>NC_140166.1:223558979-224158979 GCF_963971535.1 Notolepis coatsorum
GAACAGAACAGAGTAAAACAGAACAGAACAGAGTAGAACAGAACAGAACAGAGTAGAACAGAACAGAACAGAACAGAACAGAACAGAGTAAAACAGAACAGAACAGAGTAGAACAGAACAGAACAGAGTAGAACAGAACAGAACAGAACGGAACAGAACAGAGTAAAACAGAACAGAACAGTAGAACAGAGCTGCTGACCTCTAGGTTGTACTTGTTCATCTGACTGACCCTCCTGCAGTAGAGATACAACATGCCGATGCTGCTGCCCACTGCGATGTAGTCACTGCTGCTGTCCAGAGCCGTCAGGTACACCAGCACCGACCTGAAGCCCTTCTGCACCTGCAGAACCAAGAGGAACCACCAGCATCAACATCATCATTACCATTAACATCATCATCATCATCATCATCATCACTATCACCATCATCACCATTAACATCATCACCATTAACATCATCACCATTAACATCATCACCATTAACATCATCACCATCATCACCATTAACATCATCACCATTAACATCATCACCATTAACATCATTACCATTAACATCATCACCATCATCACCATTAACATCATCACCATTAACATCATCACCACCATCATCACCATTAACATCATCATCACCATCATCACCATTAACATCATCACCATTAACATCATCACCATTAACATCATCACCATCATCACCATTAACATCATCACCATTAACATCATCACCATCATCACCATTAACATCATTACCATTAACATCATCACCATTAACATCATTACCATTAACATCATCACCATTAACATCATCACCACCATCATCACCATTAACATCATTACCATTAACATCATCACCATTAACGTAAGGTTATGTATATAACCAAGTTCTATGAATTACGGTGACGCTCAGCATCATCTGCACTGTACTTCACTTCGTGCACGAGCACTGAATAAAAAATTCCACAATGTACCTTTACATCCCAACATTCGTCTGGCCACACCCCTATCCGCTTACCTTCATAAGCAGGTGTGTGGTCACCTACTCGCCTCCTTCCCAAACTTTCACCACAAGGCGAGATCAAGGGCCGCAGCGGCGTCCTGATGCTGAGCGTCACCATAATTCATAGAACTTGGTTATATACATAACCTTACGTTCTATTTCATTATGGCTGCCGCTCAGCATCATCTGCACAAGAGGAGCTGAGCGGGAGCCAAAGCTCGACAAATGTACCCCGCTGAGGCCCCCCACAACCATCAGACCGGGGAGGACCGAGCCCCCCGACCCTCCCTAATGGAGGACACCCTCCCTATTGGAGGACGGGAGGGAGACGGATCCGACCGTGCGAAGAGGAACTCAAGCAACTCAACGCACAGGGTGAGCAGACCGTGGCTTGACCCCACGACTACGCACACGCACAACCCGCATGCCACCAGGGAACGAACGGAAGGAACAACCCTCGTTACTGCCCCCAAAATCACGGGGTCAAGAGCAAACCCAACCCCGTGGCAAGGCCGTAGCAGCGGAGCGCGAAGGAAGACCCAGACCCACTGAAGGGACTGGATTCCCTGGAAAAAGGGGGGCCCGGAGAGGTCAATGACGCCAGGCATCAAGACCCCACCAGACGGTCACTTAGTGACACCGCCCTCCACATCGCCAGCGTATTCGGATAGGGCCCCTCCAAGAGCGGGCCCTTTCCCCCCAATAGTACACCCCCTGCATACTTTCCTCCTCCGAGCCCGCGTCCCTCACATACAGCAGACTACTGGTCAAGGAGCCACACTCTGATGTGGCTGATAGTAAGGAATCCCGCCGCCGAGTCGGAGGTTCTAACCCAACATCTTCGGACGGGGAACCCCAAGGAGACATCTCACCCCCCTCCAGTGTTACCTGGACAGGCAGGGAAGATGTCTCCACCGGGCCTTCAAACAAGAACCCGTCTGCCTCTATCATGTAGTCCTCTGTCTCCATCGGGCATGTAGAGACCGACGCATCCTCATCTGGCTCCAGCAACTCACCAAAACCAGGCCGTTCGCGTTTCCAAGCCACCATCTTGCGACGGGAGCGAGCTGACGCAAAAAGTTTGCATCTCAAATCCCCCGCAACCAAAGGAACCGGCCGCCCAACAGCGGACGATTCCCCGGAAGCAGAGGAACCAGAGCCGGAACCAGGCCATCGCACAGGAGACGGCACTGGTGCACCAGCTCCTTGAAGAGGCAAACTACCCATCGGACGCCTACCGGGCGTGGCTGCCGACCACGAGAGAGGCCTCAACCCCGCTCCAAGACGCACGACAGAGGCGGCAATGGAGAACCGCTGGTGAAGAGTGGCGTTACGAGCGCGACCCTCCGAAGTAGACATTATGACTTCGCTTTTTTCTTTCGAAATATATGAGAGAAGAAAAAAGCAAGAAAAAATGTAAACACGTCTCTACTTTCTTCAGCTAACAACCTCGTCAAGTGTGGGATCTACCGAAGGCACTTCCTTGTGGTGAAAGTGAAGAAGGAGGCGAGTAGGTGACCACACACCTGCTTATGAAGGTAAGCGGATAGGGGTGTGGCCAGACGAATGTTGGGATGTAAAGGTACATTGTGGAATTTTTTATTCAGTGCTTGTGCACGAAGTGAAGTGCGTGCAGACTGACGCTGAGCGGAGCCAGAATGAAATAGAACATCATTACCAGCGTCATCCTTACCATCATCACCATTAACATCATTACCACCATCATCCTTACCATCATCACCATTAACATCATTACCACCGTCATACTTACCATCATCACCATTAACATCATTACCATTAACATCATTACCATTAACATCATTACCATTAACATCATCCTTACCATCATCATTACCATTAACATCATCACCACCATCATCATTACCATTAACATCATCACCACCATCATCACTATCACCACCACCATCATCATTCTGTACCTTGGCTGGGATGGCATTCAGCAGGTAGTACAGAGGACAGAACTCCCTCAGAACTGATGGAGGAGTCTGGGTTGCCATGGCTCTGCTGGGCGACGGGCCAGGCCGGGCCGGGCTATGAGGATTCTGTACATTACAGACACAACAAAACAACAGGTCCATTTGAAAAAATACAAAAGGTCTAAGGAGTGTTTTTATATACACATTAATAACCTGATACTAGCTAATACCCTGGTTAAGGCCTATGAGTGTATTTATATTAGGGCTGTCCCCGACTAAGGATTTGGATAGTCGACTTTGATTGGCCGAAATTAGCCGAAATGCAAAAAAAAAATGAAAATAAAATGTATAATTTTATTTTTGTATCATTCCATTTGGGCTGTGGGGGGGTGCTTAATGTCTGAAGGAGTCGACTGAAGGATTATTCTCCTCTGCAAAAGCATGCAATTGGTCCACTGATGGATACATCTTGATATTTGTCTAGTCTAGTGTGTTCATTAGACGGGTGAAATCCTCTTTCAGTGCCTCTGTGCCTGTTTTCTTAGGCAGTTAGCCTCTGGTATGTGTGCCATTAGCGTTAGCCACGCTTCTAGGCCTCTTTTCTTTTGGAAAGAATGATAGAAAAAATGTTAATAAAAAAAATATTTAAAAAATATATATATTATAATAAAAAAAAATTGTGTGCATTCGACTAAGAGGTTGGCAGTCGACTACGGCTCCTTTCGATCGATTAGTCGACTATTCGACTAATAGGGGTCAGCCCTAATTTATATACACATTAATAACCTGATACTAGCTAATACCCTGGTTAGTGTGTTTATATACCTTAATAACCTGATACTAGCTAATACCCTGGTTAGGGCCTATGGGCTATGAGTGTGTACACATGAATAACCTGATACTAGCTAATACCCTGGTTAAGGCCTCTGAGTGTATTTATATACACATGAATAACCTGATACTAGCTAATACCCTGGTTAAGGATTATGAGTGTGTTTATACACACATGAATAACCTGATACTAGCTAATACCCTGGTTAAGGCCTCTGAGTGTATTTATATACACATGAATAACCTGATACTAGCTAATACCCTGGTTAAGGATTATGAGTGTGTTTATACACACATGAATAACCTGATACTAGCTAATACCCTGGTTAAGGCCTCTGAGTGTATTTATATACACATGAATAACCTGATACTAGCTAATACCCTGGTTAAGGATTATGAGTGTGTTTACACACACATGAATAACCTGATACTAGCTAATACCCTGGTTAAGGATTATGAGTGTGTTACTGTTTACACATTCAAATCCTGGATTTGAGCATGCCAGGGTGCAGGGTGCTTAACGAGCCTGCCAGAGTGCCAGTCATGCTAAACCGATGGAGCCTGCCAATCCTTATACCTTTCCTAGCCGTGTCCCTCACCCTCAGGCTCCCCACTCTCCTCTTTCTATCTCTATCCTTAACCCGGTGTATCCGCCGCGGTGTAAAACTAGAATATCTCGCTATACTCCTCTTTACCCAGCTCGCCCTTGTGCCATAAATTGGGCCAATTTGATTGCGATTAAGCCTCTACCTGCGTGGCTGAAGATTGCTCTGTTAAACGCACAAGTGCCTGAAGGTTGGCATTATTATTAACATTCGCTCTCTGCCAACCAAAGCCCTTTCTGTAAATGAGCTGATAACAGACCATAGTCTCGACTTACCGGGCCTCTCCGAGACACGGCTTAACCCTTGTTTTGTTTTGTTTATTTACACATATAAAAACAATTACATATAATACAATACAATCCACAAAGGGATGTGAAGGAGAATTGCCTAAAAGCCCAGTCTAGGGGCTTGCATGTGGCATACACCAAGAAGCAAAATTACACTGATATTACATCAACATAAAATATAACCCCCCCCCCCCCCCCCCCCACACACACACACAAGGAACATTCATTCACAACACACACACAAGCAGGTCTACAGATAGACACCGAAGCAGGCACCCATGTCATACGATTTCAGGTATAGAGAAAACAAATAATGACAGGAAGAAAATACAATAAAACGAAAATACAATAACAAAATAAAACAAGCCATCAGACCACAGTTTGTAAAGGGAGCCCATATGGGAAATATTGGTGAGCTAGGAGACGAGATTTCAGTGCTCTTTTGAACTTCAGAAAAGAACA
Organism: Notolepis coatsorum; assembly: GCF_963971535.1. NCBI lineage: Eukaryota > Metazoa > Chordata > Actinopteri > Aulopiformes > Paralepididae > Notolepis > Notolepis coatsorum. Next base: position 223,564,095 of record NC_140166.1, read on the forward strand.
TTCCAAAATATGTGGAGGCAAAGAGTTCCACAACTTTGACCCTCGGTAGAGTACCGGTAAACAAAACTGAGATTGGGAAGTGCGGGAAAGCAAACAGGAGCTACGTGTGGGGTAATTATGAATTTGGTGATTGTGTGCAAACATGTCATGAAAGAAAGGGGGAAGGACTCTGTTTAAAGAACTATACACAAATAAACCAGTCTGAAGATGATTCACTTGATAAACACTGAGGATACCTAACTTATGAAATAGAGGCTGAGAAGAATGACTTCGTTGAACACAGCTGATTATTTTTAGAGCTCGTTTCTGCAGACGGTATATGGGCTCAAGTTTGGTGAGTACTGATGAGTACTACCCCAAACTAAATGACAGTAATTGATATATGGGTAAACCATAGAGTAATATAACATAGTGGCAACCTCAGTGCTCAACAAGTGACGTGTTTTTCCAAGAATACCAATACTCTTGGCCATTTTTGTAGTTATGGCTGTGATGTGAGGTTTCCATAGGGATTCATCAAGCAGAAAACCAAGGAATGGTGTAGAACACACCCTAGCTATGGGGATGTCATTGATCACTACTTTAGATGAGGAGTTAAAAATCACAGATTTGATAGTTGATAGATTGGATAAAGTGGGAACTGGATACCAGAACATTTCTTTTTTTGGTTTACTGCAGAGCGGAGGGACTGGGAGACCCATGTTACTGACCAGACAATCTATATCAGTGATGGCTGTCGGAGTGTGTAGAGCTATTAATTTCATATGTAGAGACCACTTCTTTTAACAAATAAAAAATACAACTCACATGCACCTTTAAACGGGGACAAACACAGTGAATCCTCTATATAACATAATCTGAAGATGTGCCGTAAAATTGCACCCCCCCCCCACCCATGGGATATTATTGCAAAAAAAGTATTAATATTTTTTATATATTACTTCCCTACCCTGCATTGTGACTATAAATTATAGCATTTCAGATCAAATCTCTTAAACTGCATGCTTTCGATATATCGGATCATCAAATCGATCCTTCATGCATCTTCATACCAATAGAGAATATCTGTCAACCGGGCTACTGCTTAGTATTATGTGTACTAAGTATGTATATTACTATGGTGATTTCATAATTGGGATGAATCACCCAGTGACTAGACAGTGAGTGCACACGCCCAGCCACGACAGAGACCGTGGAGAGACATCTGACAGCTCAAATAAAAAATACATTTTAATAATTCAACCCAATGTCACGCCAAAATCCTGTGTACATACACAGATAAATCACAACCATGTCCATTCCATATAACACAGTGTTTATAACACATAGCTAACAGGTTCACCATTCTATCTAACGACGGCTAGTGGTGCGTTCTATTGCAAAGGGAAATGTTGTCAAATCCGACCTCCCTGCTAGGAAAAACGCAGAAGTCTAGAGTGTGAAACTCTAGGGTTGGTCTCTCAACTAAACTCCGACCTTTCCGAGATGCAGTTATCCGACATACATTCAACATGGCGGTATATACACTATAAACAACATTTTTTTAACCTTGGAAGACCGATTGAAGCTAGATTAGTATCAATGTAGTAGCCTAATATAAATGTCGATATTATTGTGCCCAGCAACCAGCCACATGAGCTTGCTTCCGGGGTCACGTGATCCTCCTCCCTTAGATAAATTATATATTTTACATTTATAGTACAAATATTATACTATAATATTATTATTATAGTCGTTCCGATTATTCCAACTGGGATTTTTCCGACCTCCGACTTTGAACGGAACGCGACATAACGTCACAGGCAGGCTTGGCTCTGTTCTACTAGCCGCCTGGCTAACCGTCTTCTATAGCGAGAAACATTATACTTACACACAAAGATGTCGTGTCTAATATTCCGATATCACAGAAGAAGACAGTTGGGCGTTAAGTAATGTTATGAGTTGCTGCCGCCGGCGACATCGCCTTTGGACATTTAGATTTGGGCAGAACATCCCACCATCATCATCATGTTGATGTTACTGATGTCAACAAACCCAGAGATATGAACTCATCATCCTCCTCACTTCTGCCGCCCCCTGCTGGACACGTCTAAAACAACGACAAACTTTTATTTTTTTTATTATTATTTACAATCTTGTTCATTTAAAAAAAATCGATTTTTATAATGTATTTAATTGTTATAAATACAACTAATCGTTTATTATATTATTATAGTTTTCTTATTTTTTTTGTCAATGGTGGTTGGTGCAGGGGTTTGGGGTAGGATTTTTTTTTAATGAGGCAAGGGGCAAGCCAATGCTTGTAGTTGGCAAAGAATTTAAATTATGTTTTATGTGCATTTTTTTGTATGCCTGTACCTGTGCCTTTCATCCAAAAATGAAATAAAAATATATGAAAAAAAAACGACAAACTCAACATGATTTGTACACATTTTCCTCACCTAAATGGTGTATATTGTTACTGTACATTAATAACATAGGTTCTAAATATAATAAACATGTATTATTGTTCAACATGGTTTTCATTTAAATCGATATTCAAATTGTTTTTGTTTACTCGTCGTCTTCTTCTTCTTCTTCGACGGTGAAAGATGTAACTAAAATGAATGACCGGAACCGGAAAGGGGTGTCATTAGTCTGCTGGGTGTGTGTGGAAAAACCAGGAATGGAGTTCACGAGACGCTCCCCTCGCGAGACAAGGCGCGACTGGGGCGCCACCCACTCCGCTCCACAGAGCCACTCCGGGAGTTACTCAGTCCCGAATCTGCTGAAAGAAAAAATGCTAGGCTAGTAAAAAAAAAACTCATATCGCGAACCGTTACCTTTTAGTGTTTATTCACTAACGCTAACTGATATTTCTTTCTCGTTATATACCGCGGTGCATTTTAACGATGGATTTAACCTTACGGGGAAATATTTGATAGGTAAATTATTTATCCTCATTCAGTTGACCTAATCAATCGATTGGCCCAACCAAGTCACTGCATGAATTGTCCTAGCTTAGCCAAGCTAGCTTCACGCAAACCAAAATGGCGGACAACGAAGATGAGAGTAATAATAATATGTCGAGTACAATAATAACAGTGGGGGATAGCAGACATGTCCAGTGTGTTTCTGAATTCGTGGTGAGCAGTAGCGACACCGTGACCACCGTGGTGGACGAACCGACCAGGAGCCAAACCACTGAGCTGACTGGCTTCTTCCAGAGCTGCTCGGCCAAACAAGAAGAGGTGGTCACTACTCAGGTGGAGGTGGTGGAGGTGGGCTCCAGTGCAGAGCAGGTGATGGAGTGATTGATTGAAAACGTTATTAACAGATTGCAGAATGGGTACATTACAGTACGGCTCAATACACACAATTGTTAATAAGGGGATGCAGACCAGAGAAAGACTTTCGTCTTGTTTACATCAGGGTCCCCCATTTTCAATTCATCATAACATATTATGACCTACATGACATACAGGTAGACAGTACTGCTACATCTATACATTTATGACATACCAGATCTACAAATATACAGTACTGTTTGTGAGTACAAAAATAGTCTAAAAAGATATACATTTGAGGGGGGGGGGGACTACATTGGAGGAGATTGGGTAGGTGGGGGGGGGAAACTGTACATTGGAGGAGATTGGGTAGGTGGGGGGGGGGAAACTACACAGTCTCTGGAGCGCAACAGTAAGAAGCATTTTGTATAAAAGTATTCTGTACTTCTGTATGACAACTATTAAAGAAACTTGAAACATTGGAGGAGATTGGGTAGGTGGGGGGGGAAACTGTACATTGGAGGAGATTGGGTAGGTGGGGGGGGGGGAACTACATTGGAGGAGGTGGGGTGGGGGGGGAAACTGTACATTGGAGGGGGGGGGGGACTGTACATTGGAGTAGGTTGGGGTGCGGGGGGAAACTGTACAGTGGAGGAGGTTGGGTAGGTGGGGTGGGGCGGGAAAACTGTACAGTGGAGGAGGTTGGGTAGGTGGGGTGGGGGGGGAACTGTACAGTGGAGGAGGTTGGGTAGGTGGGGTGGGGCGGGAAAACTGTACAGTGGAGGAGGTTGGGTAGGTGGGGTGGGGGGGGAACTGTACAGTGGAGGAGGTTGGGTAGGTGGGGTGGGGAACTGTACAGTGGAGGAGGTTGGGTAGGTGGGGTGGGGAACTGTACATTGGAGGAGGTTGGGTAGGTGCCGGTGGGGGGGGGGAACTGTACATTGGAGGAGGTTGGGTAGGTGCCGGTGGGGGGGGGGAACTGTACATTGGAGGAGGTTGGGTAGGTGGGGCGGGGAACTGTACATTGGAGGAGGTTGGGTAGGTGGGGCGGGGAACTGTACATTGGAGGAGGTTGGGTAGGTGGGGTGGGGAACTGTACATTGGAGGAGGTTGGGTAGGTGCCGGTGGGGGGGGGGAACTGTACATTGGAGGAGGTTGGGTAGGTGGGGCGGGGAACTGTACATTGGAGGAGGTTGGGTAGGTGGGGCGGGGAACTGAAAGCATTCTGTGCAAAGCCTCTATTGTCCAGTTTCTTGTCTTGTGTGTATATTTCTAGGTGGAGCAGAATGTGTTCGTCGGCACCTCAGACTACACCACCATCAGCGCCGACATAGTCAACGCGCTGCCGCCCAACACCACCATCATATACGTTCAGCCGGACGGCACGTTCGTCGAGGGCTCCGGCCTCACGGCGGAGGAGCAGCAGGCGCTGGTCGACCAGCTGTCCAAGCAGCACATAGTCGAGGTGTCCGAGACCGAGGCGGTCCGCTTCCTGGAGCAGAACCAGGTGGTCAAGACCACCATCCCCATCGCCGCGACCCAGTTCATCCCCAGCGTGACGCTCGCGCCCAGCGAACTCCAGCAGGTGATCGATCAAGTGACCAAGTCCCAGCAGCAGCATCATCAACAACAACAACAACAACAACAACAGCAGCAGCAGCAGCAGCAGCAGCAGCAGCAGCAGCACGCGACCATAGTTCAGGTATGAGACACTATGAATTGAAAATGGCGGTTACCGTCGGTAGTGTGATAGTAAAGGGTTAACCTTCTGTAGTGTGGCAGTGAAAGGGTTAACATGCTGTAGTGTGGCAGTGAAAGGGTTAACATTCTGTGTATTGTCGCAGTGAAAGGGTTAACCGTTTTGTAGTATACCTCACCATTTCTACACTGTACTGTATCTGCATTGCATAGACTGTACATATACTGTATGTATATTGAAAATGTTTGTTTTGTTTACACTTGTTTACGTACTTGACTTTCTATTTTATACTTATATTATACTTATTTTATACTATCTTGTTATTTTATCTAGCACACTGTTAGATTCTGATCAATCAGCCAGTATCACGTCTCCGTCTGTTTGGCTTGTGTTCTCATTTCCATCCACTGACTCTGCGTTGTGTATTTGATTCCCCCGACGTCTCCTCATACTGGCTGATAAAACCTTATCATTCCCCGTTAGTGCAATCTGCAGCAGAAGTATTCACCACCTCCATAAGAATTCGACCCTCAGACAGCATACCTTTCTTGAAAGAGCGTTGTTTATTAAATAAACAGAACCTCATAATCAGATGTTATCAGATCGTATTGTCATTGCTATCAGTCCAATAGTGCCTCAGGCCTGGTCGTTAGCCCAAAACCCTCCTAGTAGGGGTGGACGGTATAAACGGTATACGGTATAAACGGTATGAATTTGCTCTACGGTATGGATTTTGACTATACCGTGTAACCGGTAGTGCAGCTCTAAAATAGCAATGACGTCATGTAACCACAGCGCGACTATTTCACTCGCATTTGCCCCTAAAAATAGATAGAATTAGTCATAGATAATAGATATGTGCAAACTGGAAAAAGTTATTTAGGAGGCTTCGCGCAGTGGGCGTGCCAGCCCCTACCGCACGCATGTAAACACGGGTCTAATAGTCTAGTGGGACGGGACACGGGAGCTGTCGGGAGGACGGCGGCGTCTCCCTGAGCTAACGTTAGCTTAGCTACCATTACAAAATGACCCAGTCAACTATTCACTTTTAGTTTAATACAAGATGGGGCATTGTCTAACCGAACGGTATCTAGTCGGCCAGCTACCGATAGCTCCTGACATCAACAAACGCTCCACAAAGTCTAGTACTAGAGACGTGTGTGCTACCTGTTAGCTCACGTTAACGCAAGTTAGTTCACCGTTCAAAACGAAATGTCCCATTGAACTAAATAATTCACTGAGGCGTTGTATTAACGTTATATATCCGGCTACAGATAGCTCCTGATATCAATGTCTTATAACACTGATTCGATGCGTATTCGAGCTGAGGGCTTGCTAACGTTATACCAATACAATAGGGTCCAGGTGCAGCGCCGGAGAATCCTGGCCGTAGCTCTGCTCGAGGCTACTCGAGTATAGGTCCAGGTGCAGCTCCGGAGAATCCTGGCCGTAGCTGGAGGCTACTAGAGTACACACAGACAGTGGAGCTTGTTGCGTGGTGGCGATGTCTCGCAGATAATACAAGTACAAGTCTAATTATATAATATATATATTTTATATAAAAAAAAATTATATAAAAAAAAAATATATATATATCAAAAATGATGATACCGTGATATATACCGTTACCGTCTATGCTTCAAATTATACCGTGATATAAATTTTAGACCATACCGTCCACCCCTACCTCCTAGTGTTAGCCGAAGCTAATGATGATGTGGCCTTTCCTCCCCCCCCCCCCCCCCCTCTCTGTGGTGAGAGGAAGGAGTCTCTGGTGGTCTCTTCTCTCCCGTGGGATTCGTTTCTTTGGTCTCAGTCCTAGTCAGATTGTAGTCCGCCCCTACCCGGAACCACTGTCAGCTTTATAGGATCTTCGTCATAGCAACGACGGCCCGCCCCTCTTCTGGTTGTCATGCGACGCGCTGTCATGACAACTGCTAATAACCACTGTCAGCTTTATAGGATCTTCGTCATAGCAACGCAGGGCTGTACGCTAAGCTTTTTCACTAGGGGCACAATTTAGGGGCAAAGAATATTTTTTAGGGGCAAATTTTCTTTTTTATCCACTTTTTCTCCCATTCTTTCTATATTTTCTCCCATCCCAATTTCGTATCATCCAATTCAACCCTCCCCTGTCACGAACGCTGTTTCTTGCCTCCCACAAGCCGGCTGCAATGTGGACTAAGTCATACATAGCACAAGTCCCCTCCGGTACTTGAGGTAACAGCAGTCGCATCTTTTCACCTGTGCAGCTCGATCTCTCAGTGGCGAGGAGTAACGCGTGGGAGGCTCACGCTGCCCCCGACACTTCCTGATTCTACTGCGCAGGCGCACCAACCGACCTGTAGGAGTCGCTGTCCACAACGCCCGATCCCCACCCATCAGTTTCCCACCCCCTAATACGGCCAATGTGTATTAGTATGAACGACCAGCTAAACTGAAAGCAATGTGGAGCGCTGGGCTCGAACAGGCGAGCCCAGCGTCTCAGCATTCGTGGCGAGCGCCTTGCCCACTACGCCACGTAGCCGCCCAGGGGCACATTTTTAAATAACAATTTTACCATTATTAAAAAAATATGTTGTTCCTGCCTCATTACTGTGGTCCTTTTATTTAACATTTAAGTGCGTTTGTTTTCAGGTTTGTATCTTTTATAATGAACCAACTGAGAGTGTGTAAATCACTAATAGAACAAAAACAACAAACTGTGTGTGTGTGTGTGTGCGTGCGCTTGTGTAGTGCTCCTTGAATGAGATCACCACAACACACACACCATTGCATTAATCAGGAGGACAAGAAACTCTGCATACATTTGTTTCACAATGAAAAGTGCTTTAGAAATCAAATGAATTATTATTATTGTAAATAACCCCATGAAAGGTTTATTATTTTTATGGGTAATTACCTGCTTCATATTTGTGATGTTACTGGTTTCAGTGTGTGCCTAAAGTGATCAATGTGTTGGGCCATTTATAGAGATCTATGCCAATTAATGTTTATGTATATCCGGGCCTTTTTTTTATAAGAATTGAGCGGTATTTGTATATGTGACCTTTATTTTGAAAACCGTGTTGCGACGCAACCTTATTTACATTTGCACTTTTGACAGTGAAATGTTCAGTCCAACTTAGCTCGAAGGAAAGACTAATCAAAAAGGTTTAATTGACCCGTATGAGGCTCTTACGGTAGGACTTTGATTGTTTATAGAAGTGGAATGTAATACTATGCAAAACGAGAAATAAACAGTGATTTTACCAGCAGTAAAGTTGCAAGCCACTTTCATTTCATATACGACGGGGAACCGTGACTATTATTAGTATTATCTTATTTGCATATTGTCTCATTATTAGATAGGTTGATACTTTATTGATCCCCGGAGGGAAATTGAAGTAGACAGTATTTCATGTCCTAATATTGGGTTACTACTCACCTAATGCATGGCTGAACCTGAACGTTAGAAGTGTCCGTGTCCCCGTCAATCAATCATCACATCATCACGTCAATCATCATCATCTTATCATCTCTCCACATCGGACGTGGTTGTCATAAGATGCACTGATATCCACTCCGTTGTTCTTGCAGAGCAAAATTAGCGGCTTAAATTTATTGAAAGAAAGTTCTTCTTTGGCGATGCAATAGCCCATATTATTATTGAAAGGAAGAGGCCACATTCGGTTTCGTTTCGCTAGGAATTATGGGATTTGGTGTTGGATGTATAGACTCTACGCGGACAGGGACATGGTCTTTAATCGCACGTAGACTACAAGTACCAAGTATATAGCGTGACCCAGATTCACTCCACGCAAATCTTTTTTTCACTCAGGCTATCGGCGATCGCAGTAAGTTCATTCATTGCCGACAGATTATTTCATAGCACCACGACATTGTGTCGCACTGTACAGCCTTGGTTGTAGGCTAATGTTTTACAATTTCTTTATCCAATTTGTATGGATTAATTTAGGAGTGAAAAGCGAATGAAGGGTTGAAATCACTACTCGCAACGTTGCTCCCAAATATAATGTTTCACTCGCAACGGCCAAATTAAGGGGCAATTTGCGATCATCTCGTCGCAGTGTACAGCCCTGCAACGACGGCCCGCCCCTCTTCTGGTTGTCATGCGACGCGCTGTCATGACAACTGCTAATAACCTTTCACACATTTCAAAACGCAGTTTCTCATGATGTCAAACCTCTCCCCCTCGCTCCTGTGTCTCCTGCCGCTGTATCAGCTTGTTGTGTTCTTGATCGGAATGCAAACATTCAGCTGGCTAACACTGACTGACAGCCACTAGACCGCTATTCTTCCACCGCTCAAACCGTCTGCATGCACATTTCGACCTCTCTGACCCGGCGCCTTTAGATGCGGTCATCTCCCCCCAATCTATACATCACATACATTGAAAACCACCACCGATTTCTCTCAACACTCGGGAGCAAAACAAAGAAGCATTTCATGCAAAAGTATTCTGTATTTCCGTATGACAACTAATAAAGAAACTTGAAACTTGTACTAGCGGCAGTGAAAGGGTTAACAATTGTGTGTGTATTGAGCCGTACTGTATTGTACCCATTCTGCAATCTGTTAAAGTTTTCATTCATTCATTCAGGTGCAGCACGCAAGCCCGGTCACCAAGGCGCGCGAGCAGCAGCAGCAGCAGCAGCAGCAGCAGCAGCAGCAGCAGCAGCAGCAGCAGCAGCAGCAGCAGCAGCACACGGCCATAGTTCAGGTCACACAGCAGCAGCATGCGGCCATAGTTCAGGTCACACAGCAGCAGCAGCAGCAGCAGCAGCAGCATGCGGCCATAGTTCAGGTCACACAGCAGCAGCAGCAGCAGCATGCGGCCATAGTTCAGGTCACACAGCAGCAGCAGCATGCGAGCCCGGTCACCAAGGCGCGCGAGCAGCAGCAGCACGCAACCATAGTTCAGGTACAGTCTCCTCTCCCCATCATATGTATTCTCTGTTAGGATCTATGGGTAACAGTACTGTATATTTGCATATCGTGTATGTCACAAATGTAACAGTACTATATACCTGTATGTCATGTATGTCCCTATGTCATAAATGTCATGATGTCATGTATGTTGAGTACCGTAAATCCTCAAATATAAGACGGGTCTTCTATTTACCTCAGCTGCAAAGAGCACCAGGCCTTTTTTAGAGAGAGGCTTATATAAGAGGCAGGCCTTAACACTTTGGCTGCCAGGAAACGCTGAAACACGTCATTCCCGGCCATGCTCAAGTTGCAGAAGACGGTCTTTGATATCAATATTTCAAAAATCTGGGACCGGATTCATATTTCCCCTCCGCTGGCCTGAGATCCACCAGGAGGACCCACTGAGCTCTCTGGCGGTTCAGGAGCGCCATCTGGTGGCCGATCGGCGCAATCGCTTAACAGGAAGTGCCATAGAGGTTGTGCTGGACGGCCGTATTACTTCCGGGCACTCGCTATAGGTCCCGGCATTCTAGCTGGTCACAATACACAGCGATCGATTGCCAATAACTCGATAAACAACATGATTTGGACGTATATACCATTATACAAGCTGGAGATGGACCGGGTAAATCTACATCCCATAATGATAAAATTTCTACTCTACGATGATCGCCCAACGGCGCGCGGAGACTGGGGTGAGTTTTAGCGTGTAAAGTTACCGTCTTCGATACTAACTGCTATTATCAACATTTGACCCACATTAGATGATTGGTATAACGCTGCCCACGGAATTATAAACGCCCCCTAGCCCATCCGGTCAACATCAGATGACGTGTAGTAACTTCTAGAAGTACGTCTAGTTGGAATTTTTTATATCGCGCTGATTGCCATAAAACTATATTGCATCATCAATATAATGTATTTGGGGCTATAGATCACGTTCTGGAGAAAGCTGCAGAAAGAGATGAAAACATACTTATACATTAGACCATACTTTACTATGAATATGTGAATGAAAAAGTTTAACGTTGCTACACAATGAACAATACATATAGGACTTTGAATGGGCCCTAATAATGGCAATGTAGCAATAGAATTTAAAAAGTTATAGCCCTGCAAAGAAGGGGACTTTCTCTATAGACAAATAGAGCCGGCAACCTACGGTTGATGATGAATTTAACCCATGGCAGCCAAAGTGTTAATTTAAAAAAATGACACTCATGGACATAATCCCTTCATTTTCAGACTTTTATTGCATTATTATTTTTTTTTTTTTTTTTAATACGTAAATTGTCTGTCTACATTTATTTAGACTAGCATTGGTATTTAAATATTGAGTGCAGTTGAGTAATTGTGGGATTAACGTAATTCACACACTGAAGTTGGAACTGTCTATACTAGGTTGTGGGGTCCGGGGACGGTTTAGCGTGTGGTACCTTCTCGACTTCCTCAGTTGAATCGAGTTGTTTACATGCAGTAGCTTTAGCTACTAACGTTATCATAGCATCGTGGTCTGTAATGTGTCAACTGAACAACGCCAGCCTCGTCTGCCAACGCCATATAGATAGCGAACGTTAACGTTTGCAAACGAAGTCAACGTCATCCAGTTGACACCACAGATCTAGATATTATGACAACGTTAGCTAGCGGCTAGTGCTAAAGCTAACCAGAGGGAAACGTTAATGTACGGTAGTCAGTGTAGCGGGAGGCAGCACTTGATTTCCATTGGCAAGAGTTTATCTCATTCTATATCACGGCACGAAAAATAGAAAAAAAACGTATTTTTGCGACCTTATATTAGAGACCGGCCTGTGTTTGCATCAACACCCCCCCCCCCCCCCACATTATAAGAGGCCCCTCCTTTATCGGAGGTCCCTCCTCTATTTGAGGATTTACGGTATGTCATAAATGTCACTATGAATTGAAAATGGGGGACCCTGATGTAAACAAGACAAACGTCTTTCTCTGGTCTGCATCCCCTTAAAGGAAAACTCCAACATTTTGGGAAATTAGCTTATTTAACATCTTCCCTGGAGTTAGACAAGAAGATACATACCTTTTTTGTCTCTGTGCGTGCATTTAGCTTATGGAACAGTCGCTCCGTTAGCATAGCTTAGCTTCATCACTGGAAGTTGGGGGGTTTAATAGCCTGACGTTCCCTAGTGCCCTACAGTCACCAAATACACTCCAAATACAACTCTAAAACGTTCCTGTAAACATGTTGTGACCTGTGTATTTACCACGTGGAGAAATAAAAAATAATTGAATTCGACAATTACGTTTTCGAAGCAGATATACTCTGAACAATTTTTTGCCGAACGACTCCTCTCTGCGCGCACTCAGTGATTTCTACGTGGAAGCCGTGTTTGTTTGCATTCTCATTCATTCAAAGGATCCGAACCGATTGAAGTTTATGGATACCATGACTTAAAATCCTCTTACCTTGACGATTAAAAGCCTCCCCAATTTAGAAAACAGTAATCCAATGGCTGGTATTGATAATATAATACTAACTACTGCACGGAGCTAACACAGAACCGGACGGTCACTAAAGCAAATATAATGACTTCCTTTCTGGGGGGTTTCAAAATAAAAGAGCGACGTCTATAGCAGCGGAATCAATTATTTTGTATTTCTCCACGTGGTAAATACACAGGTCACAACATGTTTACAGGAACGTTTTGGAGTTGTATTTGGTGACTGTAGGGCACTGTAAGGGAACGTCAGGCTATTAAACCCCCCAACTTCCAGTGATGAAGCTAAGCTATGCTAACGGAGCGACTGTTCCCTAAGCTAAATGCACGCACAAGAGACAAAAAAGGTATGTATCTTCTTGTCTAACTCCAGGGAAGATGTTAAATAAGCTAATTTCCCAAAATGTTGGAGTTTTCCTTTTTAACAATTGTGTGTATTGAGCCGTACTGTATTGTACCCATTCTGCAATCTGTTAAATAAAGTTTTCATCCATCATTAATCCATGCAGGTCACACAGCAGCAGCAGCATGCGAGCCCGGCGGTCACCAGGGCGCCGGAGCCGCAGCAGCAGCACCAGGTCTTTGGCACAGTGGACGCCACCGGACTGTTCACGGTGGCCGGCGGGGGCCACGTCGAGGTGACCACTGTCGGTGTCGGCGGCGCCGCCAAGGTTCACAACAACGCGTCGCAGCAGCTGAAGAACGCGGCTAAACAGATAACCCTGCAGTCCTCCTCCTCTGTCCAGGTGGTGCAGAAAAAGGTGAGGTCCACACGGAGCGGGTATGGGAGGTTTGATAAACGCCATACATACACCAACCAAATGTTGCTTTAGCTATACTGTCTTTTACTATTATGTATCTGCGGAATTATGTATTATGTACTTTACTCACTGCTATGCATATTATATTGTATAGGACTGTGAAGCTATGCACCCCCACACCCATGCTAATATTTATTTCTATACTACTATGTACTATGCCTGATACTATACTATGCTAAAATGGCTATACTACTACCTACTATGCTAATATGTATATACTATCTACTATGTACTATGCTAATAATATGTATGTATTACTATCAACTATGCTAATATGTATACTACTATAATGTACTATGCTACTATTCCTTCCTATACTACTACCTGCTACTATGCTAATATGTCAATACTACTATTCTACTATACCTATACTACCTACTATGCTAATATTATGTCAATACTACTATACCTATACTACCTACTATGCTAATATGTCAATACTACTATCTACTATTCTACTATACCTTGTGGGGCGGCGTGGCTCAGGGGTAGAGCGGGTCGTCCAATGATCGTAGGGTTGGTGGTTCGAATCCCGCTCAAGCCCATGTCCATCCCACTGCCGTTGTGTCCTTGGGCAAGACACTTAACCTACTTGCCTCGTATGAATGTGTATGCATGTGAATGAATGTTGGTGGTGGTCGGAGGGGCCGTAGGCGTTGATTATTCGCCACGCTTCCGTGAGTCTGCCTCAGGGCAGCTCTGGCTGCAATTGTAGCTTACCACCACCGGTATGACTGTGTATGAAGGAATAATGGACTCTGTGAAGCGCTCTGGGTGCCATGAAGAGCGCTATATAAATCCAAGTCATTATTATTTATTATTATTATACCTAGTACCTACCTATACTACCTACTATGCTAATAGGTCTATACTACTATCTACTATGCTACTATACCTATCTACTATGCTAATGTCTACTACTACTATGCACTCAGATCTCATACAAACAACTAAAACAAGTCACAGAGCCATACCATTTGTTTCGCTCAGTATAATTCATTCAAGTGTCAGCGATCGCCTCATAAAGTAGTTCTGGACTTCTGGTTCAGACTGACCCTAAGCCATCGCTGTCACTTCATAAAGTAGTTCTGGTTCAGACTGACCCTAAGCCATCGCTGTCACTTCATAAAGTAGTTCTGGTTCAGACTGACCCTAAGCCATCGCTGTCACTTCATAAAGTAGTTCCGGTTCAGACTGACCCTAAGCCATCGCTGTCACTTCATAAAGTAGTTCCGGTTCAGACAGACCCTATACCATCGCTGTCACTTCATAAAGTAGTTCCGGTTCAGACAGACCCTAAGCCATCGCTGTCACTTCATAAAGTAGTTCCGGTTCAGACAGACCCTAAGCCATCGCTGTCACTTCATAAAGTAGTTCCGGTTCAGGCAGACCCTAAGCCATCGCTGTCACTTCATAAAGTAGTTCCGGTTCAGACAGACCCGAGGCCATTGCTGTCACTTCATAAAGTAGTTCCGGTTCAGACTGACCCTAAGCCATCGCTGTCACTTCATAAAGTAGTTCCGGTTCAGGCTGACCCTAAGCCATCACTGTCACTTCATAAAGTAGTTCCGGTTCAGACTGACCCTAAGCCATCACTGTCACTTCATAAAGTAGTTCTGGTTCAGGCTGACCCTAAGCCATCACTGTCACTTCATAAAGTAGTTCCGGTTCAGGCTGACCCTAAGCCATCACTGTCACTTCATAAAGTAGTTCCGGTTCAGGCTGACAGGAGGCCATCGCTGTCACTTCATAAAGTAGTTCCGGTTTGCTGTCTTCATAAAGTAGTTCCGGTTCAGGCAGACTGGAGGCCATCGCTGTCACTTCATAAAGTAGTTCCGGTTCGCTGTCTTCATAAAGTAGTTCCGGTTTGCTCTCACTTCATGACGTAGTTCTCTGGAAAACTACGATGCCTGTGTTGAGCGCAATGATGAATTCTACTGACCAGAACAAACGGTACGGCTCTGTGACTTGTTTTATAACATGATTCGTTCTGTTGACCAAAGCAACAGAGGCGACAGTGGATCAGCGGAGAGGTAGAGCGATCGTCTGGTAATCGGAAGGTTCCCGGTTCTATTCCCACCCCTCCTGGGCAGCGTGTCGAAGAGTCTTTGAGCAAGGCACACTTACTGAACCCCTAATCGCTCCCGATGAGCAGGTTGCCTCCACTGTTGGTGAATGTGAGGAACAAAAAATTGTAAAGCGCTATACACATGCACCATTTACCTAACAGTACAGCAATGTAGTTCTGTGAGTTCTGGATATGAACTATAAACTGGTGTTGGCTGGACGGACCAAAAATTAAACACCAGAGTAAAAATAAAAAACTTTAAAAATAATTAAAAAAGATCAGCTAAAAAGCAACATTTACATTTTAGATTTACGGTTGATTGATTGATTGATTGATTGATTGATTGATTGATTGATGAGCTCTGAGGTGAGGCCACCTCATTTACAGAACTACTGAGTGTACAACAAGATAAAACAACAAAACAATGTGCAGTGCAATCAGTTAAAAACAGTTACAACATGAATCATAGAGAAATTAAATCAGACATTTAAATTCCGTATAAGGGAAGGAATTGATGATGAGGTCATGTTTGGCGTAGGGTCGGGGCGATATAGTCAATACGATCATTTGTCATCTTTCAATGGGACCATATTGTGGTGAAATGACAAGTTACACACAAGTCTGTTGTGTGACTTGACCACATGAACTAAAAGTTCTCACTAAATTCAATGTGAAATATTTTAGGTAGTATAATTTGAAAAATGCCGTTTTGGTTTTTATGGCTCACTTTACATTACCACGAGATTAACACCAACTGGATCACATAACCTGTGATTTCGGATATAACAGGCTGGGCGATATAACGATAATTATTGCGATATATTTTAATAATCAATAATAAAATTAAATCGATAATTAAATATATTAAAAAAAAAACTTATGCCAGACATTCACACACCGACGGCGGAGGCGACCATGCAAGGTGCCAACCTGCTCATCGGGAGCAGTTAGGGGTTAAGTGTCTTGCTCACGGGCACTTCGACACGCTGCCAGGAGGAGCGGGAATCGAATCGGGAACCTGCCGATTACCAGACGGCCGCTCTACCTCCACTGTCGCCCCAATGAATCTATGAATCTACTCTTCTAACATCGTTGTTCTCTCCGCCAGCCGGAGCCGGTCCGCATCCAGGTCCAGGTCCCTCCCAAACAGGAAGTGAAACCCATGACGACCATCACGCTCCCCCAGCAGAAGACCCTAGCTGTCAGTCAGCCTCAGGTGATTGGTTGTATTAATGTTATGTATAGATATAACCCCCACCACCAACATGCAGACTGTTGGTCCCAGAGCCTTCTCTGTGGCCGCACCCATCCTCTGGAACCCACTCCCTCCAAACACCTGTGGTGCTACATCCCTGCACTCTTTCAAATCTCAACTCAAAACCCACCTCTTCACCAAATTTGTAAATGACTCTGCCTGATTTCCCTCTTTTCTTTTTCTTTCTTTTTCTTTCCTTTTGATTTTGTTGTTACGTTGTTCCCTGATCCCCTTCCCTTAGCTGCCCCCTCCTGTTAACACTTTCAGAGCCCAAGCTTAATCTTGATTTACCACTTGAATGCCCACCATCCACTTCAATGTTAGCGTTAATAACGCCTAATCTATGTTTTAAATTATGGCTATGTGTCTAATCTGCCCGTCGCTTATCAATGACTCGTTTTCCAGTCAACATTGTCGAAGCAGATTGTTTTTTTATCGGTTCATTTTCGTTTTATAGCATTTTGAAAAGCCCTTGTTGGCCAATTTTTCGGCCTATTTATGAATCGTTTCCAAATAAACGCTAGATTATCGATAGTATAATATATATTATGTGTACGTATGCACGCTATATAGGCGATCTGAAAAATCGATTCTCTGATTTCCTCAAAGCGATCGCCCACACACATACACACATAGGGCGAACACTGAGATCTCAGCTAATACAACTCTGATTATCCCAAGACTTATAAAATAGATTCCTTACCTCAGATCAGATGTTCTCCAAAAAGATCATTCCAATTCCTGATCGCCATTCTAAAAATCGATCGCTTTTATTGATCCAACGCTACATACTGTATTATGTATTCCACGCTGTTCTGAGGCTCCACAATGAATCCGATCGGCTTGGGTTACATGCCTGAGAAGTAAAATGTGGATTCCGGATTTTTCTTTTCTCATCCATTTTCATTGAGTCCATTCCAAAAGGGTGCATTACCATCTGGGAGACGATAGGGGGCGGTTTTTTCACATCTGAGCTCCTACAGGGGCTGCATACCAACGGGAGACTCGGTTGATGAAATATGAATTCAGATTGCTAATAAAAAAATTAAATGCTAATTGTCGTCGTGGGCATTCAGGCATTGGGCTGATAAAACGTCTTATCACGATCCCAGCAATCCCTCTTCACTTGGCCCGGCTCAGTTTAAAAGACGTTTCCATGGGGGCGTTTCATGTTTCTGTTCTATAGGTTTCCAGGAGTGGACTGTGGTGTGAATACCAGTAGTCGGACATTAACCCTTTCATTACCACACTACAGACTGTTAACTATTTGTATACGCTTGATTTTAGCTGATTTTAAAATCCCTGGCCTGTTGTCATTTATGCTTTTTAGCTATTTTATTAATCATGTTTTGCAATTTTTTTTGTGGTTTTAAACTCCTGCTTTTCTTAACTTTTTCTTTGCTTTATTGTCACATTTTGTGTTTTTTTATTTATTTTTTGATCTGTTAACACTTTCAGTGCCACGGATGACATATCTAGTTTTATTAGGCCCCCCACTGAGTGCCCACGATGACAAATATTGTTTTATTTGTTTATTAGCGATCTGATTTCATATTTCATCAACCGAGTCTCCCGTTGGTACAGCAGCCCCTCCAGCAGCTCAGAATGGAAAAAAGCGCCCCCTATCGTCTATCCCTGTGTAACTGCAGGTCAGTCGCTTAGACTGACCTGGGATCAGTCGATATGTAGAGGCGGAGCCAGCTGGCTCCTTGAGCTGGCAAGCTGTCTGCTCAACATGGAAGTCATCGCGGGACGGGAATCAGCCTGGAATATATATTCACAGTAGCCAATACTCAATCAATAAGCGTGATCGATATTTGGAATGGCGATCAGGAATTGGAATGATCTTTTTGGAGAACATCTGATCTGAGGTAAGGAATCTATTTTACCAGTCTTGGGATAATCAGAGTTGTATTCGCTGATATCTCAGCGTTTGCCCTGTGTGTGTGTGTGCGTGATCGCTTATGAGGAAATCAGAGAATCGATTTTTCAGCTTGCGTCTCTAGCGTGCATATGTACACATATACTATCGATAATCTAGCGTTTATTTGAAAACGATTCATAAATAGGCCGAAAAATGACAACGTTTTTGTGTATTCTAGAATATTCCAGTAAACGTCTTTTATCATGGAATCTTTATATTTTCCTTGAAAACGAGGGCTTTTCAAAATGCTATAAAATGAAAATGAACCGATAAAAAAACAATCCCCTTCGACAATGTTGACTGGAAAACAAGTCATTGATAAGTGACGGGCAGATTAGACACAGCCATAATTTAAAACATAGATTAGGCGTTCTTAACGCTAACATTGAAGTGGATGGTGGGCATTCAACCGGTAAATCAAGGTTAAGCAAGGGCTCTGAAAGTGTTAAGCACTTTGAGCTGCATTCTATGTATGAAAGGGGCTATATAAATAAAGATTATTATTATTATTATTATTATTATTATTATTATTATTATTATTATTAGTGTGGTTGTGAAAGGGTTAACCCTTTGCCGTGTGGCAGTGAAAGGGTTAACCGTCTGTATTGTCGCAGTGAAAGGGTTAACCCTGTGGTAGTGAAAGTGTTAAAAGGGGTTTATTCCTATAATTCCTAACAATTCTAATGTTCAGGGAGAAGGGGGGTGGAACAATAGAGTTCATCAAACGCGCTGTCCGAGGTGCTGAAACACAACTCGAGTGTTCACACCGTCGACAGTGCCAGTGCCTTGCTCAAACCCCGGGCTGATCCCAAAATAAACTTCAACGTGGGCTTATCGAGGAGAACTAGGCGGAACCTTCATTTACATTATAGGTGCCTAACCAGAGAGCGAGGGAATACTACTGCCCTTCACCTGCTGTTCTGTTAACTACTTATTAACCCATTGCCCGCCAAAATCGCTGATCAGCGTTATTGCCCGCCATGCGTTGTCTGCCAATATCGCTGTACAGCGTGTTTGAGATCAATATTTCATATTTTCGTCATGGAATTCATATTTCACCCACGGAGCCTTGTCATATGCTGCGGGAGCCATCACAACTCTGCAACGCTTCAATACCACCTGGTGGCCGATCGGCGAGTTGCCAAACCGGAAATGCCCGTTTAAGCTCGGTCCGTCCCCTAATTCCGTCCGGCCACTCGGTGATCGTCCCGGGACTCAATCCACACACCGTGGACATGGATCGTTGCCATAACTCAATAAACAACATGATTTGGGCGTATATTAGTATTATACAAACTGGAACTGGATCGCCTCGATCCCCACCACATAACTGGGATCTGTTTGTTCCACTCTCATCGCCCAACGGTACGAGGAGACTGACGTGAGTTCCAGCGTTTTTCTTTATCATTTTCGATACAAACTGCTCTGATCAATATATCACCCATACTACATAAATCATTTAACGTCGGTCACGGAATTATAAATGACCCCCCCCCCCCCGCCTCCGTTCACCCGCAGATGATAAGTCATAACGTTTAGGACCATGTACAGTTGACATTTTTATTATAGCATGGATCGGTATCAAACTGCATTTGATAATCTAATATATGCATTTATGCCTATATCTCACGTTCTATGAAATACTGCAGAAAACGATAAAAACATATTTATACTCTAGACGGTATTTTCGTATGAATGTGTGAAGGAAAAAGTAAAACGTTCCTACATCCTGAACGATAGATAATTGATGTTGAATGGGCCATAGTAATGTCAATTTAGCAATACAATTTAAAAAGTTATAGCCCTGCAAAGAAGGTGAACATCTCCATAGACAAATAGCGCTGGCAGAGGATGGTTTAGGATGATCAAAGTGGTGGCAGAGAATGGGTTAACATAATATAATTATAGTCCACACGGTTTCTGCTATGACTATATAGTACTAGGGGTGTAACGGTACACAAAAACCACGGTTCGGTACGTACCTCGGTTTTGAAGTCACGGTTCGGTACGGGTTTTCGGTACAGTGGGGGAAAGTTTGGCTTCCCATATTCCACTCAGGGGTGATGTAGTGTGCAGTAACTAATTGTACTTGTAGGGCTGTCAACAAATTATATATTGAAATTAATAATCGACTTGTAAAGAAAAATAATTATTATTATATTAGATTGTGAAAAAAAGTGGTTAACATACCGTTGTATTCGTTCGGTACACAGCCGTTCGGTACGGTACACACTGAAACTGTTCGGTACGGATTAGGGATGGGCATTTTTTTAAGAATCCAGATCGATTGATCGCATGCTATACTCGAGTGATCGTGTATTACTCGAAAAGGGAAAAAAAACTCAAAAAATATTTATATTTTTGAAAAAATATATATATATGTATATATATTTTTTACTTAATTTTGTTCATTCACGTATATGTTTAAGGAAACCAACAAACAGTTATAATCTTACACATACATGTGAAACAAATATGTAAAAGAAAATGTAATTAATAATTTAAGATCGATTTTTCTCATAGCTACGATTACTCACGCCCATCCCTAGTACGGATACGTGTACCTTTACACCCCTATATAGTACACATGTAGCCTCCACTCTCCTTTAACACTTTGAGCGCCACTCACGGCTAAACTCGGGTTTACGATTGTGCCGTTGAAAGCCACGTCACGGCTTTTCTCGGAATTATTATTATATATTTTTTTTAGCGATCTGAAATCATATTGCATCACGCGAGCCTACCGTTGGAGATCCAGGGGCCACCGGCGATCAGATGTGAAAAAAGCGCCCCTATCGTCTCCCAGATGGTAAATCACCCTTTTGGAATGGACTCAATGAAAATGGATGGGGGAAAAGAATATTCCAGTCCACGTTTCACTTCTCACCCAAAATTATTCTTTGATAAGCGATGGGCAGATTAGACACATAGCATAATTTAAAACATAGATTAGGCGATATTAACGTTACATGGGCCGTGGACCGTGGCATCAACGGGGTAAAAAGGAAAACACGGCCTGGCACTGAAAGTGTTAATAACATGCAATTGATAAAATGGTTTATTTTATTTTCATGTCTGTGACATTCTACAGATATATACAGTAGATATTGAAACTATAGTGAAAGGTGTCGGGTATGTAATGTTGCTTGTATGACGTCAATATGACCATGTCTTATTTTAGCCGGATGGTACTTTTTTGTCTGCTACTTTTTTATACACCAAAAACAACACTGCAGGTCACGGCGAGTTAATGCCACACTGAGATCCCCCGGTCAGAACCGCGCTTAGAAGGGACCACTGGGTAGCGCAGTGGACTAGGCACTCGCCTACCACCGCAGAGACTCTGGGATCGAATCCAGCTGTCAGCGGTACCTCCGGCTTGGTCAGTCGTCCCTACTAACACAATTAGCAGTGTTAGCGGGTGGGAAGCCGGCGGGGTGTGTGTCCTGGTCGTTGTAAACTGCGACTCCTACTGGTCGGTCGGGGCGCCTGTTCGGCAGGGAGGGGATCGGGGGGAAATAGCGTGAACCTCCACCGCACGCGTTACGTTCCCCCAGTGAGACTCCTCGCTGTCGGGTGAAAAGAAGCGGCTGGCTGACTCCACATGTATCGGAGGAGGCATGATGCAGTAGTTCTACACCCTCCCTAGGCCGACAGTGGGGCAATGCGCGCAACGACCAGGAAGGGAATTGGCATAACGACTAAATTGGGATGCGAGCAAAAATACAGAAAAAGTGAGAACAAAAAAATTATAAAAAAAAGAAGGGACGACCACAACCTCACTCTAACGCGGAGAGTCTGAGCTACAGATGCAGGCGGACCATTCTCACCATATCAAAACTATAACGTCGGTGTCTCACCCTGTCATATCATATGGAGCTGCCCGTCATATAATAATGTGTCTCTCTCCCGCCTCAGGTCAAAGTCTCGGCCAATGGCGGCGTGAGCAGCCCTCAGATCATCCACATCCAGCCCATCGTGGGCCAGCAGGGGCAGCAGTTCTTCCTGCAGCAGAACCCCGGCGACCCGCCCATCCAGCTGCTGCTCCAGGGAGGCACCGCCCAGATGCTGGGCTCCCTGGTGCCGATGGTCCAGAAGCAAGTGGGCCAGCAGCAGACGGCCGTCACGGTGCCGGTGACCGTCCAGACCGCCGGCGGCAAACCGGTGATCCTCCAGCAGAAGACCCCCGGCACCCCGGTGCGCATCCAGAAGACCCCCGCCGCCGCCGCGACTCCCCTCAAAACCCTCACGGTCTCCATGGTCAAGGCCCCGGCTAGCGGCGCCGCTCCCACTGGCGCTAAACCCGCGCCTACCGTCGGCACGGCCGCGTCGGTGCCGTCGCCCGCCAAGCCCCGGGAGAAGGAGAAGGAGAAAGAGAAGAAGGCGCGGGTGAAGGAGAAGAAGCCGCTGAAGGTGCAGACGCGCTCGGGCCGCGTGTCCCGGCCGCCCAAGTACAAGGCCAAGGACTACAAGTTCATCAAGAACGAGGACCTGGCCGAGAGCCACCAGTCGGACTCCGACGACTACTCCGAGATGAGCCTGGGCGAGGAGGAGGAGGAGGGCGGCAAGAAGGAGGACGGCGGCTGCCGCCA
Organism: Notolepis coatsorum; assembly: GCF_963971535.1. Classification (NCBI taxonomy): domain Eukaryota; kingdom Metazoa; phylum Chordata; class Actinopteri; order Aulopiformes; family Paralepididae; genus Notolepis; species Notolepis coatsorum. Next base: position 223,587,126 of record NC_140166.1, read on the forward strand.
CAAGTCCCGGGACTTCAAGTGCAAGACCTGCGACAAGGCCTACATCGGTCACGGCGGCCTCAACAGACACTATAAGCTGAACCCCGCGCACGGGGACGCCACGACCGCGCCTGCGCCCGCCGCCACCACCACCACCACGCCCGCCAGGGGCGACGGAGAGCCAGCGCCGCCGCGGAAGAAGCCGGGCGGGGGCGCGGAGACCTGTAAACGGGAAGGGGCGGAGGAGGACATGGACGTGGACGCGAAGGAGGAGGAGGAGGAGGAGGAGGAGGAGGGTGGGGGCGGCGGAGAGGAGATGAACACGACGGCGACCGAGAAGGAAAAAGAGGACGGGAAGGAGGAGTCCCTCGGCTCGCCGCAGAGGGTGAGATGTTTTTTTTTTTTTACTTTATTTTTTAGCGTTTATCGCTTTTCTGGTCAAGCATGACCGACAGATATAGGGTGAAACGGGATATAGATCAGGGGAAAACATTCCGGGAAATGACGTCGGGTCCGGGAATCGAACTCGAGTCCCCCAGATCCGTGACGCAGCACGGTTTTCCCCGACGCAGAAATGGCGCCGAGATATGCGGTGAGCTACTGGAGCTCCCCAGGGTGAGATGTTTTTATCTTCTTCTCGGCCGTCTCCAGAGACATTAGGGCTGCAGCACGATTCTTGCTCAAATGTGAATCACGATTTTTCTCTCTTAAGAATTGAGATCACGATTCTCTCACACGATTCTTATTTTTTTGTCATTTAAAAAAAGTAAAGTTAAAAAGTAAAAAGAATATATATATATATTTGTAAAGTAAAACAATTTTTTTTTAATCATCATAATTTAGAAATGAGATCGCATAGGTCTATGAATCGAGATCGCGATTTTTTTCCGATTAATTGTGCAGCCGTACGAGACATATTAAAGTCCTTTTTGACACTCCTAGAATACGCTTTGCAAGGGGCAGGAGTAGACACGGTGTTGAGGGATGGACGGGTTAAGATTTATTTTTTGGTGTTTTATCGCTTTATTTCTACTGGGCAGTCCAGTAGGGAGAGACGGAAGAGGAATGGGAGACAGAGTGGGGGGAAGACATTCGGCAAATAACGACGGGTTCGGGAATCGAACCCGGGTCGGCCGTGTCGCGACTGAGCGCGCTATGTGGTTCGCCACTGGGGCGCCCAACATAAACTTTCTAAAGGGACTACATTTAATTTCCTGTCGGCTGATATTACCAAACACTGCAACAGTGAATGAACATGGGTCCAGGCTACACAATAATAACTGTTAATACACAATAACTACGGATGGAACGTTTGTGTAAAGAATCTGAACCCTTTGGTTCCAGCACCATAGTTCTTCACGGCCCTTAGAGACCGGTGGGTTTACCGGTGGGGGTACTGTGGAGCCCTTTGCTGTAGTCTAAATTAGGGCTGTCAGTTTATCCCGTTAATTAGATTAATTAATTACACAGCAAATTATCGCCTTATGAAAAATGTATTTTTTATTTTAATTTTTTTATCTCATTCATTCCATAAGAACGTAGAATACACATTTACAGACTTTTTTTTTTTAATATGGTCCATTTGCATGTTCTTGGTATCTGATTCTAGGGACATCTATGGATCTCAGGGAATGTATTCCCAGTGTCAGAATTTTATTTTATTTTATTTTATTGATGGATTAAAAACACACAACAAGGATCCAAAGGATAACATGAGAAAGAGTAAAACCCTTATTTCCGTCATGGTCCCAGGGCTGTTGGGCCACAACAAAAACACGACAATAACACAAAACACATACATTTAAAACATTAGAAGACTAGCCTATAGCTAACATTGTATACCCCACAATAACTAAAAACTGATTGGAAACCCATTCAAACTATTCCTCTATTCTGTCCATGAGCCACTTCCTGATGCTTCTCTTGAAGCTGTGGAGGCTCAAGCTCTGCTTGATGGGGAGAGGCAGCTTGTTCCAATCCTGGGCTCCAGAGAAAGTAAGGGAGCACTGGCCCAGTTTGGATCGGAAAGAAGCAGGCTTCGGGTTTGCTATGCTTGCTCTAGTTCTGTGGTTGTGGGATTCGTTGACCGGGGTGAAGTAGTTCTGGAGGTATCTAGGGGACCATTGGTTTATAATATTGTGCTCTATGTTCAGTCTGAGCTGGGTAACTCTGGCCTCTACAGGAAGCCAGTTTAGCTCCTGAAAGTGACTCCTCCTATGTGGGTATGAGGGCCAAGACCCATTACCACCCTTACCAGCTTATTTTGGGAAACCTGAAGCTTCTTTTTTATGGTCACTGTCAGGCCCTCGAACCAAGACACGCTACCATAGTCAAAGTGGCAGAGTACTAGGCTATTTGCTAGTAGCCTGAGGCTATCTCTGCCAAGGAGGTTGGCTTTCCTAGCTAGGTACCTGGTGCGGGCGTTGACTTTGCCCAGTACTTGGGAGGCCATAGCCTCCCCATCTAGGCTCCCGTCTATCATACAGCCTAGATACTTCGCTTTTTTTTTTGTGCTGTTTTAGGGTTACAGCTCCTAACTGGATGTTAAACTCCTGAGCTTGGGCTTGGAGCCCAATAGTACTGCCTCTGTCTTACCTAGGTGTCCGAAAGCCAACTGCTGACCCCTGCAAGTTCTTCTCCTAGCATCTGTTCTAGTGTGTTCTGATCCTTGTGTGAGACTAGCAGGGCTGAGAAATACTGTGTCCGTTACTAGGCTTGAGTAAATTGTAGGGCTGGGCGATATAACGATAGCGATAATTACCGCGATATATTTTAATAATCGATATCGGAAAAAATATATATATCGGGAAAAAATATACACGGCAGTTTTAAAACCAGAGACAGTGGACAGACTTTCTTGCCTGCAACTTAAAGTAATGGCTTTGCTTGTCCAAATGACAATACTGACCAAATTGAGATTTATTTTTCTCTTGTCCATTTATTTTGTTTGCTTTCTAATTTAAAATACAGTTTGAAACCGTCTGTACACAGTAGGCTATGTGTGCTAGCAGCGCTAGTCTCCAGTCACGAGTCACGGTGCACATGTGCGGTGGTTTGTCCACCAAAAAAGCGCCAAAAGATAGAAAAGAAACGAGCAGAGCCAGAACTGTTCAACTCCCCTGGAGCCACAGCCAGCAGAGAAGCCGGTTTACTTTCGCTTTCAAACCAGCTGCAGCCTGAGAACTGGTGTGTGAGGGGCTGTAACACTAAAGATGGCGGCAACGACAAAGAATTGCTGCAAAATAAACATCTGTTTTTTTTTTAATACTTTTTTTTTTTTATCGAGTGATATGATATTGTTATCGATATCGTTATCGCGATATCATTTTTGGCCATATCGCCCAGCCCTAATATATACACACACCTCTCTCTCCCTCTCTCTCTCTCTCTCCACCTCTCTCTCTCCCTCCACCTCTCTCTCTCCCTCCACCTCTCTATATACACACCTCTCTCTCCCTCCACCTCTCTCTCTATATATACACACACCTCTCTCTCTCTCTCCCTCCACCTCTCTCTCTCCTCCACCAGGCAGAGGGCTCGGCCCCCTCCAGCCAGGGTCCAGCAGCGTCAGCGGGGTTGAGGGGCCTGCAGCACAGGGGCCGAGGCAGGCCCAGGGGCCGAGGAAGAGGCGCAGGGCGAGGAAGAGGCCGGTCTGCGGGACCACCGCCCAAGGTCAGGAACACACAGTATGAAGCGTAGAATAGGGTGGCTGGTGACTGTGACTGTGAGCAGGCTGAAATGAGGCACATTCTAACCACACAATAATGGTCAAATGTACATGTTATTACCACTTCAAAGCAGACACATACCATATTAACTAGGGGTGCTCGATATTGGCTTTTTAACCAATACTGATATTGTCCAACTCTTAATTTCCGATACCGATATCAACCGATACCGATATATGCAGGGTTCCCCCCCCCCCCCCAAAAAACGGAATAATTTCAGGTACCGTAAATCCTCAAATATAGGACGGGTCTTCTATTTACCTCAGCTGCAAAGAGCACCAGGCCTTTATTAGAGAGAGGCTTATATAAGAGGCAGGCCTTAATTTAAAAAAATGACACTCATGGACATAATCCCTTCATTTTCAGACTTTTATTGCATTATTATTATTATTATTATTATTATTATTATTATTATTATTATTATTATTATTATTATTATTATTATTATTATTTTTATTTTTTAATACGTACATTGTCTGTCTACATTTATTTAGACTAGCATTGGTATTTAAATATTGAGTGCAGTTGAGTAATTGTGGGATTAACGTAATTCACACACTGAAGTTGGAACTTTCTATACTAGGTTGTGGGGTCCGGGGACGGTTTAGCGTGTGGTACCTTCTCGACTTCCTCCGTCGAATCGAGTTGTTTACATGCAGGGAATAGCTTTAGCTACTAACGTTATCATAGCATCATGATCTCTAATGTGTCAACTGGACAACGCCAGCCTCTCCTGCCAACGCCATATAGATAGCGAACGTTAACGTTTGCAAACGAAGTCAACGTCATCCAGCTGACACCACATATCTAGATATTATGACAACGTTAGCTAGCGGCTAGCGCTAAAGCTAACCAGAGGGAAACGTTAATGTACGGTAGTCAGTGTAGCGGGAGGCAGCACTTGATTTCCATTGGCAAGAGTTTATCTCATTCTATATCACGTCACGAAAAATTTAAAAAATACTTTTTTTTGCGACCTTATAATAGAGACCGGCCTGTGTTTGTCTAAATGCATCAAACCCCCCGGCCATTATGAGAGGCCCCTCCTTTATCGGACGTCCCTCCTCTATTTGAGGATTTACGGTAATTAACATTACATATATCTTGTCATGGAATTAACACAACATTATGCATACTTTTGACAATAAATAAAATCAGAATTTGTTCTTACTTGCTTGCCTGGGTAAATAAAGGTGAAATAAAATAAAAAAATAAAAATAAATTAAACCGCTACCGATATCACATTTTAATGCCAATATCGGTAGGCCAATAATATCGGACATCCCTAATATTAGCCCTTTCACTACCACACTACAGAAGGTTAACCCTTTACTATCACACGTCTGTAGTGTGATAGTAAAGGGTTAACCTTCTGTAGTGTGGTAGTGAAAAGGTTAACCCTTTGTCGTGTGGCAGTGAAAGGGTTAACTTTATGTGTTGTCGCAGTGAAAGGGTTAACCATTTGGTAGTGTTGCAGTGAAAGGGTTAATGGTAGTACCAATATGAAACGAGCATTAGGTATTGCGCTGTCTATTGTCACACCCATGTATTGACTTGCATTGCAGGCACATTTTTCCAAAATCACATTTTCAGTCCATATCAAACGATGTTTGTTTGTTTTTTTTTGCATTTGACAGGCAGCTTGGTAGTTGAATATATATATTTTTAAATCGAATTCGAATATTGAAATGTGTTCCGACAGCCCTTCAGCCCTCACTCTACTCAATACCTCCACTTCTAAACTCATCGCATAGTATTTCTCGTCACGTCAGGTGTTGGTGGGGCACCCGATCAGACGAGGGCGTCGTGGCAGGCCTCCAAAGATAGGGGGCGCTGGAGCCACAGAGGAACAGCTGGCGGAGAGGAGGAGAGTGAGGCTCAAAGAGGTACGAAGACCTTCTACTCGTTTATCTGCTCCAGTAAACGGTTCCACTGTTGGCTCTGCATTACTGACGCTAGACTGTTTCAAATGGTGTTTTTAGTTGCTAGGTAACGATATCTGGTCAGAGACATTGTCTATGTTTACATTCAAAATTCTGATTGACATTTTTGGTTTTTAAAGGAACACCTCAACATTATGGGAAATGCTCAGTTAATTCCCCAAAAAAAATTTGAATACACAAATGTGGCTGGGGGAACTGATTCACTCAGCATGAATGGACTATAGGTCAATAGAAACAATACACACACAAAAAAAAAAAGATATATATATATATATATATTCTTTTTTATTATTTCGATTATAATCTAATCGAACACATGAGAATCGATGCATTTAGATTAATCGATGCATCGTTACACCCCTCAGTAGTAAGCTATCCGGCTGCCAGCTAGCCTAGCTTAGCACAAATTAATGGACACGGATACGGACCAGCTAGTCTAGCTGTCCAAAAACACATTTCCCAGAGTTGTAAGCTAGGCTAGTGGTCTGTGTCTGCTTTATATAGAGAGAGAGAGAGAGAGACATATCCCATGATGTTGGCGTGTTCGTTTTAAGTAAACTGGGGCACAGTATATCAACTTTCAACCTTTTTCGCATACAGAAATATTGATAAATGTGTGTGTGTGTGTGTGTGTGTGTGTAGTTGGTGCAACAGTGTGAGAATGAGGACCTGATGGATGTGGTGCTTCCTCGACTGGCGAAGGCTCTCACTCTCTGGGAGTTCCTGATGGCGAAGGTAATGCACACGTACACATCCACACAGACACACGCTGACGACCAGCCACACAGACAGACACACGCTGACATCCAGACACACAGACAGACACACGCTGACATCCAGCCACACAGACACACGCTGACATCCAGCCACACAGACAGACACACGCTGACATCCAGCCACACAGACACACGCAGACATCCAGCCACACAGACAGACACACGCTGACATCCAGACACACAGACACACGCTGACATCCAGACACACAGACAGACACACGCTGACATCCAGACACACAGACAGACACACGCTGACATCCAGCCACACAGACAGACACACGCTGACATCCAGACACACAGACACACGCTGACATCCAGCCACACAGACAGACACACGCTGACATCCAGCCACACAGACAGACACACGCTGACATCCAGACACACAGACACACGCTGACATCCAGCCACACAGACAGACACACGCTGACATCCAGCCACACAGACAGACACACGCTGACATCCAGACAGACAGACGGTTGTCATTCTTCCGCGGTGGAAACACTCTGAGGGAGTCGGTCTGCAACAGTCCCTCTTCATCTCTGAGCTCCACTCTGGTCATGCTGCTGTCTGGCTGCTACACTGTAGTAACACGGAGGTAACGTTAGTAACACGGAGGTGATGTTAGTGACTCGGGGGTGACGTTAGTGACACGGAGGTGACGTTAGTGACACGGAGGTGACGTTAGTGACACGGAGGTGATGTTAGTGACACGGAGGTGATGTTAGTGACACGGAGGTGATGTTAGTGACACGGAGGTGACGTTAGTAACACGGAGGTGATGTTAGTGACACGGAGGTGACGTTAGTGACACGGAGGTGATGTTAGTGACACGGAGGTGACGTTAGTGACACGGAGGTGACGTTAGTGACACGGAGGTGATGTTAGTGACACGGAGGTGACGTTAGTGACACGGAGGTGATGTTAGTGACACGGAGGTGACGTTAGTGACACGGAGGTGATGTTAGTGACACGGAGGTGACGTTAGTGACACGGAGGTGATGTTAGTAACATTGAGGTGACGTTAGTGACACGGAGGTGACGTTAGTGACACGGAGGTGACGTTAGTAACACGGAGGTGATGTTAGTAACATTGAGGTGACGTTAGTGACACGGAGGTGATGTTAGTAACATTGAGGTGATGTTAGTAACATTGAGGTGACGTTAGTGACACGGAGGTGACGTTAGTGACACGGAGGTGATGTTAGTAACACGGAGGTGATGTTAGTAACATTGAGGTGACGTTAGTGACACGGAGGTGACGTTAGTGACACGGAGGTGATGTTAGTGACACGGAGGTGATGTTAGTAACATTGAGGTGACGTTAGTGACACGGAGGTGATGTTAGTAACATTGAGGTGACGTTAGTGACACGGAGGTGACGTTAGTGACACGGAGGTGATGTTAGTGACACGGAGGTGATGTTAGTGACACGGAGGTGATGTTAGTGACACGGAGGTGATGTTAGTGACACGGAGGTGATGTTAGTGACACGGAGGTGACGTTAGTGACACGGAGGTGATGTTAGTGACACGGAGGTGACGTTAGTGACACGGAGGTGATGTTAGTGACACGGAGGTGACGTTAGTGACACGGAGGTGATGTTAGTAACATTGAGGTAACATTAGTAACATTGAGGTAACGTTAGTAGCATTGAGGTAACGTTAGTAACATTGAGGTAACGTTAGTAGCATTGAGGTAACGTTAGTAACATTGAGGTAACATTAGTAACATTGAGGTAACATTCGTAACATTGAGGTAACATTAGTAACGTTAGTAACATTGAGGTAACATTAGTAACATTGAGGTAACATTAGTAACATTGAGGTAACGTTAGTAACACTGAGGTAACGTTAGTAACATTATTAACGTTAGTAACATTGAGGTAACATTAGTAACATTGAGGTAACATTAGTAACATTGAGGTAACGTTAGTAACATTGAGGTAACATTAGTAACGTTAGTAACATTGAGGTAACGTTAGTAACATTAGTAACATTGAGGTAACGTTAGTAACATTAGTAACATTGAGGTAACGTTAGTAACATTGAGGTAACACTGAGGTAACGTTAGTAATGTTAGTCGCATTGAGGTAACATTAGTAACATTGAGGTAACATTAGTAACATTGAGGTAACATTAGTAACATTGAGGTAACATTAGTAACATTGAGGTAACATTAGTAACATTGAGGTAACATTAGTAACATTGAGGTAACATTAGTAACATTGAGGTAACATTAGTAACATTGAGGTAACATTCGTAACATTGAGTTAACATTGAGGTAACATTAGTAACATTGAGGTAACATTCGTAACATTGAGGTAACATTGAGGTAACATTGAGGTAACATTAGTAACATTGAGGTAACATTCGTAACATTGAGGTAACATCGTTAAGGGGTCCATGTTGCTGTGCTGTTTCAGGTGGAGAAGGGGCGTCCGGCCAAGGCCCACTTCCCCGACATGTACCGTGAGTTTGAGTCCCTGCAGGGCCAGGTGAAGAAGATGGCCCAGGAGTACATCTCCAATCCACAGGGTGTCCACTCAGCCCTGGAGGTCCGAAACATAGAGGTTAGAAGAACATTCTGTTCTGTTCTACTCTGGCCCACAATGGAGGCCTGAAACATAGAGGTTAGAACATTCTGTTCTGTTCTACTCTGGTCCACAATGGATGTCTAAAACTTAGAGGTTAGAACATCTGTTCTGTTCTACTCTGTTCCACAATGGAGGCCTGAAACATAGAGGTTATAACATCTCTTATGTTCTACTCTGTTCCACAATGGAGATCTAAAACATAGAGGTTAGAGGATCTGTTCTGTTCTATTCTGCTCTGCTCTACTGGCTCTGACCATCCATATTAACTATTAAGAGTTTTTCCAGATTAGAGTTTGTGTTCTCTTCCAGTGTCTCTTTCAGCTTCTTCAGCTGTTTTCTTGGAATCAGTATATTCTCTATATTCTCCCTGGAATGTGTTTGCCTACTGTGTCTTCCAGGTTGCCAAGTCTCTGGGTATCTTTGACGAGGTGAACAAGCTGAAAGTGTTCCCTGGATCGCCCCAGACCTCCAACACCAACCTGGCAACCAAGAACGTGCGCTACATGGAGGTAAGATGCTGCTCTGATGCTGCTACCTGATGCACTGAGCCCCTTCACTTCACATTCTACTCTAAGGGTTAGATTGAATCACTTTTTTTGCCATACATTTACACAATACCCCATAATGACAAAGTGAACGCATTTTTTTACAATTTTGAGAATTTGTTTATGAATGAATTAATGATTTTATTTCGGTCTTCTTTTACAAAGCATAGTAGTAGAACATTAAAAAGAAATGAACGAAAATGTGTAGGCTGAAGCCGAGGCTTATAATTGCCTACCCTTTTTACATTACAGTATTTACACAAAAAATATATACAAAAAATAAACATAATTCATCATTTTGCAAAAACAAAAGGTTACAAAAGTTTCATAGTTTTATGTATAAATTTGTCTTTTATTATATATCTTTTTTCTTTGCTATTTCTTCTTTTTTTTGTCACTATTTGAATACAGTTATGTTATAATAAAATATAATTAGGATAATAATAAGGTTTTATAATTATGTATCACTTTATATTTGAGTAATTTCTTAAATGTATGTATCGAACTACACATTTTTACTTCTTTGTCAAAGTTATTCCATAGTTTTGCCCCTTTAACGTTGACTTTTTATATTTGTCCTTGCCTTTGCGATATTGAATACACAAGTTCCCCTAAGTCTATACCGGCTCTCTATAGTTTGGAACAACTCCTCAATGCAACTTGGAAGTGAGTGCTTATGTGCTTTGTACATTATTATTTATTTATTTACAACTTTATTTAAATTGAAATATAGAAACGCATTCAATAAAATAACATTTGTACTGCATACAAGAAACCGCATGGTTTTGGGTGGGATTAGCATAGCATGGGACTATCATATACCACATGGGACTATCATATACCACATGGGACTATCATATACCACATGGGACTAGTATAAACCACACAGGACTAGTATAAACCACATGGGACTAGTATAAACCACATGGGACTAGTATAAACCACATGGGACTAGTATAAACCACATGGGACTAGTATAAACCACACAGGACTAGTATAAACCACATGGGACTAGTATAAACCAGATGGGACTAGTATAAACCACATAGGACTAGTATAAACCACATGGGACTAGTATAAACCACATGGGACTAGTATAAACCACATGGGACTAGTATAAACCACACAGGACTAGTATAAACCACACAGGACTAGTATAAACCACACAGGACTAGTATAAACCACATAGGACTAGTATAAACCACATGGGACTAGTATAAACCACACAGGACTAGTATAAACCACACAGGACTAGTATAAACCACACAGGACTAGTATAAACCACACAGGACTAGTATAAACCACATGGGACTAGTATAAACCACACAGGACTAGTATAAACCACACAGGACTAGTATAAACCACATGGGACTAGTATAAACCACACAGGACTAGTATAAACCACACAGGACTAGTATAAACCACACAGGACTAGTATAAACCACATGGGACTAGTATAAACCTCATGGGACTAGTATAAACCACACAGGACTAGTATAAACCACACAGGACTAGTATAAACCACATGGGACTAGTATAAACCACATGGGACTAGTATAAACCACACAGGACTAGTATAAACCACACAGGACTAGTATAAACCACACGGGACTAGTATAAACCACACAGGACTAGTATAAACCACATGGGACTAGTATAAACCACACAGGACTAGTATAAACCACACAGGACTAGTATAAACCACACGGGACTAGTATAAACCACACAGGACTAGTATAAACCACACAGGACTAGTATAAACCACACAGGACTAGTATAAACCACATGGGACTAGTATAAACCACACAGGACTAGTATAAACCACACAGGACTAGTATAAACCACACAGGACTAGTATAAACCACACAGGACTAGTATAAACCACACAGGACTAGTATAAACCACATGGGACTAGTATAAACCACACAGGACTAGTATAAACCACATGGGACTAGTATAAACCACATGGGACTAGTATAAACCACACAGGACTAGTATAAACCACACAGGACTAGTATAAACCACACAGGACTAGTATAAACCACACAGGACTAGTATAAACCACACAGGACTATCTTAAACCACACGGGACTAGTATAAACCACACAGGACTAGTATAAACCACACAGGACTAGTATAAACCACATGGGACTAGTATAAACCACATGGGACTAGTATAAACCACACGGGACTAGTATAAACCACACAGGACTAGTATAAACCACACAGGACTAGTATAAACCACACAGGACTAGTATAAACCACATGGGACTAGTATAAACCACATGGGACTAGTATAAACCACATGGGACTAGTATAAACCACACGGGACTAGTATAAACCACACAGGACTAGTATAAACCACACAGGACTAGTATAAACCACACAGGACTAGTATAAACCACACAGGACTAGTATAAACCACACAGGACTAGTATAAACCACACGGGACTAGTATAAACCACACAGGACTAGTATAAACCACACAGGACTAGTATAAACCACACAGGACTAGTATAAACCACACAGGACTAGTATAAACCACATGGGACTAGTATAAACCTCACAGGACTAGTATAAACCACATGGGACTAGTATAAACCACACAGGACTAGTATAAACCACACAGGACTAGTATAAACCACACAGGACTAGTATAAACCACACAGGACTAGTATAAACCACACAGGACTAGTATAAACCAGATGGGACTAGTATAAACCACACAGGACTAGTATAAACCACACAGGACTAGTATAAACCACACAGGACTAGTATAAACCTCATGGGACTAGTATAAACCACACAGGACTAGTATAAACCACATGGGACTAGTATAAACCACACAGGACTAGTATAAACCACACAGGACTAGTATAAACCAGATGGGACTAGTATAAACCACACAGGACTAGTATAAACCACACAGGACTAGTATAAACCACATGGGACTAGTATAAACCACACAGGACTAGTATAAACCACATGGGACTAGTATAAACCTCATGGGACTAGTATAAACCACATGGGACTAGTATAAACCACACAGGACTAGTATAAACCACACAGGACTAGTATAAACCACACAGGACTAGTATAAACCACACAGGACTAGTATAAACCACACAGGACTAGTATAAACCACATGGGACTAGTATAAACCACATGGGACTAGTATAAACCACACAGGACTAGTATAAACCACATGGGACTAGTATAAACCACACAGGACTAGTATAAACCACACAGGACTAGTATAAACCACACAGGACTAGTATAAACCACACAGGACTAGTATAAACCACATGGGACTAGTATAAACCTCACAGGACTAGTATAAACCACATGGGACTAGTATAAACCACACAGGACTAGTATAAACCACACAGGACTAGTATAAACCACACAGGACTAGTATAAACCACACAGGACTAGTATAAACCACACAGGACTAGTATAAACCAGATGGGACTAGTATAAACCACACAGGACTAGTATAAACCACACAGGACTAGTATAAACCACACAGGACTAGTATAAACCTCATGGGACTAGTATAAACCACACAGGACTAGTATAAACCACATGGGACTAGTATAAACCACACAGGACTAGTATAAACCACACAGGACTAGTATAAACCAGATGGGACTAGTATAAACCACACAGGACTAGTATAAACCACACAGGACTAGTATAAACCACATGGGACTAGTATAAACCACACAGGACTAGTATAAACCACATGGGACTAGTATAAACCTCATGGGACTAGTATAAACCACATGGGACTAGTATAAACCACACAGGACTAGTATAAACCACACAGGACTAGTATAAACCACACAGGACTAGTATAAACCACACAGGACTAGTATAAACCACACAGGACTAGTATAAACCACATGGGACTAGTATAAACCACATGGGACTAGTATAAACCACACAGGACTAGTATAAACCACATGGGACTAGTATAAACCACACAGGACTAGTATAAACCACACAGGACTAGTATAAACCACATGGGACTAGTATAAACCACATGGGACTAGTATAAACCACACAGGACTAGTATAAACCACATGGGACTAGTATAAACCAGACAGGACTAGTATAAACCACACAGGACTAGTATAAACCACACAGGACTAATATAAACCACACAGGACTAGTATAAACCAGACAGGACTAGTATAAACCACACAGGACTAGTATAAACCACACAGGACTAGTATAAACCACACAGGACTAGTATAAACCACATGGGACTAGTATAAACCACACAGGACTAGTATAAACCACACAGGACTAGTATAAACCACACAGGACTAGTATAAACCACACAGGACTAGTATAAACCACACAGGACTAGTATAAACCACATGGGACTAGTATAAACCACACAGGACTAGTATAAACCAGATGGGACTAGTATAAACCACATGGGACTAGTATAAACCACACAGGACTAGTATAAACCACACAGGACTAGTATAAACCACACAGGACTAGTATAAACCACACAGGACTAGTATAAACCACACAGGACTAGTATAAACCACATGGGACTAGTATAAACCACACAGGACTAGTATAAACCACATGGGACTAGTATAAACCACACAGGACTAGTATAAACCACACAGGACTAGTATAAACCACACAGGACTAGTATAAACCACACAGGACTAGTATAAACCACATGGGACTAGTATAAACCTCATGGGACTAGTATAAACCACACAGGACTAGTATAAACCACACAGGACTAGTATAAACCACACAGGACTAGTATAAACCACATGGGACTAGTATAAACCACACAGGACTAGTATAAACCACACAGGACTAGTATAAACCACACAGGACTAGTATAAACCACACAGGACTAGTATAAACCTCATGGGACTAGTATAAACCACATGGGACTAGTATAAACCACACAGGACTAGTATAAACCACATGGGACTAGTATAAACCACATGGGACTAGTATAAACCTCATGGGACTAGTATAAACCACACGGGACTAGTATAAACCACATGGGACTAGTATAAACCACATGGGACTAGTATAAACCACACGGGACTAGTATAAACCACACGGGACTAGTATAAACCACACAGGACTAGTATAAACCACACAGGACTAGTATAAACCACACAGGACTAGTATAAACCACACAGGACTAGTATAAACCACACAGGACTAGTATAAACCACACAGGACTAGTATAAACCACACAGGACTAGTATAAACCACACAGGACTAATATAAACCACACAGGACTAGTATAAACCACACAGGACTAGTATAAACCACACGGGACTAGTATAAACCACACAGGACTAGTATAAACCACATGGGACTAGTATAAACCACACAGGACTAGTATAAACCACACAGGACTAGTATAAACCACACAGGACTAGTATAAACCACATGGGACTAGTATAAACCACACAGGACTAGTATAAACCACACAGGACTAGTATAAACCTCATGGGACTAGTATAAACCACACAGGACTAGTATAAACCACACAGGACTAGTATAAACCACACAGGACTAGTATAAACCACACAGGACTAGTATAAACCACACAGGACTAGTATAAACCACACAGGACTAGTATAAACCACATGGGACTAGTATAAACCACATGGGACTAGTATAAACCACACAGGACTAGTATAAACCACACAGGACTAGTATAAACCACACAGGACTAGTATAAACCACACGGGACTAGTATAAACCACACGGGACTAGTATAAACCACATGGGACTAGTATAAACCACACAGGACTAGTATAAACCACACAGGACTAGTATAAACCACACAGGACTAGTATAAACCTCATGGGACTAGTATAAACCACACAGGACTAGTATAAACCACACAGGACTAGTATAAACCAGATGGGACTAGTATAAACCACACAGGACTAGTATAAACCACATGGGACTAGTATAAACCACACAGGACTAGTATAAACCACACAGGACTAGTATAAACCACACAGGACTAGTATAAACCACACAGGACTAGTATAAACCACACAGGACTAGTATAAACCACACAGGACTAGTATAAACCACACAGGACTAGTATAAACCACACAGGACTAGTATAAACCACATGGGACTAGTATAAACCACACAGGACTAGTATAAACCACACAGGACTAGTATAAACCACATGGGACTAGTATAAACCACATGGGACTAGTATAAACCACACAGGAATAGTATAAACCACATGGGACTAGTATAAACCACACAGGACTAGTATAAACCACATGGGACTAGTATAAACCACACAGGACTAGTATAAACCACATGGGACTAGTATAAACCACACAGGACTAGTATAAACCACACAGGACTAGTATAAACCTCATGGGACTAGTATAAACCACACAGGACTAGTATAAACCACACAGGACTAGTATAAACCAGATGGGACTAGTATAAACCACACAGGACTAGTATAAACCACATGGGACTAGTATAAACCACACAGGACTAGTATAAACCACACAGGACTAGTATAAACCACATGGGACTAGTATAAACCACATGGGACTAGTATAAACCACATGGGACTAGTATAAACCACACAGGACTAGTATAAACCACATGGGACTAGTATAAACCACACAGGACTAGTATAAACCACATGGGACTAGTATAAACCACACAGGACTAGTATAAACCACACAGGACTAGTATAAACCACACAGGACTAGTATAAACCACATGGGACTAGTATAAACCACACAGGACTAGTATAAACCACATGGGACTAGTATAAACCACACAGGACTAGTATAAACCACACAGGACTAGTATAAACCTCATGGGACTAGTATAAACCACACAGGACTAGTATAAACCACACAGGACTAGTATAAACCACACAGGACTAGTATAAACCACATGGGACTAGTATAAACCACACAGGACTAGTATAAACCACATGGGACTAGTATAAACCACACAGGACTAGTATAAACCTCACAGGACTAGTATAAACCACACAGGACTAGTATAAACCAGATGGGACTAGTATAAACCACACAGGACTAGTATAAACCACATGGGACTAGTATAAACCACACAGGACTAGTATAAACCACATGGGACTAGTATAAACCACACAGGACTAGTATAAACCACACAGGACTAGTATAAACCACACAGGACTAGTATAAACCACACAGGACTAGTATAAACCACACAGGACTAGTATAAACCTCACAGGACTAGTATAAACCACACAGGACTAGTATAAACCACACAGGACTAGTATAAACCAGATGGGACTAGTATAAACCACACAGGACTAGTATAAACCACATGGGACTAGTATAAACCACACAGGACTAGTATAAACCACATGGGACTAGTATAAACCACACAGGACTAGTATAAACCACACAGGACTAGTATAAACCACACAGGACTAGTATAAACCACACAGGACTAGTATAAACCACACAGGACTAGTATAAACCACACAGGACTAGTATAAACCACATGGGACTAGTATAAACCACACAGGACTAGTATAAACCACACAGGACTAGTATAAACCACATGGGACTAGTATAAACCACACAGGACTAGTATAAACCACACAGGACTAGTATAAACCACACAGGACTAGTATAAACCACACAGGACTAGTATAAACCACATGGGACTAGTATAAACCACACAGGACTAGTATAAACCACACAGGACTAGTATAAACCACATGGGACTAGTATAAACCACACAGGACTAGTATAAACCACACAGGACTAGTATAAACCACACGGGACTAGTATAAACCACATGGGACTAGTATAAACCACACAGGACTAGTATAAACCACACAGGACTAGTATAAACCACATGGGACTAGTATAAACCACACAGGACTAGTATAAACCACACAGGACTAGTATAAACCACATGGGACTAGTATAAACCACACAGGACTAGTATAAACCACACAGGACTAGTATAAACCACACAGGACTAGTATAAACCACACAGGACTAGTATAAACCACACAGGACTAGTATAAACCACACAGGACTAGTATAAACCACACAGGACTAGTATAAACCACACAGGACTAGTATAAACCACATGGGACTAGTATAAACCACACAGGACTAGTATAAACCACATGGGACTAGTATAAACCACATGGGACTAGTATAAACCACATGGGACTAGTATAAACCACACGGGACTAGTATAAACCACACAGGACTAGTATAAACCACACAGGACTAGTATAAACCACACAGGACTAGTATAAACCACACAGGACTAGTATAAACCACATGGGACTAGTATAAACCACACAGGACTAGTATAAACCACACAGGACTAGTATAAACCACACAGGACTAGTATAAACCACACAGGACTAGTATAAACCACACAGGACTAGTATAAACCACATGGGACTAGTATAAACCACATGGGACTAGTATAAACCACACAGGACTAGTATAAACCACACAGGACTAGTATAAACCACACAGGACTAGTATAAACCACATGGGACTAGTATAAACCACATGGGACTAGTATAAACCACACAGGACTAGTATAAACCACATGGGACTAGTATAAACCACATGGGACTAGTATAAACCACACAGGACTAGTATAAACCACATGGGACTAGTATAAACCACACAGGACTAGTATAAACCACACAGGACTAGTATAAACCACACAGGACTAGTATAAACCACATGGGACTAGTATAAACCACACAGGACTAGTATAAACCACACAGGACTAGTATAAACCACACAGGACTAGTATAAACCACATGGGACTAGTATAAACCACATGGGACTAGTATAAACCACACAGGACTAGTATAAACCACATGGGACTAGTATAAACCACACAGGACTAGTATAAACCACACAGGACTAGTATAAACCACACAGGACTAGTATAAACCACACAGGACTAGTATAAACCACACAGGACTAGTATAAACCACATGGGACTAGTATAAACCACACAGGACTAGTATAAACCACACAGGACTAGTATAAACCACATGGGACTAGTATAAACCACATGGGACTAGTATAAACCACACAGGACTAGTATAAACCACACAGGACTAGTATAAACCACACGGGACTAGTATAAACCACATGGGACTAGTATAAACCACATGGGACTAGTATAAACCACACAGGACTAGTATAAACCACACAGGACTAGTATAAACCACACAGGACTAGTATAAACCACACGGGACTAGTATAAACCACATGGGACTAGTATAAACCACACAGGACTAGTATAAACCACATGGGACTAGTATAAACCACACAGGACTAGTATAAACCACACGGGACTAGTATAAACCACACAGGACTAGTATAAACCACACAGGACTAGTATAAACCACATGGGACTAGTATAAACCACACAGGACTAGTATAAACCACACAGGACTAGTATAAACCACATGGGACTAGTATAAACCACACAGGACTAGTATAAACCACACAGGACTAGTATAAACCACACAGGACTAGTATAAACCACACAGGACTAGTATAAACCACACAGGACTAGTATAAACCACACGGGACTAGTATAAACCACATGGGACTAGTATAAACCACATGGGACTAGTATAAACCACATGGGACTAGTATAAACCACACGGGACTAGTATAAACCACACAGGACTAGTATAAACCACACAGGACTAGTATAAACCACACAGGACTAGTATAAACCACATGGGACTAGTATAAACCACATGGGACTAGTATAAACCTCATGGGACTAGTATAAACCACATGGGACTAGTATAAACCTCATGGGACTAGCATAAACCACATGGGACTAGTATAAACCACATGGGACTAGTATAAACCACACAGGACTAGTATAAACCACACAGGACTAGTATAAACCACACGGGACTAGTATAAACCACACAGGACTAGTATAAACCACACAGGACTAGTATAAACCACATGGGACTAGTATAAACCACACAGGACTAGTATAAACCACATGGGACTAGTATAAACCACACAGGACTAGTATAAACCACACAGGACTAGTATAAACCACACAGGACTAGTATAAACCACATGGGACTAGTATAAACCACATGGGACTAGTATAAACCTCATGGGACTAGCATAAACCACATGGGACTAGTATAAACCACACAGGACTAGTATAAACCACATGGGACTAGTATAAACCACATGGGACTAGTATAAACCACACAGGACTAGTATAAACCACACAGGACTAGTATAAACCACACAGGACTAGTATAAACCACATGGGACTAGTATAAACCACATGGGACTAGTATAAACCTCATGGGACTAGCATAAACCACACAGGACTAGTATAAACCACACAGGACTAGTATAAACCACATGGGACTAGTATAAACCACACGGGACTAGTATAAACCACACGGGACTAGTATAAACCACACGGGACTAGTATAAACCACATGGGACTAGTATAAACCACATGGGACTAGTATAAACCACACAGGACTAGTATAAACCACACAGGACTAGTATAAACCACACAGGACTAGTATAAACCACATGGGACTAGTATAAACCACATGGGACTAGTATAAACCACACAGGACTAATATAAACCACACAGGACTAGTATAAACCACACAGGACTAGTATAAACCACACAGGACTAGTATAAACCACATGGGACTAGTATAAACCACATGGGACTAGTATAAACCACATGGGACTAGTATAAACCACACAGGACTAGTATAAACCACATGGGACTAGTATAAACCACATGGGACTAGTATAAACCACATGGGACTAGTATAAACCACATGGGACTAGTATAAACCACACAGGACTAGTATAAACCACACAGGACTAGTATAAACCAGATGGGACTAGTATAAACCACACAGGACTAGTATAAACCACATGGGACTAGTATAAACCACACAGGACTAGTATAAACCACACAGGACTAGTATAAACCACACAGGACTAGTATAAACCACACAGGACTAGTATAAACCACACAGGACTAGTATAAACCACACAGGACTAGTATAAACCACATGGGACTAGTATAAACCACATGGGACTAGTATAAATCACACAGGACTAGTATAAACCACATGGGACTAGTATAAACCACACAGGACTAGTATAAACCACACAGGACTAGTATAAACCACACAGGACTAGTATAAACCACATGGGACTAGTATAAACCACATGGGACTAGTATAAACCACATGAGACTAGTATAAACCACACAGGACTAGTATAAACCACATGGGACTAGTATAAATCACACGGGACTAGTATAAACCACACAGGACTAGTATAAACCACACAGGACTAGTATAAACCACACAGGACTAGTATAAACCACACAGGACTAGTATAAACCACATGGGATCATCCCTTGAGAAGGACATATTTTCCTGTCCAATGTGTTTCATTTGAAGCATGATTTAGCCCATGTTCTGGTGAGTTATCATAACATAAATACACCTCTATGTGGCGACAGTGGCTCAGGAGGTAGAGCAGTCGTCTGGCAATCCGGAGGTTGCCGGTTCGATTCCCGCTCCTCCCGGGAAGCGTGTCGATGTGTCCTTGAGCAAGACACTTAACCCCTAATTGCTCCCGATGAGCAGGTTGGCACCTTGCATGGTTGCCTCCGCCGTCGGTGAGTGAATGGGTAAAATGTGAGCGCTTTGGATAAAAGCGTTCTATAAAAAAGCAACCATTTACCAAAAAGCAGCCATCTATGTTTTATGACAACAGTAGTACTATGTTATTGATATGTTTCAGTGAGCCTGGGTCATCACATGACAACAGTAGTAGTTTAAGTATGAAAGTACATGATGGTTTCAGATGCACGATACATTCACTTCTATTCCTTTTGTAGAATTCCAAGATGTTGCCGCCCTCCAAGAGATTTAAGATGGAGAACAGTGTTCCCATCCAACAGAATGGAATAGAGACGGCTCAGAAAGGTAAGGAGAGGTCCAACCAGGACACATTAATCCAGTGGTGTCTTCCTGTAAACAGCTCTCTTTAGTTTATATTCACATTTCCACTCAAATAGACAGTTTTCTATTGTTCTATAATCGACACGCTGAATCAAGTTCCTACCTCTTCCTAACTTTTGCAAAGTACATTCTCTGCCTTTTCTTTGCTTCCACAATGTTTATATCCCGTCCGTGTTAAGTTTCGCTTTCGGTTTTGGCAACGTTGTTAAGAGTCCGACCTCCTTTGATTGACAGGCAGTTAGCTTGTTAGCTTTCAAGGAAGATCCTATTGACCAATCAAGTTGAAGCACAAGGGCATGTGTACAGGGTGTGTCAAGAAATGAAAATATTTGAAATAAGAGGTGGCCAGGGGCGGTTAGGTGGCGTAGCGGAGATTGCGTTCGTCACCAACCCCGGAGCTGTGAGCTGGATTCGCCTGTTCGAATCCAGCTCACAGCTCCGGGGTTGTCACCAGCTTGGCTGGCCGTTCACACTAATACAATTGGCAGTATTAGAGGGTGGGAGAAGCTGGCGGGGTGGGTCCGGGTCGTTGTAAACAGCGACTCCTACAGTTCGGTCGGGGCGCCTGCTCAGCGCGGATGGGACCTGAGTGGGATAGTGTGATCCTTCCACACGCTACGCCCTCTCAGTGAGGATCCGCGCTGCCAGGTGAAAAAAAGCGGTTGATTGGCTGGACGTGTGTCGGAGGAAGCACGTGGTAGCCTCCACTCTCCCAGACCGACTGTGGGGGGTAAGTGTGCAGCGACCAGGAAGGGGATTGGGAATTGGCATAACCACTAACATTGGGATGGGAGAAAATCGGAGGAAAATGGAGGGGGGAAAAAAATAATAAAAAAAAAATAAGAGGTGGCCCTATGGTTTCAAGTTGTGTTATGATATAATAAACCATAATCAAAAGCAAAAAAGTGGGTTTGACTTTTATTTACCTACCCCGTTTTTCGATTGAAAAATTGCATTTTTTTACCTTTTTGGCGGATTTCTGACAGTTTCCGCCAAAATCACATTTTCATATATGTGGCTGCTTGTCTACATCCTCATTGAGACTTACTACCCCTACCTTAAGCTTGGTATAGTAGCCCATACCATGTTTTACAATGCAATAACATACAATACCATGGTATACCATAAATAAATAATCGGAAGTGTGTGGTACTGTATAATTAGTGAAAACAGGGCAGGACAGCATTTTGGTTTTTATAATGCTTTCTTTTTTTTTTTTGCCTTTGTTATTTTATAATTTTTTTTTATCAGATACTGTAGCAATACATCTAGCTGTATTTCAAAGCCATAAATGTGGAGATTCAGTTTGATTGCATGTACTGTACAATCTACTTCATGCCAAGCTTCATGATGCCGATGAGGTCCTGCTTGCTGTTGATCCTGGGCACCAGGTCCATGTGCTCTGCCCTCCCCCGGATGCATCCGTCGCTCCTCTCAGCACCAGACACAGCACTGGCTGCTGCTGTCGCTTCCTTCACAGCTCTCTCTATAGCCTGCGTGTGGCAGGGGAAGTACTCCACCTCCATGGGCTTCCCCATGAACTCCAGCAACTCCAACTTGGTTAGCTTGCAGGTGATGATAGTCTCGGTGGCGCCCCCTCCCAGTCGATAATGTTCTCTAGGGTGGCCGCCTGTGTGTTGAGGTTGGGCAGGGTGCGCAGCCTGAGGGAGGGAGGTGTCCCCCAGCTCCTGCTCCCCCTGAGGGAGATGATCTTGAGGACTGCGAACCTCCTCTCCTGCTCCGCCTCGCTGCAGAGCATGGTCACCAGGATCGCCTCAGATTGAGCGAACCATGCAGAGGACCGGACAGTCTGCACCACCTTGGGCTGGGTGTGGAGGCAGGACAGCTCAAACAGGACATTCCTAGGTCCGTCCACCCAGCTGTTGTTGATCTTCACTTGGAACCAGCAGGGGAAGTACACCATGGTTATGAAGGAGACGATCTCCCTCAGTCTGGCCAGCAGCTTGCCCTTAAGTCCATGGCTGCGGCACCACCAGTCACAGAACAGGTTAGCTGTGGTGAGCCACCTTCTGTGTCCAGTCTTGCCAACTGTCAGTGCAGCAAGATCATTGTCCATCTTGCCACTTCTGATAGCCTTGGTGATCCTGTATCCATAGTGCTGGTCTGAGGAGAGGTCTTTGACTACCTTGTCAGGAAGATCAGGGACACTTGTCTTCCCCGGGATTGCCGGGAAGCTGAGGGTGCTCTCCAGAGAGCTGACAGTCGGCAGCAACTTTCCCAGCTCTCCCTCCCACAAGTCCTTGCTGCTGCTCTTCCCATCTCTCTTGAGTGATCCAGAACAGTCTTCTGTCCAGGTATTCCTCCAGGAAGTGGAACATCGCACCCTTGTACCCGGTGTTACTGTTGTTGCTGTCTCCAGCAATGGACTCTAGGCTGTCAGAGACTCCGTACTTGGTGCACCACTCAAAGACTTGGAGAGCGAGTGCCTGTGATGATGACATGGTGGAGTCGCCAGGAACCTTCTCCTTGATGGAAGTGGTCGAGAAAGCGGCCATCTCCGTCAGTCATGGTGTAGATATCCTTCTTCTGGGTGGATGTGTAGGACTTCTTGGTGTCCGGATTGAAGTATCGAACCTTCGTCTTGGTGATTCTTGAATCTATCATGATAGTCTTGACATCCCCTTCTAGTATCTCCCTCTTCTCTCTAGACTGCACCTTCCTCATCACCTCATCCCTAGCACGGTGAATCTTCTTGGGATCAACAGCCAGGTACTCACTTGTATGGATTATTTCAATAACTGTTAATATTCGGGATAATTCTACCACAAAAGGTAACGTTTTTGACAAATATTGAAACGCAGTTAGTTTCTCCTCCCTATTGTTAGTTAAATCCAAATTGAACTCGGGCATTTGAAAGATAATATATGTATATATATATATAAATGTGCGAATTGGCTATAATAAGGTAATTTATAAGCCTCCTATTCTATATTCTATAATAATATTTCAAATTGCATTGGTCCGGATGGGAGAATTCAGTACTGTATCTACAGAACCTTCTGTTTAATCATCTTCCCTTTATTAATTTCCTTAGATTTCCTGTACACGTGATCTCAAGAAGGTACTGAACGAGATCAGTGGCAGTTTTTAATGTTTGGTCATTATTAGCATGGTGTTATTCACTGTCAAAGATGCAAAGAAAAATCATAATTCATATTCTCCTTTGTTTCATCACAATTTAAGCAAGCCTAGTAATAGACACAATATTTCTGACACTGTGAATACATTCCCTGAGGTCCGTAGATATCCCTAGATACCAAGAATATGCAAATGGACCTTGTAGAAGTGGAGCAATATCCCATTTACCTAGGTATATATTTTAGGCGGATTTTCAGAAAATATTCCCCGGGTGGAAGAGGTTAAAGGCTTTATTGGAAACTAAATAAAAGTTTTATTTTTAAAAGGACCATTTCCAACTGCAGTAAATATTTGGTTTTGAATGGTGATGATAAAAATTGCCAAAGAAATTACAAATATGAAAAACCATGATTTAGGCGGAAACGGTCAGAAATCCACCAAAAAGGCCAAAAAATGCAATTTTTCAATCGAAAAACGGGGTAGGTAAATAAAGTCAAACCCACTTTTTTGCTTTTGATTATGGTTTATTATATCATAACACAACTTGAAACCATAGGGCCACCTCTCATTTAAAAAAAATTCATTTCTTGGTACACGCCTCCTGGTGACTCTTTTTGTGCTGTGCTTGTGGCGCGAACCCTGTCAATCTGTCCTACCATAGTGTCACCTGCATCAACTAGTTGTCAAACACATCGGATAACCTTAACAAGTTAGAGACTGAATGGATGTGAACAGTAGGGATGTGGCTTAATGTTGTAGGAGGTCTGAATGATGTTGGTCTTTACTGCTTCGTGTTGAGATGCGTCTGTCTGTTTCATGCTGTCCTCTGTCTGCTTCTCTCTTCTCCTTTCCCCTTCTTTCTTCTCCTCTTGTCTGCTTCTCTCTTCTCCTCCTTTCCTCTTTTCTCTTCTCCTCTGTCTGCTCCTCTCTTCTCCTCTGTCTGCTTCTCTCTTCTCCTTTCCCCTTCTTTCTTCTCCTCTGTCTGCTTCTCTCTTCTCCTCCTTTCCTCTTCTCTCTTCTCCTCTATCTGCTCCCCTCTTCTCCTCTGTCTGCTCCCCTCTTCTCCTCTGTCTGCTCCTCTCTTCTCCTCTGTCTGCTTCTCTCTTCTCCTCTGTCTGCTCCTCTCTTCTCCTCTGTCTGCTCCTCTCTTCTCCTCTGTCTGCTCCTCTTCTCCTCTGTCTGCTCCCCTCTTCTCCTCTGTCTGCTCCTCTGTCTGCTCCTCTCTTCTCCTCTGTCTGCTCCTCTTCTCCTCTTTTCCCCTTCTCTCTTCTCCTTTCCCCTTCTCTCTTCTCCTCTGTCTGCTCCTCTCTTCTCCTCTTTTCCCCTTCTCTCTTCTCCTCTGTCTGCTCCTCTCTTCTCCTCTTTTCCCCTTCTCTCTTCTCCTTTCCCCTTCTCTCTTCTCCTTTCCCCTTCTCTCTTCTCCTGTCTGCTCCTCTCTTCTCCTCTGTCTGCTCCTCTCTTCTCCTCTGTCTGCTCCTCTCTTCTCCTCTGTCTGCTCCTCTCTTCTCCTCCTTTCCCCTTCTCTCTTCTCCTCTGTCTGCTCCTCTCTTCTCCTCCTTTCCCCTTCTCTCTTCTCCTCTGTCTGCTCCTCTCTTCTCCTCATTTCCCCTTCTCTCTTCTCCTCTGTCTGCTCCTCTCTTCTCCTCTGTCTGCTCCTCTCTTCTCCTCTGTCTGCTCCTCTCTTCTCCTCCTTTCCCTTTCTCTCTTCTCCTTTCCCCTTCTCTCTTCTCCTCTGTCTGCTCCTCTCTTCTCCTCCTTTCCCCTTCTCTCTTCTCCTTTCCCCTTCTCTCTTCTCCTCTGTCTGCTCCTCTCTTCTCCTCCTTTCCCCTTCTTTCTTCTCCTCTGTCTGCTCCTCTCTTCTCCTCCTTTCCCCTTCTCTCTTCTCCTCTGTCTGCTCCTCTCTTCTCCTCTGTCTGCTCATCTCTTCTCTTCCTTTCCCCTTCTCTCTTCTCATTTCCCCTTCTCTCTTCTCCTCTGTCTGCTCCTCTTCTCCTCCTTTCCCCTTCTCTCTTCTCCTTTCCCCTTCTCTCTTCTCCTCTGTCTGCTCCTCTCTTCTCCTTTGTCTGCTCCTCTCTTCTCCTCCTTTCCCCTTCTCTCTTCTCCTCTGTCTGCTCCTCTCTTCTCCTCTGTCTGCTCCTCTCTTCTCCTCCTTTCTGTTCTCCTCTGACTCCTCTCTCGCCTCGTCCTGTCTCCTGCTTTCCTATCCTCCCCCCTGTTCTCCTCTCCTCTCTTCTCTCCCCTCTTCTCCTCATCACTCCTCTTCTCCTTCCCTCTCCTCTCTCCTCCCCTCTCCTTCCCTCTCCTCTCCTCTCCTCCCCTCCCCTCTCCTCATCACTCCTCCTCTCCTTCCCTCTCCTCATCACTCCTCCTCTCCTTCCCTCTCCTCTTCTCTCTCCTCCTCTCCTTCCCTCTCCTCTCTTCTCCCCTCTCCTCTTCTCTCTCCTCTCTCCTCCCCTCTCCTCTTCTCTCTCCTCTCTCCTCCCCTCCCCTCTCCTCTCCTCAGACGGTGTGAGTCCTACGTCTCCTGTGCCCTCCTCCACCCTGAAGCCCTGTACTGTCTCGGTCTCCTCTCTGGTCCCCTCTGCCGTAACCAAACTTCCACCGGCCTCGTCTTCCTCCTTCACAAGGTAGAGATGAGGTTGCTAAGTGTCCCACTTCTTGGCATTGCCAGGCTGTAAATGAGTAAATAAGATATTTGTTGTTAAAGGTGCTGTAAGTGGTATTTCTTTGTTAAAATAAGATTTAATCAATGAATTGATTTAATTTGTCAGACCAATTTTCCAGTGTGGAGTTCTCTCTCCTGATCGGATAAAGTGGGAACGGGATACCAGAAGATTTATTTTCTGTTTCCTGCAGAGTGGAGGGACTGTGTTACTGACCAGACACTCTATATCAGTGATGGCTGTTAGGTTAGGTTTACTTTATTTGTTCAAGGGGCACAGCGTACATTAATAAAACATTTAAAAAAACGTAAATGCACCCAATTTATCTGAAATAAAAAATTAAAAAAAAAAAAAAAAAACGAACTAACCTTACTGTCATGCACTTGTCCTAATATACTAACCAACACGGTAGCACTCAACACTTTGATGACCATTGTTACTCAGCTGATAGAGTTGTGCCCTTCCTGCTGTCTTGTTGTACAAAACTTGTAAGTCGCTTTGGATAAAAGCGTCAGCTAAATGACTAAATGTAAAATGTAAATGTAATACAGTCATGGACACAAGGACAGAGCTAGGGCTGTCCCCGACTAAGGATTTGGATGGTCGACTAGGATTGGCCAAAATTTGCCGTTAGTCGACTATTGGTCGACTTATCTATATATATATATATATATATATATATATATATATATATATATATATATATATATATATATATATTTTTTTTTTTATAATATCATTCCATTTGGGCTGTGGGGGGTGCTTAATGTCTGAAGGAGTCGACTGAAGGCTTCTTGTCCTCTGCAAAAGCATGCAATTGGTCCACTGATGGATACATCTTGATATTTGTCTAGTATAGTGTGTTCATTAGATGGGTGAAATCCTCTTTCAGTGCCTCTGTGCCTGTTTTCGTAGGCAGTTAGCCTCTGGTATGCGTGCCATTAGCGTTAGCCACGCTTCTATGCCTCTTTTATTTTTTTTATTATATTCGACTAAGAGGTTGGCCAGTCAACTACAGCCCCTTTCGACCGATTAGTCGACTAATAGATTAATAGGGGTCAGCCCTAGACAGAGCACATCATGACATTAGAAGACCCAGGCATAGACAAACGCACCATATGCACACACACACAGAATCAGAATGTAGAGCTATTATTTTAACATGTAGACCATTTATTCTAACAAACAAAAAAATACCACTTACAGCACCTTTAAGTGATCTTCTTGTTTAACACTTAATCCCCAAGTGGAACCTAATCTACCCTTAAGGCGAGACACTACAGGTGAATAGGGTAAAAAATTTAACTAATAGATATCACAATGAAACTTCCCCAGTTGATTACTTATATTAAGACAAGACTTTTTTGTATTACAAGTTTTCTTAAATTGTATGTTTAAATATGCAAATGAGGCATGATCTACTTAAATATGCACTAATTTGCATATAATTCCAGGACATAAATCTGAACATTGGATAAAGCCATTTTCAAAATTATAGTTTCATTTTGTTGACATATTAGAGCCAAAGGTTATTACAGAGGGGATTTAGGATATCTCTTTTTATCACTCCATAAATCAGAAAATACTCCATTCAGTCCATTTTATGGTAAAGTTCCATATTTTGCCATGTTTTTAGCAATAAAATGTGATATAAATCAGGGTATGAATGCGATATCAACAAACCCTTCTGTAAATACCTTCAGAACAAAGATATTAATAGAACTGGAAGGTTTGGTGTATGTGAGTAATACTGGAGTGGAGATTTCTGGCTCAGAGTATGAGGAAAAACTCATTAAATTTTTTTTTGGGAAAACGCCTTCAAAGTTCTGTATTGTAAAATGCCATACTTTTTTTTTTTAAACAGATATTTACAAACACAATACCTAATCAAACCATTAGTAATAGACAACCTAAACACATGCCTGATAACTGAATAATAATAATAATGATGTTATTGAACTGAACAGAACTACACACAGGCTACAAACAGTGTAGTACAGTGTAGTACCCCCTAATAGGCAAAAAATATTTGAATAGATATCACTATGAAACTTTCCCAGTTTGTTATGTACATATAAACTAAGAACAAATATATTGCAAGTTTTCTGAATTTTATGTTTATATATGCAAATGAGGCACTTCTCCATTAAATATGTGCACATTTATGGATGCAATAAGGCAAAATGAAGTAAAATAAACAACTAAATGTGTGTTATTGACGTTTTATTGTCACTAGTTTCATAGAAGACATGTTTAGGAAGCAAAATATAACAATCTCAAAATCAACAAAAAAAAGGATATTTGCCTATTCACGTGTCTCGCCTTAAGAAAAAAATACTTGTCACATGTCCCTTATTTCATCTAACAACGAGGTATACAGTGTTAAATAACGTGTGTTTAATGTTTAAAATGTTTAATTCTACAAATACACTGGACCAAGCGGCTGGGTAGCGCAGCGGACTAAGCGCCTGCCTACCACCGCAAAGACACTGGTATCGAATCCAGCTGTCAGCGGTACCTCCGGCTTGGTCGGTCGTCCATACTAACCAATTGGCAGTGTTAGCGGGTGGGAAGCCGGCGGGGTGTGTATCCTGGTCGTTGTAAACAGCGACTCCTACAGGTCGGTCGGGGCGCCTGCTCAGCGAGGGAGGGAACTGGGGGAAGTTGTGTGAGCCTCCCACGCGTTGCGCTCCCCCAGTGAGAGTCCTCGCTGTCAGGTGAAAAGAAGCGGCTGGCTGACTCCACATGTATCGGAGGGGACATGTGATAGTATCTATCAACCCTCCCTAGACCGGCAAGTGGGGGGCAAATACGACCAGGAAGGGGAGGGGGGAATTGGCATAACAACTCAAATTGGGATGGGAGAAAAATATACAAAAAAAATTAGGGGGAAAAGTAGATAAAAAAAACGTCTCATACACTGGCTGATACAATCCTTATCATTTCCCGTTAGTGCCATCCGCAAACCATAATAATCCTCCACCTTCGTAAGAATTCGACACTTTGACACAGCGTAATACCTTACAAGGAGAATCGTTGTTTATTTGATAAACAGAGACCTCATAATCAGATGGGAACCAATTCGTATTGTCCTTGTAAGATCTATTCTAAAGATCTTTCGGTGCGTTCAGTCTATCGTCCTTCTGCTATTCAGTCCAATCGTAGTCAGGCCTGGTTGTTAGCCAAGACCATCCTTGTGTTAGCCGAAGCTAATGATGATGTGGCATCCTTCCTCCCCCTCCCCCCCCCCCCCCTCTCCTTGATGAGAGGAGAGAGTCTCTTCTGTGATCTCAGTCCTAGTCAGATTGTAGTCTGCCCTTAGTCGCTCTTGGTCTGCCCCTACCCGGAACCACTGTCGGCTTTATAGGATCCGGGTCACGGCACCAACAATCTAACACATTGAAGTATAAACTTTCGGCATCTGTTTTACTACTAGTCATTCATTGTGGTTTTAGTTAAAAGGCGTTTTAGTATCTTTAAAGCATCTGCTGCTGGCCAAACGTTTTGACTGCATGATTACATTGCATTGAAAGTATCCTCTATAGCAACACTGCTTGACCCCTCCTTGTTTTCTGCTCCTAGCCCGTCTAGCCCCGCCCCCAAACCTGCCACCACCCCTACTAACACCCCTATCATGCAGGCTAAGACCCCTACTACCCCTATTAAGACCCCTACCTTCCCAGCTAAGACCCCTACCACCCCTACGAAGCCCCTTACCACCCCAACTCAGACCCTTACTGCCCCTACTAAGACCCTTACCAGCCCGACTAAGCCCCTTACCACCCTGACTAAGACCCCTACCACCCCTATTAAGACCCCTACCACCCCTACTAAGCCCTTTACCACCCCTACTAAGACCCTTACCAGCCCGACTAAGCCCCTTACCACCCTGACTAAGACCCCTACCACCCCTACTAAGCCCCTTACCACCCCGACTAAGCCCCTTACCACCCCGACTAAGCCCCCTACCACCCTGACTAAGCCCCCTACCACCCCTACTAAGCCCCTTACCACCCCGACTAAGCCCCTTACTACCCTGACTAAGCCCCTTACTACCCTGACTAAGCCCCTTACCACCCAGACTAAGACCCCTACCACCCCAACTAAGCCCCTTACCACCCAGACTAAGACCCCTACCACCCCTGCTAAGCCCCTTACCACCCAGACTAAGACCCCTACCACCCCTGCTAAGCCCCTTACCACCCAGACTAAGACCCCTACCACCCCTACTAAGCCCCTTACCACCCAGACTAAGACCCCTACCACCCCTGCTAAGCCCCTTACCACCCCTACTAAGACCCTTACCAGCCCGACTAAGCCCCTTACCACCCCGACTAAGACACCTACCACCCCTGCTAAGACCCTTACCACCCCTACTAAGCCCCTTACCACCCTGACTAAGACCCCTACCACCCCTACTAAGCCCCTTACCAGCCCGACTAAGACCCTTACCACCCTGACTAAGCCCCCTACCACCCCTACTAAGCCCCTTACCAGCCCGACTAAGCCCCTTACCACCCAGACTAATCCCCCAGCCCCCACCACCACCCACACCATCACCCCCATGGAGATCATCCAGGACCATCTCGCCAACAGTCTGGACGCTCCGGAGGGGGAGGAGGCAGAGCCCATGGAGACTGATGCCCAGGAGGAGCTTCTCCCGGCTGGGCAGGGCGTCGACGCGGCGGAGGACCCCTGCCAGGTCCAGGCGCTGAGCAGCAGCGACGTCGCGGCCCCGGCTTGGGGCTCTCCTCCCGCCGACCCGGTGGCGGGGAGACCGGACTGTAAGCCGGGAGGCGGCGGCGGTGCCGGCGACGTGACGTCTTCTTCTTCGTGGGCTGCCGCTCTGGTGCAGCAGCCCACCACCACCACCACGCAGTCCTGCAGCGCCACCGTGGCCCAGCAGGGGGCGGCAGGGGGCCCCGAGCGCAGCGGCGTCGTCCACGAGGGTCAGGAGATCTACATCCAGACGGAGGGCCTGACCGTGCAGCTGGCCGAGGGAGAGCACCACGCGGATCGGATCGTCGTGGTCAACGGGCCGGACGGGACCACCATGCACATCCGAGCGCCCGAGGGCGTCCCGCTGGAGGCCGTGCACGCCCTGCTGGGGAGAGAGGCCTCGGAGAGGGGGGGCAGGAAGTTCCCCTGATCTACCAAGACTCACACACACACACACACACACATGCACGCACACACACACACGCACACGCGCGCGCACAGAGATGGAAAATACACGTCGTGCATACTGGACTCGTCGGTGCCAGGCTTGGAGACGGATCGGATCTCAACTCGGACCGTAAAAAAAGGGTTCTTCTTCTTCGGGTGAGAACTCTCGCGCCGCGTTTCCAGAGCGTTAGGCACTGGGAACGCCGCGCGGTCGGCATGGCAACGGCCCCCCAGCTTAGAGACGCGCAAGAGAGGAGGAGGAGGAGGGCGGCGGCGGCGCTCGCGGCCTGAACCCCGGGGGGGACAGAGGAGGAGCCAGGTGAGACCGACGTCGTGACATCACCGTCCCCTCCGAATGTCGGGAAGCTCCCCGGTTCCTACCGGCCGCCTTGAACGCCGCCGTGCGTCTGAAGACTCCCGCTCCTGCGCTCTGTAGTCACACGGGAAGAGAACATGTGATTGTTGACTTGATGTGACTTTGATACGATATGACCCAGATCTGAGTTATTGTTGTTCAGTTGTTTTAATCAGCAATATGACAAAAGAAAATCAGATCTGGCGTCGTATAGGATATATATATATAGATATATATATCTATAGATATATATATATATATATATGTATATATATATATATATAAAAAGAAACTTGTCAGACTTTCTGTTGCTGTCCACCTCCAGGGTCCTTGTGTAGAAACCCAGTCCTCCCAGAACCCGGACCCCGAGGACCCAGAGGAGGGAGCCGGTGCTGATCTGAATGTCTCGAGGTGTAGAAACAAAGTGGGGGGGGAAAAAAGAAACTGAAAAAAAAATGAAACGCCTTCACACTTTTAGCTTGTAAATAAAAACTCAATTTAATTCAAGAGGAGCCGATATAATATTTTGGTCCCTCGACCTACGTGACTATTATGATAACGGCTACGTCTGCTGAAGGCCGTCTGATCTAAACCGTGCTTCTGGTCTCAGTAAGTCCATGTCCACACACACACACACACACACACACTATGTCTACCCCCTTTCAGTCTTCAGGGGTTTCACACAGGACGCCATCCGAGCTGCACTCGCCTCTGGCTTCACATCCATCCGTCTAGACGTCGCGGAGGAGAGGGCAAAACGGGCAGGGTTTTCACCAGGAGAAGAGTATAGAATGACGGATAATAACGCCATCCACACTGCGTGTTGTTTAAACACACCTGGCGTTGTGTGCGTTCGGTTTGAACCGTGTTTAGTAGAAATCGGTGCCAGTATGGACTTGTCCCTCTTTTCTTTCTGTTGGGAGGCACTGGGATTCGTCACAATAACGGGAAATACGTGGCCATAGTTTGCGAAAGACACGTTAAAGACGCGTTAGAAGTCCTCCTGCAGGTCTCCTCCTTTTTGGCGACTGGCCTTTTAGACCCTTTTCACAGCGGCCATTTTCTAAAGTGTCACAGCGAGTTAAGCGTATCGCAGGCGTAACTTAATGACGTTGATCACGGAGTGCATTCCATTCAGGGTGTGTGCGCCGGAGCCATCCCGAGTGGGCCAGCACGCACGGTACCGGGGCCCTGGGCGCCGTGGCACGCCTGGAAATGGAACGGAAGCCCTAATTAGTGTTATTAGTCACACCTGTGTTTGTCCTGCTTTGACGCGTCAAAATGGCCGCTGTGAAAAAGAAATGTCCTCAGTGCCGTTACTTTAATCCCATACGAAACATGCCGTTGACCTTTAACCCCCCGAGGCTCACTTTGTTGCTATTTTCCGGGAGGGTTTTTACCAACTACATGGCCTCATGAATTACCTTCTGTCATTATCAACCTGGTAGTTGTAGCATTAGCGAACCAGAGCCTGTTTTTTTTTTTTTTTTTTTTTTTTTTTTTAAATCCACTTTTTCTCCCCATTTTCTATTTTTTTCCTATCCCAATTTCGTATATCCAATTCTTCCCTCCCCTGTCTTGAACGTTGCTAGACTATGCCTCCCACTGGTCGGCTGTAGTGAGGACAGAAGCCTTGCATCACGTGTCCCCTCTGGTACACGGGGAGGCAGCCTGTCGCATCTTTTCACCGCAGCAGCTCGAACTCTCAGTGGCGAGGAGTAACGCGTGGGAGGCTCACGCTGCCCCCGTCACTTCCTGCTTCCGTCGCACCGGCGTCACCAAACCGACCTGTAGGAGTCGCTGTCCACAACGTCAAATCCCCACCCACCGGCTTTCCCACCCTCTTAACACTTGCCAATTGTGTTAGTATGAACAACCGGCCAGCCGGTAGCAACGCCGAGAGCTGGGCTCGAACCCTGCGTTAGAGGCGAGCACATTGCCCACTGCGCCAATCAGCCGCCCACTAAAGCCGGGGTTCTTAACATTACCCTGACGGTCACTAGCAACATAGAGGTGCCGTCTAAAGCCTGGGTTCTCACATTACCCTGACGGTCACTAGCAACACAGGGGTGCCGTCTAAACTAAAGCCTGGGATCTTAACATTACCCTGACGGTGGCGGCTAGGTGGTGTAGTGGTCTAAGGCACTCGCCACCAGTGTGGAGACGCTAGGATTCGCGTGTTCGAATCCAGCTCTCCACATTGTTTTTCAGTTTGGCTGGTCGTCCGCAGTAATACACATTGGCCGTATTACGGGGAGGGAAAAACTGAAGGGTGGGGATCGAACGTTGTGAACAAGCGACTCCTACAAGTCGGTTGGTGCGCCTGCGCAGTAGAATCAGAAAGTGTCGGGGGCAGCGTGAGCCTCCCACGCGTTACTCCTCGACACTGAGAGGTCGAGCTGCGCAGGTGAAAAGATGCGACTGCTGTTACCTCAAGTACCGGAGGGGACTTGTGCTATGTATGACTTAGTCCTCACTGCAGCCGGCTTGTGGGAGGCAAGAAACAGCGTTCGTGACAGGGGAGGGTTGAATTGGATGATACGAAATTGGGATGGGAGAAAAATATAGAAAATGGGAGAAAAAGTGGATCAAAAAAAAAAAACATTACCCTGACGGTCACTAGCAACACAGCTGGGGTGCAGTCTAAAGCCTGGGATCTTAACATTACCCTGACTGTCACTAGCAACACGGGTGCAGTCTAAAGCCTGGGATCTTAACATTACCCTGACGGTCACTAGCAACACGGGTGCAGTCTAAAGCCTGGGATCTTAACATTACCCTGACGGTCACTAGCAACACAGGGGTGCAGTCTAAAGCCTGGGATTTTAACATTACCCTGACGGTCACTAGCAACACGGGTGCAGTCTAAAGCCTGGGTTCTCACATTACCCTGACGGTCACTAGCAACACAGGGGTGCCGTCTAAAGCCTGGGATCTTAACATTACCCTGACTGTCACTAGCAACACAGGGGTGCCGTCTAAAGCCTGGGATGAGGTCAGGGTCTATTGCTGGCGGTCCTCCACCTTGATTAAGTGTTTGTGGAAGAGGAAGTATGTAGTGTTTGTTTCTGGAGAGAGGTTCAACTTCAACCCCCCCCCCCCCCCCCCCCCGCATTGTGCACTAGTCACGCCTCTAGAGTAATCACGCATTCAGCGGTTGGTCCTTGTAAAGTCACAGATTTCCGAGTTGACCACCATGAAGTTACACTCGAACGGCTGACCAAGTGGTAAATACCAAGCGGTAAACTCAAGCAAGTTCCATGATACCAGAGTTTACGAGTTGTGGCATATCGGTGACCTTTCACCTTTTGTGGTGCAAACATAGCTTTATTATGAACATGGAGCATCATGAGACGTCATCAGAAATATGATGTTGACCTGCTGGGATTTCAAAAGAAATTGCTCAAAAACCATCTGCATCAAGAAAGAAAGAGGTTGAATAATCTGACTGAACCTGCTGCCTTGCACGTGATTGGTCCTGACTTTACAAGCTAACTAGCGCACCTGACTGCCGTCGTCTTGTATTTACCATTTGATACATCTACGAGTTGGCGAGGACCGACTGAACGCACCATAATACCACGTCGGAGCGCAGCGTTCAACACAACTCGGACATGGGGGAAAGTCCGACGACCTCCAAGCTATGAAAGTATAAAGACAGGAGAGCAGTGTGACATCAGCACCCTGAACTCGGGTAGTACAGTCTCCTCCCACCTAGCTTAGGTTGTCATGACATCACTGTCCTCTCCTGAGGTCAGAAGCTTCTCCCAGGTCCAAGTCGTTTCAACGCGCCCCCCCTGCATCTCACTCTAGTCTTATTGTCCAGTGCATCGGTGAGGGCGAGTACACAGAGGCACACTCGAAAGGGCACCAGGGGGCAGGGAGCTAGTGGACAGGACAAATCTCCCATCATCCCCGACGTTATTGTTCATAGACCCGGTGTTTTGTTTTTTTATCGTATTCCGGAGTATTCTTTGTAAATTTGTAAACGTTCTTTTTCTGATGTGTTTTGTTTTTCATATTTAGACACAAATAGCCCTTCCTTTTAAGAAGATTTAAAAAAGAAAAAAAAAAGTGCTTAGTTGTTTGTGATGTTTATATGTAGATAAGTATGAAAAGGCAGTTGGGGAGGGGGGGGGGAAAGTTGCACTATTTTATTACTTTTTATAAATATCCCCAGGGGGCGTAAGCTTTTCTGAACATTAGAAAGGTTTGTATTTACGGTGGGGAAATTAACAAAAGGAAGAAAAAAAAACGAAAACGACAACCTTGGAGGATATTGTGGTTTTATTCACTTTCATGTGACTTGTTCAGACTTGACTGGTTGATTAATTGATTTAAATGCAGTAAAAACCATTTTCATAAACGCTGGACTGTACAGGTCCACTCCGGGTCCTCCAATAAAGGATGAGAGAAACTTAATTCTATTCTATTATTTCTAATACGCAGTGCAGCTGTCCTGGGTTAAAGCCCAACGAGGGTCCTGGTGTCCTCCACCTTGATGACCCCCCCCCCCCCCCCCCGTTCTCTCCTGTGTCTCCCTTTCAGCCGTCCTGCTGTCTCGATGGAGAACAGTTACTAAAGGGACTTGACGGCCCAATTATTAGGCATAGTTCATCAAAAGAAAAAACACTATAGAAAATGTCCTCTTACAGGGTGGCTGGGTGGCGCAGCGGACTAAGCGCTCGTCACCAACGCGCGAGACACTGGTATCGAATCCGGCTGTCAGCGTTGCCTCCGGCGTTGGCCGGCCGTCATACTGGCTCAATTGGCAGAGTCAGCGGGAGGGAAGCTGGTGGGGTGGTATTCTGGTCGTTGTAAACAGCGACTCCTACAGGTCGGTCAGGGCGCCTGCACAGCGAGGGAGGGAGATGGTGAGGTTAGTGTGAGCCTCCCGCACGTTACACCTCGCCAATGAGAGTCCGCGCTGACGGGTGAAAAAAGATGCTGCTGGCTGTCTCCTATGTCTCGGAGGAAGCATGTGATAGACTTCAGGGCTCCCTAGACCGACCAGTGGGGGGCACATGCGAGCAACGACCAGGAAGGGGAGGGGGGAATTGGCATAACGACTAAATTGGAATGGGAGAAAAAACACAAAAACAAGGAGAAAAAGTGAAAAAAATTTAAAAATGTCCTCTTACCTTTAACGGATGCAGATACCGATACTGCTATCAGATTTTGTTCAAATAGAATATCGGTATCGGAGAACTTCCACAATATTAAAATCTGATACGTGCCAGAAATAAAAGCAAAGTGACTCGATTTGCTGCATTTCTGACACATTAACTCTCCCTTGTAGAGAAAATGTATTATATCTCAATCATTTGTGTCCAATGACCAATGTCCACTGTCCATTAAAAGTAACGGATGGGATCAGTACTCTGTATCGGCCGATACCCAAAACCCAGGTATCATATATCAGTGGGATTATTGGTGCATCTCTACTTACCTTGAGTGCCATCTATCCATCCAGACATGTGCTATGATGAATTGAAAATGGGGGACCCTGATGTAAACAAGACTAAAGTCTTTCTCTGGTCTGCATCCCCTTAACAATTGTGTGTATTGAGCTGTACTGTACTGTACCCATTCTGCAATCTGTTAATAAAGTTTTCAATCAATCAAACACCCACCCACCCAATAATAGTGTGACGGCAGATATCTCCATATCAGATCGCACACTGTCTGGATGGATAGATAGAGCTACGTAATATAAGGGGGAAGATGTGTTAGTTATTTTAACATGTGGGTCTCTCAACTCATTCTTGATTGATTTGATTTATTTGAAAGGGACATACAAATACATAGATAATGCCTGTATCATATAGTGTTTGTAGCCAGAGCTCATTTGCAACACCCGTCCCTTAGTTCATGCCGACCGTTGAGTGCCAGCGACGAGATATCTTGCTTTTTTTTTATTAGCGATTTGAATTCATATTTCATCAATCTAGTCTCACGTTAGTGCTGCAAACTCTCTCTGAGCTCCATTGGGAAAATACTGCCCCCTATCGTCTCTCCCTGTTGTACTGCACCCCTTTGGAATGGATTGAATGAAACACATGGTAAAAAATAATCCTGCTTCCTCATTTTACTTCTCGGGCAAGTCACCCGAGAGGATCGGATTCATTGCCGAGCCCCAAAACAGCGTGGAATACATATTTCCAGTACCCAGCGTTGGATCAATAAACGCGATCGATATTTGGAATGGCGATCAGGAATTGGAATAATCTTTTTGGACATCATTTGATCTGAGGTAAGGAATCTATTTTACCAGTCTTAGGATAATCAGTTTTTTGTGTATTCCAGAATATTCCAGTAAAGGGCGATTATCACAGAATCTTTATATTTTCCTGAAACTTAAAAAAAAAATAGCATTTTTCAAAATTGTATAAAACGGAAATGAACCGATTAAAAAAAAAACAATCCGTTTCGACAATGTTGACTGCAAACAAGTCATTGATAAGCGACGGCCAGATTAGACACATAGCCATAATTTAAGACATAGTTTATGCGTTTGCAAATATGAGAGCTCTATCATTGAAGTGGACGCTGGCATACGGAGGCTTTTAGCGCTCCGCATGGCTGGCACTGAGTGTGTTAAAGGGCTGACATAAAACATTATAAAATAGGACATACAGTAGGTAAATAAAAAAGATAATAAAAGCAGTTGGTGTACAAAGTAGACATGCCCTCACTAACATTAGATACACGGATACATACACCTGGCATGACACTAGGTAGGGTGTGCACCAACACCTCCATATAGAGATACCCGTGCAGTGCAATCCCAGTATTAAGTATCTTGCTTTGATACAAACATCAAGGCACTTTTCCCCCCCCATAATCTTATTACTGAAGTTATTCTTTTGCCAGTTCATCACTTCCATAGGCCTCCATTGTATTAGAAGGTATGTAAGGTTTATGTAAAATTACCCCAAAATGTTAGAACTGTCGCTGTGAAAGTTATGAGTTACTCCAGCAGAGGGAGCCGGAGCTCCTCTTGTAATTGTGCAACACGAGAGAACATAAGATTGATTGATTGATTGGACATTTTATTAACGGATTGCAGAATGGGTACAATACAAATACAGTACAGCTCAATACACACAATTGTTAAGGGGATGCAGACCAGAGAAAGACTTTCGTCTTGTTTACATCAGGGTCCCCCATTTTCAATTCATCATAACATATGACATACACGACATACAGACAGGAGAATAGAGAGAATAGACCATAAAGACACTGATTGATAGACCATAAAGACTTAATTGATGTCGCCATTCAATTAACGTTATTAATTTCATCCATCTATATAGGATTGAGATTAGTAGAAAATCTGTAAAATAAATCTAAGAAAATATGCTATATAACATTTCTTCTATAGATGTTTTGAGTTTAGAGATGTTACTCTTATTGGAGGGTGGCTAGCCACGTGACGAGGAAGAAGTAGAATTGAATAGCATTATATTCTGCATTGATTGAACATTTTATTGACACATTGCAGAATGGGTACAATACAGTACATGCTCAATACACACAATTGTTAAGGGGATGCAGACCAGAGAAAGACTTTCGTCTTGTTTACATCAGGGTCCCCCATTTTCAATTCATCATAACATAATATGACATACAGATAGACAGTACTGCTACATTTATACATTTATGACATACCAGATTTACAAATACAGTACTGTTTGTGATACAAAGAGTCTAAAAAAGAGAGTATATACATTTGACGTAGAAACTGTACATTGGAGGAGGTTGGGTAGGTGGGGGGGGGGGGACTACATTGGAGGTGGTTGGGGGGGTTGGGTAGGCGGGGTGGGGGAAACTGTACATTGGAATATCGACGAAACCTTACTTGGTCCCAAGTAGAGGGTCTCGAGTCGTGTATTATTGGGTTAGGACATTTACTGTACATTGCAGGGGGTGGGGTTAGGACATTTACAGGGGCCAGTTTCGGATTGCAGTCTCCCGTAGGTGCTCTTTGAGAGTGGTTTTGAATGTGGGTAGGGATTCACATTCCTT
This sequence comes from Notolepis coatsorum, assembly GCF_963971535.1. Lineage (NCBI taxonomy): Eukaryota > Metazoa > Chordata > Actinopteri > Aulopiformes > Paralepididae > Notolepis > Notolepis coatsorum. Next base: position 223,628,089 of record NC_140166.1, read on the forward strand.
TACAGCTTTGGGTAGGGCGTTCCACATTGATGTGGCATAATTGCGAAACGTGTTTAGTCCCTTGTTTGAGCCGAATCTGGGTTTAACATGATTTGTTGAGCTCCCTCTGGTGTTGTGGTTGTGGTATTCACTGACCTTTGGGAAGTATTTTGACATGTACATGGGTACCTTAGTCGTGTAGTGTATCTTGTAGACCAGGCCCATTGCAAGTTGCTGTACTCTGTCGTCTACTCTAAGCCATCCTAGGTAGTCAAAGTGGGCAGTGGTGAGGTGGGTTCTGGGAGTAAGGTCAAGTAGTAGTCGGACCAGTTTGTTTTGTGATGTTTGTAATCTTGTTTTTAGCGCCTTTGAGGTGCTTTGGTACCATGAGAGGAGATCCGGTACAAGAATCTAGTTTGTTGGTTGACTTTTTTTATTACATTGGTTGCCATTTTGTCACAGGAAAGATTTGCCTCTAGGATGGAACCTACGTATGTAATTTCATCTTTCCTTGTGACAATATTGTCACCCACTGTAACTGAGAAGCCGTCGGTCTTGCTGAGTTTGTTATTTGAACCGAAGAGAATGGACTCTGTTTTGCCCATGTGTAATGATAGTTTGTTATCAGCGAGCCATATGCAGATTTTGCCGAGTTCCGAGCTGAGGGTTTTTTCAACCTGTAACTTGTTCTTGTCAGAGACCAGCAGGGCTGAGTCGTCCGCGAACAGGAACAAGTTGCAGTCACAAGCTGACGACATGTAATTTGCATAAATTAGGAACAGTAGCAGTCCTAGTATACATTTGTCATGATGACAGGTCTATACTTGCTATAAATAGATGTTATAATATATGTTATTTAAGGACCAGCACACGTCGTAGAGGAACTTGTCTATTGGGCACCGACTATAATGCAATGAAACGTTTTGGGTTTGAGGAAATGGGCAACAGAGCAGCCTCGCCATAGACATATATTCAATATTCCAATGTACAGTTTTGCTTGTACAGTTGTACAGTTTCCCCCACCCCGCCTACCCAACCCCCCCACCCCACCCACCTCCAATGTACAGTTCCCGCCCCACCTACCCAACCTCCTCCAATGTACAGTTTCTACGTCAAATGTATACTCTCTTTTTTAGACTCTTTGTATCACAAACAGTACTGTATTTGTAAATCTGGTATGTCATAAATGTATAGATGTAGCAGTACTGTCTATCTGTATGTCATATATGTTATGATGAATTGAAAATGGGGGACCCCATGATTCATCCCATTGTCAGCTTCACTGCTGAAACTGAGTTCTCCGGTAAGAAGGAGGAGTTACTGTCAAGAGATATCAATAAACAGAGACTTATCCGGATGATAACTGATGAACTGAAACAAAAGAATTGCACTGTGGTCAATGCATCTGGGGATGCTGATGTAGACATAGTAAAGGCTGCAGTGGAGGCATCTCTTCTACACACCACTACGCTGATTGGAGAAGATACTGATCTCCTTGTCTTACTCCTTTACTATGCAAAGGAAGGTAGTAAGGGTCTTTATTTCAGATCGAACAAGTTCATAGCGGATGGCACTGTTAAAGTGTATGACATAAATCGCCTGAAAGAAGTCCTTGGACATGACATGTGTTCTCAGTTGATATTCATCCATGCTGTGACAGGTTGTGACACAACTTCTAGGCTTTTTTGGAAAAAAGACTGCTTTTATGAATCTTGTAAAAGGAGACCCCATTCTTTTGTCTTGTGCCAATTCGTTCACCATCCCAAACCATCCCACCTAACTCTATCCCCCCCCCTCACAGTGAGCTGTGGTGTTCCACAAGGAAGCATACTAGGACCGCTACTCTTCCTAATTTATGCAAATGACATGTCGTCAGCCTGTGACTGCAACTTGTTCCTGTTTGCGGACGACTCAGCCCTGCTGGTCTCTGACAAGAACAAGTTGCAGGTTGAAAAAACCCTCAGCTCGGAACTAGGCAAAATCTGCATATGGCTCGCTGATAACAAACTATCATTACACATGGGCAAAACAGAGTCCATTCTCTTCGGTTCAAATAACAAACTCAGCAAGACCGACGGCTTCTCAGTTACAGTGGGTGACAATATTGTCACAAGGAACGACGAAATTACCTACCTGGGTTCCATCCTAGAGGCAAATCTTTCCTGTGACAAAATGGCATCCAATGTAATAAAAAAAGTCAACCAACGAACTAGATTCTTGTACCGGATCTCCTCTCTGGTAAACAAGAATACCCTGAAGACTCTGGCAGGAGCACTCATTCAAGGGTACTATGACTATGCGTGCACCTCATGGTACCAAAGCACCTCAAAGGCGCTTAAAACAAAATTACAAACATCACAAAACAAACTGGTCAGACTACTACTTGACCTGAACCCCAGAACCCACCTCACCCCTGCCCACTTTGACAACCTAGGATGGCTTAGAGTAGACGACAGAGTACAGCAACTTGCAATGGGCCTGGTCTACAACATACACTATACGACCGGGGTGCCCATGTACATGTCAAAATACTTCCCAAAGGTCAGTGAATACCACAACCACTACACCAGAGGAAGCTCAACAAATCATGTTAAACCCAGATTCGGCTCAAACAAGGGACTAAACACAATGTATTGTTGTGATTATTATTCTTATTTGTTAAAAAAGATTATGCACTGTACTGTCGTAGCACGTTCCATTGTGTTTACATAAATGGCGAATAAAGTAATCTGAATCTGAATCTGAGATCCCTAAACTGGAAATACTCAAGTAAAGTATCCTAAAAACTGTATTTAAATACAAGAGTAAAAGTACTTTCTTTCCTCCCCTGGGTTCTCTACTTTCTTTCAAGTTTGTTTATTATTTGTCACAACAAAATACAGAATACTTTATAATGAAATGCTTGTTTCTGTATGAGCCCCTGAGAGTGCTACATACAGTTACTGTACCTACTAATGCATATTTGGTAACATCAAGTTATTCTCTAGATATCCTTTTAACAATTGTAATCATGGGTCTCATAATTATATATATACATAACTTTGCTCATGAAATGAGAACTACTGCAGATTTACTTTGACACCAATGCCCAGCAATGAGGTCGGGTTATTTCTGAGACATAAAGGAAACTGGTAAGAAACCAGCCTCCAAACAAATCAGTAAATCAAATCAGTGAAAGAGCGAGAGACAGAGAGAGAGATCAAGAGAGAATAGTGAGTGTGAGAGAAAGAGAAAGCAAGAGAGGAGAGAATGAGAGTAAATGCGAGAGAGAGAAAGTGTGTGTGAGAGAGAGAGAGAGGAGAAAGTGTGAGAGAGAAAGAAAGCAAGAGAGGAGAGTGACAGTAAATTATGTGTGAGTGTATATATAGAGCGAGAGAGAGAGAGAAATGGAAAGAGATTTTGTATCGAGTATGTATACCTCTTTCTCTCTTTGTGCTTATGAGTTTTAGTGGGTTTTCCTTGACAAAGTAAACACATTAGAGGTAGTTGATGGCGAGAGAAAGTCTGAACTATGTAAAAACATCTATTCTCGAAGACACTCTGATGTCACGAGACCGCCGCCATCTTGGTATAGGGGGGCCATACGGATTTCTACCATCAAATGCATGCGTTGAGGTCCGTTTTTATTACATGTTTTATCACATTCTTGTTCATTTCATAACATTTTCATACGATTTGTTTTGAAAATATTGAGGCCAACATGGCATTTCACTATTTCGAAAGCCTTTCTGGTGATTCTAAGGCGAGATATGATTCAAAGAAGCTCCCCCTGAATGACCTGACATAATGTCCATACAAAACACATACAGACATGGCCATCTCTCGAATACCCAAATTGAAGCTGCTATGTTACGTTTTCTACTATTAACCAAACAAACAGAAATCCAATCGCAAGTTTTATACCATCACAGAGGAAAAAGTGGCTGGCGGCTAAGTTAACGTTCGGCTAACTAGCTCTGGTGTTGTGGTCGTGGTAGCTACATGCTAAGCTAACGTTAATCACATCATATCGAACCGATAGGAGCTTATCTAATCTTACGTGGTGGTACCACGTGTGCCACTACCCGATCAAACATCCATGTAAGATTAGATAAAATAAGCTCCCATCGGTTCGATATGATGTGATTAACGTTAGCTTAGCATGTAGCTACCACGACCACAACAGCAGAGCGAGTTAGCCGAACGTTAACTTAGCCGCCAGCCACTTTTTCCTCCGTGATGGTATAAAACTTGCGATTTGGATTTCTGTTTTTGTCATTAGTACAATGCGTAACACAGCAGCTATTTGGCATTGTGAAGGACTGAAGAAAATTCCGCTTGATTGTCTTTAATTTGCCGCTTTAACGATCCGTTTCTGCACTAAATGAACCGTACACAATGTACCAGGCTGGGCAGTTTTCCCCCATGCTGCAGTTGCGTAGCAACAACAGGCAGGAAGTTGACTTCGAGAATCTATGAATCACAGTAAAATAGACACTGTCTCTTTAAAGTGACTCCTCCCCTGTACAACTATAACCAGGAAGCACCTCCCACCAAAACGCGTCACGCACAATCAGAGTTTACTCTACAACCAGGAAGCAGTGAAGCACGCCACCCGCGTGATCAGATTTCACTCTTCCTGAGAAAACAAAACTTGAAATGGCGCAGCAAGGAGTTGATCTGTACCAGGACCAGTTCTGCTGTTCTATCTGTCTGGATCTACTGAAGGATCCGGTCACTATTCCCTGTGGACACAGCTACTGTATGGGCTGTATTAAAGACTGCTGGGATCGCGATGATCAGAGGGGGATCTACACATGTCCCCAGTGCAGGGAGACTATTACTCCGAGGCCTACTCTGAAGAAAAACAATATCATTTCTGAAGTGATGGAACAACTAATGAAGACAGGACTCCAAGCTGCTCCTCCTGATCACTGTTATGCTGGACCTGGAGACGTGGCCTGTGATGTCTGCACTGGGAGAAAGCAGAAAGCCCTCAAGTCCTGCCTGGTATGTCTGGCTTCTTACTGTGAAACTCACCTCCAGCCTCACTATCAGTCTGATACCTTTAAGAAGCATAAGCTGGTCATAGCCTCCACACGGCTTCAGGAGAACACCTGCACTCGTCACGACAGGATTCTGGATGTTTTCTGTCGTACTGATCAGCAGTGTATCTGTTATTTGTGTTCCATGGATGAACATAAAGGCCATGATACAGTCTCAGCTGCAGCAGAAAGGACAGAGAGACAGAAAGAGCTTGGCATGAGTCGGCAGAAAGTCCACCAGAGAGTCCAGGAGAGAGAGAAGCGACTCAAAGAGGCCCAACAGGCTGTTGATTCTCTCGATCGCTCTGCTGATAAAGCAGTGGAGGACGGTGAGAGAATCTTTACTGAGCTGATACGCTCCTTGGAGACGAGGCGCTCTGAGCTGAAGAAGGTCATCAGAGCCCGACAGAGGACCACCGTGACTCAGGCTGAAGAAGTGCAGAAGAGACTGGAGCAGGAGATAGCGGACCTGAGGAGGAGAGACACTGAGCTGGAGCAGCTCTCACACACAGAGGACCACATCCACTTTCTACAGAGTTACCCCCCTCTCTCCGGTCCCAGTGAGTCTACAGACTTACCCAGCATCAGTGTCCTTCCTCTCCTGTACTTTGCAGATGTGACTGAGGTCGTGTCTAAGCTGAGAGACAAACTAGAGGACGTTCTGAAAGAGCAGTGGCCCAGAATCTCAACAACAGTGAATGCAGTTAATGTTTTACTGCCACCACCAGAGCCCAAGACCAGAGCTGACTTCTTACAATATTCCTCTCAGATCACACTGGACCCAAACACAACACACAGATATCTGTCTTTGTCTGAGAGGAACAGAAAAGCAACATGTATGCGGCAAGAGCAGTCATATCCTAATCACCCAGAACGATTTATTGAAAGGTGGCAGGTTCTGGGTAGAGAAGGTCTGACTGGACGCTGTTACTGGGAGGTGGAGTGGAGTAGAGTGGTTTCTGTAGTAGCCTCCTACAAAGACATTACTAGAACAGGCACCGGGGTGGAGAACTGTGGATTTGGATTAAATTCCCAATCCTGGGCTTTAGAGTGCACACCAAGTAATTACTTCTTCAGACACAATAACAAGAAAATAACAGTACCGGGCCCCCGGTCCTCCAGAATAGGAGTGTACCTGGATCACAGGGCAGGGACTCTGTCCTTCTACAGCGTCTCTGACACCATGACCCTCCTGCACAGAGTCAACACCACATTCACTCAGCCTCTCTATCCTGGACTTGGGCTTTATTTATGCCTGGCTGGTGGGGAGGCCGAGTTCTGTGAGCTGAAGTAGAGATCAGTGACATTCACAGCTCCTCTACGCAGGGTTTTGGATTTAAATTGATCTTGAAGAAGCTGAGTTGTGAAAGATTAGGTAATTAGGCGTTACATTCACTCAGTCACTCTATCATTGTTCTGAGGGACACACACACACACTCTATGTTTAGCTTTGTTTCTAGTTTCTAGCCTACCGGGGTAAAGTTTGTTTGATTGGATATTTACATATTCACATATTTGATTCCCATCTTCATTCAATACCTCTGTCCCTTTGCATGCAGGGGAGTCAAAATCTTTATTTCCATACTCTGGGTAGGCTGGACAACAATATGCAACCGTTGTATTTGTGTTTGATCACCTTTGGTCATTTTGAATTACTGTGGGATTTGGGTCCGTCTCTCCTCTCTCTGTTCCAGGGGGGGTTGGTAACAATGTGGGGGCCGGACCTCCATGGAGGAGGTTGATTCAGCCTATAACCTTCTCCCTCACCTCTTGTCTCTGGGCAGCCGGGACACTTCATACGGGACACTCTATCTTCAAGGCCTTCTGTTGAACCCACAGCCAGGATGTGTGGGGCATGGGTCAGTCGTAAATGCAACTGTTTAGTTTTAGAACAGACTCATCTGCGTTATCAAAAGAGAGAGAGAGTTGTTCTGCTGGTGGCCGACTTTGAGGGAGACAGACCTAGATAGGAGCTGGTTTAGGAAGAATGACCATTTATTGAATATTGTGCATTTTGTCTTTTGTTCTTGTATTCTTACTAAATAAACGTGGACATATCTAAACCCAGAAGGACCCGAGTGGATATTTGCTTGAAACTTGCCGTTTCACAGACTGAACCTCAATATAGAACTTTGAACACAACGCGAAGGAATTCACTTGAACTCACTATTTCCATGATGTGCTACATGAGAACTTCAGTCTAAATCTAACATTACCATTGAAATTCAATACTGTTCAAATGAAATTAGTTAGAGTTCATAGAAACATAAGTCTATACTCTACAGTATCAATAATACAAATATGTGTGTACATGTACAGCCCAACCTGTTATAAATATCCAAATTACTATGCTAAGTCTACCCCTGGTACAAATATACCTAACTCTATCTTATGTCTACTCCCGGTACAATATATATACTGTAACTATAATTATAAATATAAGTATATCCTGTGCAATATAGTACTCCATACTAAGTCTACCTTGATCTGTACATGGAATATAAGCTATTTGGAACTTTCTGAACCTATTGTAAAATGTAATATAGATCAGTTTTACTACAATGTTTGCAAACATTGCCAACATACCCAAAGTGTTTCAGCCACAGAACAAATACAAGCAGCGTTGTCTGGTGTCAGTCAGCAGGCTATGAAAACAGGGCTCCATTCTTATGTCTGGTGGTGGAGCTACACATTCATGTATGTTTGGATCAATTACCTTTAACATATTCAATCTAGCCAATTAAAAATGCACACATTTGGATATGATCACTTTCCCCTTTGTATAATAACTGTATAAGGTGACTGTACATGTCTTCATATAAACATTTAGTATAAAATAATTACCCATAAAATATGAAGGGCAATGTATAGTGTGTAAAAACATATATAAAAATAACAACACTTTCACAAGTTCATAGTTTATTCAAAATATATATTGATTTAAGTGTCCAACAGGACTTTACATAAACATTTGTACAGTGATGATGAGAGACGAGTTATGCAACACACCTGCACTCTAGTTCAGTTCACTGGAGATATCGTATCTTTGCTGACAAAATAACAGCATGTTATGAAGGTCAAAGGTTGTGAAAAATCTTCCAGCTTTGTCCTTGGACCATATCTTGTTCCACATATGAAATTAATAATCCATAATAAATAGGACTGTTACAGTTGGACAACAAAACAATATTTTGTATATTATCTATAGAACTAATCTTCAAACAGACACAAAGGCTGATTATGGCTGCACTTTGAAATTGAAATGATATAACATGTCACTGTATGTTGTTTGCTATAGCAACACTGCTAGGAGTAGTTTAGTGTATATTGTATACTGCGCTGAATTAACTCTTCATCAAAACGTTATAGCTAAGTGTTTTATTCACAATGGGAAATCAGATATTGCATAAAATCTGTTGTATAAAAGCAACAGAACACTAAAGGCTGTGCGTTGTAGTAAATCTAGTAAATAGAGTCGCGGCTGAGATGATGGAAATACTTTAGATGTGATGTTATTTACTCTTGTGTTCTATTGCTTAATCACTCCCTGTAGTAACATTTACAGAAACATGTTACATTATGGTTCACTGCAGATTTGGAAAGGCCGTCACCAGGGTTAACATTCTAACCCACCTCTTCAACCTCGGGATCCCATCATAGAGCTGCATGTAAATAATAAATGGTAAATGGCTGCATTTATATACTAGCACTTTTATCCAAAGCGCTTTACAATTTGTTCCTCACATTATACCCATTCACTCACACATTCACACACCGACGGTGGAGGCGACCATGCAAGGTGCCAACCTGCTCATCGGGAGCAATTAGGGGTTAAGTATCTTGCTCAAGGACACTTCGACACGTTGCCCGGGAGGAGCAGGAATCGAACCGTGAACCTCTGGATTACCAGACGACTGCTCTACTCTGTTGTGTGTCTGCTGAGCAAGGGTAGAATTACCTATGGAGTCAATGGAAAGAAGACAGACGCATAATGGGGTAAACCGTAGAACTCAGGTAATTTGGACAGCCATTATGAATAACTAGCAATCTGTCTGTCGATGAGAGCTTTCTTATGTCTAACTATGCCTGCCATTCAAAATGCCATTCCAGCATTCGTCCCTATGAGACAGTTCTAGTCAAATTCTGCACTAATGCTAACATGAGTATATGCAACAATCTCATTCTGGCTGCATATATTTTCTACTGTCTTATCTAGAAGCTCATACTGGCTGCATATCTTTTCTACTGTATCTAGAAGCTCATACTGGCTGCATATATTTTCTACTGTCTAGAAGCTCATACTGGCTGCATATCTTTTCTACTGTATCTAGAAGCTCATACTGGCTGCATATCTGTTCTACTGTCTATAGAAGCTCATTGGTTTGTAAATGTAATAGATTTTCTATAGATTTTTAGTTTTTAATGTATGTTCTGTAATCTGTATATTGGCCTGGCAAATGGTGTGTTATTGTTGTATTAATTGTGATACTGCACACGATCACGATAACCATTAAATATAAGGATCTTGAATACAAGGTGTAGTGGTTTAAGCTCTATAGTCAATACAATGACAAGAGATCTGGACGGGCCATTGTAACACTGGGCAACTCTCACTGATTTACAGTATAAACTGGTGGCAGATTATCATGGACACAAGATGGCGCTATTCACCATACAATCATTCGACATAGCTTGATTGATTGAAAAGTTTATTAACAGATTGCAGAATGGGTACAGTACAGTACAGCTCAATACATACAATTGTTAAGGGGATGCAGACCAGTCTTGTTTACATCAGGGTCCCCCATTTTCAATTCATCATAACATAATGACATACATGACATACAGATAGACAGTACTGCTACATCTATACATTTATGACATATCAGATTTGCAAATACAGTACTGTTTGTGATACAAAAAGAGTCAAGAAAAAGAGTGTATATACATTTGACGTAGAAACTGTACATTGGAGGAGGTTGGGTGGGTGGGGTGGGGTTGGGTGGGTGGGTGGGTGCTGTACATTGGAGGTGGGGGGGGGGTTGGGTAGGGGGGGACGACGACACTGTACACTGTACATTGGAATACTGACAAAGCCATACTTGGTCATTTACTGTGCAACTGGGTTAGGACATTTGTAGGGGCCAGTTTCGAATTGCAGTCTCCCGTAGGTGTTTTTTGAGAGTGTTTTTGAAAGTGGGTAGTGATTCACATTCCTTTACAGCTGTGGGTAGGGCGTTCCACATTGATGTGGCATAATTGCGAAACGTGTTTAGTCCCTTGTTTGAGCCGAATCTGGGTTGAACATGATTTGTGGAACTCCCTCTGGTGTTGTGATCGTGGTATTCACTGACCTTTGGCTTGCCTTCATTTGCACCTTTCCAATGTGGTCCCAGTACACCTGGTGCTGTGGTGGTAAAGACACAATGACATGATGCAGGTATGGTTTTTACATTGCAAAATGAGCTGGAATGCTGCTATCTGATTAGGTTAAAGGGGCACTTCACCAAAACAACAGTGGCCATTTATTTTACAAATAATCTCACACACATCCAAAAACAAAGTTTTGCAAATATTAATTTAGTTTGACAGCTATTGAGAGTAAATTAGTTTGAATATGGCAACCAGTAATGTCGTCGGGGACACTGAATCCTTGTGTTGTGTTAATCACAGCTCAATTAAATGATAATTGAGCCTTGCTCATAGAAGTTATTGTTTCAATTTTTTTTTTTATAAACCATTTATTATAGATTCTGCAAGTCTTCTTTTAATAAAAACATCAAGAAGAAAAGAAAGAAACTAGCAAAAGAATAAACACCAGGCAGCTGTCTAAAAGCCTGTGTGACCTCTAGCTTTTCTCTCATGTGGTTCAGGACTCAGAACTGAGACTCTCGGAGCTCCTCCCACCTGCAGACTACTATGGGGGTAGATTTCTATCAAAAATAAACAAACGCAAAAGTAGAATCCACAATCGTAAAGTAGAATTTTTGATAGAAATGTACCCCCATAGTCCAGCATTGTTTTTGGAACTCGTCATTTTCATTTAACGCTATTGAATTTCAATGGTAATTCATGACCGTTTCATATTCTTCCTTAAAGATTTGGAACAGATATTTGACAAGCTAATTGCTGCTAATTGGAGGGATGATATCTATACTTAAACCAGCATTGATATTGGAATAGTAAACAGTAAGTAGTAAACAGTAAGTAAACAGCCATAGGTAACAGTATTGAATTTCAATGGTATCAATTTAGAAAGTAATTATTTGAGGGAGGATATCTAGATTTAAACCAGCATTGGATTTCAAACACTAAGTCATTTAAATGTAACGCTATTTCATTTCAATGGTAATATATATCTAGACTAAAAGCAGCATTCTTTTGGAACTCTAACTTGTTTGATTCTAACGCTATTGAATTTCAATAGTAATTAAAAAGGTGAATACATATGAAAAAAGGTTGTTGATTGTTGATTATGAAAATAAAGATGTGGACTTCCCCACAGGCAAAGGGACAGAGGTGCTGAAGAGAGAAATGGATTTATGTGAATATCCAATATCAAAACCAACTTTACCCCATTTGATAGAATAGTACTCTGATAAACGTAAAAGGACTCTATTAAAAATTCTATTAAAGTAATAGCATAAAAGTAAATATTGAATGTAAGTGACTAAAGTAAATACACATTCTGTATGGTGTACTACAGGATTATAATGCTTGGGAGCTCCTAAATTCTCAATGCATCAACCTCTGTGTGACGTCAAACTGGTTGTACATCCAGTTATGCTGGTTGTGATTCCTTCCTTTTGACATCGACAGACTTAAACATTAAATGTTATGTTTTCCATCTGATCACATATTTCGGATTAAAAGAAAGTACAGTACCTGGCAGGGTTTGTATAAATGTGGTTGAGGAAAATAAATTAGGAAACTTCCTTTGAAATGTACATAGTAAAATGTATTGTTGTGATTATTATTCTTATTTGTTAAAAAAGATTATGCACTGTACTGTCGTAGCACGTTCCATTGTGTTTACATAAATGGCGAATAAAGTAATCTGATATGAGATCCCTAAACTGGAAATACTCAAGTAAAGTATCCTAAAAACTGTATTTAAATACAAGAGTAAAAGTACTTTCTTTCCTCCCCTGGGTTCTCTACTTTCTTTCAAGTTCAAGTTTGTTTATTATTTGTCACAACAAAATACAGAATACTTTATAATGAAATGTTTGTTTCTGTATGAGCCCCTGAGAGTGTGCTACATACAGTTACTGTACCTACTAGTGCATATTTGGTAACATCAAGTTATTCTCTAGATATGCTTTTAACAACTGTAATCATGGGTCTCATAAAGTCATAATTATATATATACATAACTTTGCTCATGAAATGAGAACTACTGCAGATTTACTTTGACACCAATGCCCAGCAATGAAGTCGGGTTCTTTCTGAGACATAAAGGAAACTGGTAAGAAACCAGCCTCCAAACAAATCAGTAAATCAAATCAGTGATAGAGCGAGAGACAGAGAGAGAGAGCAAGAGAGAATAGTGAGTGTGAGAGAAAGAGAAAGCAAGAGAGGAGAGAATGAGAGTAAATGCGCGAGAGAGAGAGGGAGAAAGTGTGTGTGTGTGTGTGTGTGTGTGTGTGTGTGTGTGTGTGTGTGTGTGTGTGTGTGAGAGAGAGAGAGGAGAAAGTGTGAGAGAAAAAGAAAGCAAGAGAGGAGAGAGTGACAGTAAGACATTAAATGATGTGTGAGAGTGTGTATGAGAGATAGAGATAGAGAGAAATGGAAAGAGATTTTGTATTGTACCCCCCCCCCCCCCCACCTCCAATGTACAGCCCCACCCAACCCCACCCCACCTACCCAACCTCCTCCAATGTACAGTTTCTATGTCAAATGTAGGTCAGTAGTTCAATGTACAATTGTGTTTGTTTGTACAGTGTCTCCTCCCCCCCCCCCCTCAATGTACAGTGTTACTTGTTTATACAGTGTGCCCCCCGGCCCCCCCCCCCAACCACCTCCAATGTAAATTACCCAGTATGGTTGTCAATATCCCAATGTACCCAACCCCCCCCACCCAACCTCCTCCAATGTACAGTTTCTACGTCAAATGTATATACTCCCTTTTCTTGACTCCTTCTGTATCACAAACAGTACTGTATTTGCAAATCTGGTATGTCATAAATGTATAGATGTAGCAGTACTGACTATCTGTATGTCATGTATGTCATATATGTCTATATGAATTGAAAATGGGGGACCCTGATGGAAACAAGACAAACGTCTTTCTCAGGTCTGCATCCCCTTAACAATTGTATGTATTGAGCCGTACTGTATTGTACCCATTCTGCAATCTGTTAAATAAAGTTTTCATTCATTCATTCATTCAGTATTCCAATGTACAGTGTCCCCCCCCCCCTACCCAACCCCCCCCCCCCCCCCCCACCTCCAATGTATAGCCCCACCGGCCACCCCACCTACCCAACCTCCCCCAATGCACAGTTTCTATGTCAAATGTATATACACTCTTTTTCTGGATTTTTTTAGTATCACAAACAGTACTGTATTTGAAAATCTGGTATGTCATAAATGTCATAAATGTAGCAGTACTGTCTATCTGTATGTCGTGTGTGTCATATGATGAATTGAAAATGGAGGACCCTGATGGAAACAAGACGAAAGTCTTTCTCAGGTCTGCATCCTCTTAACAATTGTATGTATTGAGCTGTACTATACTGTACCCATTCTGCAATCTGTTAATAAACTTTTCAATCAATCAATCAATCAATCAATTGTATTGAGTATGTATACCTCTTTCTCTCTTTGTGCTTATGAGTTTTAGTGGGGTTTCCTTGACAAAGTAAACACATTAGAGGTAGTTGATGGCGAGAGAAAGTCTGAACTATGTAAAAACATCTATCTATGAATCACAGTAAAATAGACACTGTCTCTTTAAAGTGACTCCTCCCCTGGACAACTATAACCAGGAAGCACCTCCCACCAAAACGCGTCACACACAATCCGAGTTTACTCTACAACCAGGAAGCACCTTCCACCCACACGATCTTCCTGAGAAAACAAAACTTGAAATGGCGCAGCAAGGAGTTGATCTGTACCGGGACCAGTTCTGCTGTTCTATCTGTCTGGATCTACTGAAGGATCCGGTAACTATTCCCTGTGGACACAGCTACTGTATGGGCTGTATTAAAGACGGCTGGGATCGAGATGATCAGAGGGGGATCTACACATGTCCCCAGTGCAGGGAGACTATTACTCCGAGGCTTGCTCTGAAGAAAAACAACATGCTGGCTGAAGTGATGGAACAACTAATGAAGACAGGACTCCAAGCTGCTCCTCCTGATCACTGTTATGCTGGACCTGGAGACGTGGCCTGTGATGTCTGCACTGGGAGAAAGCAGAAAGCCCTCAAGTCCTGCCTGGTATGTCTGGCTTCTTACTGTGAAACTCACCTCCAGCCTCACTATCAATCTGATACCTTTAAGAAGCATAAGCTGGTCATAGCCTCCACACGGCTTCAGGAGAACACCTGCACTCGTCACAACAGGATTCTGGATGTTTTCTGTTGTACTGATCAGCAGTGTATCTGTTATTTGTGTTCCATGGATGAACATAAAGGCCATGATACAGTCTCAGCTGCAGCAGAAAGGACGGAGAGACAGAAAGAGCTTGGCATGAGTCAGCAGAAAGTCCACCAGAGAGTCCAGGAGAGGGATAAGCGACTCAAAGAGGCCCAACAGGCTGTTGATTCTCTCAATCGCTCTGCTGATAAAGCAGTGGAGGACGGTGAGAGAATCTTTACTGAGCTGATACGCTGCTTGGAGACGAGGCGCTCTGAGCTGAAGAAGGTCATCAGAGCCCAACAGAGGACCACAGTGACTCAGGCTGAAGAAGTGCAGAAGAGACTGGAGCAGGAGATGGCGGACCTGAGGAGGAGAGACACTGAGCTGGAGCAGCTCTCACACACAGAGGACCACATCCACTTTCTACAGAGTTACCCCCCCCTCTCCAGTCCCAGTGAGTCTACAGACTTACCCAGCATCAGTGTCCTTCCTCTCCTGTACTTTGCAGATGTGACTGAGGTCGTGTCTGAGCTGAGAGTGAAACTAGAGGACGTTCTGAAAGAGCAGTGGCCCAGAATCTCAACAACAGTGAATGCAGTTAATGTTTTACTGCCACCACCAGAGCCCAAGACCAGAGCTGACTTCTTACAATATTCCTCTCAGATCACACTGGACCCAAACACAACACACACACGTCTGTCTTTGTCTGAGGGGAACAACAAAGCAACACTGATGCAGCATCAAGAGCAGTCATATCCTAATCACCCAGAACGATTTATTGAAAGGTGGCAGGTTCTGGGTAGAGAAGGTCTGACTGGACGCTGTTACTGGGAGGTGGAGTGGAGTGGACCTGGAGTGGTTTCTGTAGCAGCCTCCTACAAAGACATTAGTAGAACAGGCACCGGGGTGGAGAACTGTGGATTTGGATACAATTCCAAATCCTGGGCTTTAGAGTGCACACCAAGTCATTACTTCTTCTGCCACGATAACGAGAGAATAAGAATATGGGGTCCCCGGTCCTCCAGAATAGGAGTGTACCTGGATCACAGGGCAGGGACTCTGTGCTTCTACAGCGTCTCTAACACCATGACCCTCCTGCACAGAGTCAACACCACATTCACTCAGCCTCTCTATCCTGGACTTTGGCTTCACTCATACCCTGCGAAGGCTGAGTTCTGTGAGCTGAAGTAGAGATCAGTGACATTCACAGCTCCTCTACGCAGGGTTTTGGATTTAAATTGATCTTGAAGAAGCTGAGTTGTGAAAGATGAGGTAATTAGGCGTTACATTCACTGACAGTCACTCTTATCACTGTTCTGAGGGACACACACACTATGTTTAGCTTTGTTTCTAGTTTCTAGCCTACCCGGCTAAAGTTTGTTTGATTGGATATTTACATATTCACATATTTGATTCCCATCTTCAGTACCTCTGCCCCTTTGCATGCAGGGGAGTCGAAATGTGTATTTTCATACTCTGGGTAGGTTGGACAACAATATGCAACTGTTGTATTTGTGTTTGATCACCTTTGGTCATTTTGAATTACTGTGGGATTTGGGTCCGTCTCTCCTCTCTCTGTTCCAGGGGGGGTTGGTAACAATGTGGTGGCCAGACCTCCATGGGGAGGTTGATTCTGCCTATAACCTTCTCCCTCACCTCTTATCTCTGGGCAGCCGGGACACTTCATACGGGACACTCTATCTTCAAGGCCTTCTGTTGAACCCACAGCCAGGATGTGTGGGGCATGGGTCAGTCGTAAATGCAACTATTTTGTTTCAAAACAGACCCATCTGCGTTATCAAAAGAGCTGAGAGAGAGAGATGTTCTTCTGGTGGCCGACTTTGAGGGAGACAGACCTAGATAGGAGCTGGTTTAGGAAGAATTACCATTTATTGAATATTGTGCATTTTGTCTTTTGTTCTTTTGTTCTTACTAAATAAACGTGGACATCTAAACCCAGAAGGACCCGTGTGGATATTTGCTTGAAACTTGCCGTTTCACCGACTGAACCTCAATATAGAACTTCAGTCTAAATCTAACATTACCATTGAAATTCAATACTGTTCAAATGAAACGAGTTAGAGTTCATAGAAGAAACATAAGTCTATATTCTACAGCAGGGGTCAGCAACCTTTACTATCAAAAGAGCCACTTTTCCCCTGTCCCACAAAATAAAATGCTCAGGGAGCCGGCGCCGCACAACCTATTTACCCTTAAAATGAAGATAACACAGTGTATAACGTTTTATATATCCCCAAGCATACCCCACATTTAGCATAAAACGCCTGACAATTGCATACCCAAAGTAATTTGCGATTTATTATACTTTATACACTTATAGCACACAGTTTGTTGCATTAATGGGATTATAAAGCAACAAAAAGAAAAAAATTGACTTTTTAATTACTGTTTTTAGTTTTACCTGTTATAACAAAGGAAAACCTCACTCTTATGAAGAGGAGAAAAAATACTGGCTGTGTAGACCTATTTTTTAATAAAACACAGAAGAGGAGACAAAACACTGGTGTCTGTAGACCGACTTTGAAATAAAACCCTGAACTATTCAGGTATATTTGAGTCCTTCCCTTATTTGTGGAACATTTATAAAATAGAAAGTAGTCCACTTTGAAAAAAGAATACCATGTGTAGACCTACTTTGAAATAAAACACAGAAAAGGAGAAAAAACACTGGCATCTGTAGACCTACTTTGAAATAAAACCCTGAACTATGCAGCTCTATTAGAGTCCTTCCCTTATTTGTGGAAAATCTATAAAATAAAAAGTACATTTTTCATTGTTCGTAAATTTCGCACCACATATCAGGCATACAGGTAAGCCTTTTGTTGACTAAATATCTTAGTTGATGAAATATTTTTTCATTTCAGTGTCACAGTATGACATCGATCTCCATAATAATAATGACATTTTTTTTTTTTTTTTTTGGGCCAGGGAGCCACAGCTGATTGGCTAAAGAGCCGCATGCGGCCTCGAGGCCGCAGGTTGCCGACCCCTGCTCTACAGTATCAATAATACAAATATGTGTGTACATGTACAGCCCAACCTGTTTATAAATATACAAATAACTATGCTAAGTCTACCCCTGGTACAAATATAACTAACTATGTTATGTCTACTCCCGGTACAATATATATACTGTAACTATAATTATAAAATATAAGTATATCCTGTGCAATATATATATATAGTACTCCAACTACTCCATACTAAGTCTACCTTGATCTGTACATGGAATATAAGATATTTGGAACTTTCTGAACCTATTGTAAAATGTAATATAGATCAGTTTTACTACAATGTTTGCAAACATTGCCAACATACCCAAAGTGTTTCAGCCACAGAACAAATACAAGCAGCGTTGTCTGGTGTCAGTCAGCAGGCTATGAAAACAGGGCTCCATTCTTATGTCTGGTGGTGGAGCTACACATTCATGTATGTTTGGATCAATTACCTTTAACATATTCAATCTAGCCAATTAAAAAATGCACACATTTGGATATGATCACTTTTCCCTTTGTATAATAACTGTATAAGGTGACTGTACATGTCTTCATATGTCCTTGGGCTTGGACCATATCTTGTTCCACATATAAAATTAATAATTCATAATAAATAGGACTGTTACAGATGGACAACAAAACAATATTTTGTATATTATCTATAGAACTAATCTTCAAACGGACACAAAGGCTGATTATGGCTGCACTTTGAAATTGAAATGATATAACAACACTGCTAGGAGTAGTTTAGTGTATATTGTATACTGCGCTGAATTAACTCTTCATCAAAATGTTATAGCTAAGTGTTTTATTCACAATGTGAAATCAGATACTGCATAAAATCTGTTGTATAAAAGCAACAGAACACTAAAGGCTGTGCGTTGTAGTAAATCTAGTAAATAGAGTCGCGGCTGAGATGATGGAAATACTTTAGATGTGATGTTATTTACTCTTGTGTTCTATTGCTTAATCACTTCCTGTAGTAACATTTACAGAAACATGTTACATTATGGTTCACTGCAGATTTGGAAAGGCCGTCACCAGGGTTAACATTCTAACCCACCTCTTCAACCTCGGGATCCCATCATAGAGCTGCATGTAAATAATAAATGGTAAATGGCTGCATTTATATACTAGCACTTTTATCCAAAGCGCTTTACAATTTGTTCCTCACATTATACCCATTCACTCACACATTCACACACCGAATGAATGCCAACCTGCTCATCGGGAGCAATTAGGGGTTAAGTATCTTGCTCAAGGACACTTCGACACGTTGCCCGGGAGGAGCAGGAATCGAACCGTGAACCTCTGGATTACCAGACGACTGCTCTACTCTGTCGTGTGTCTGCTGAGCAAGGGTAGAATTACCTATGGAGTCAATGGAAAGAAGACAGACGCATAATGGGGTAAACCGTAGAACTCAGGTAATTTGGACAGCCATTATGAATAACTAGCAATCTGTCTGTCGATGAGAGCTTTCTTATGTCTAACTATGCCTGCCATTCAAAATGCCATTCCAGCATTCGTCCCTATGAGACAGTTCTAGTCAAATTCTGCACTAATGCTAACATGAGTATATGCAACAATCTCATACTGGCTGCATATATTTTCTACTGTCTTATCTAGAAGTTCATACTGGCTGCATATCTTTTCTACTGTATCTAGAAGCTCATACTGGCTGCATATATTTTCTACTGTCTAGAAGCTCATACTGGCTGCATATATTTTCTACTGTATCTAGAAGCTCATACTGGCTGCATATCTGTTCTACTGTCTATAGAAGCTCATTGGTTTGTAAATGTAATAGATTTTCTATAGATTTTTAGTTTTTAATGTATGTTCTGTAATCTGTATATTGGCCTGGCAAATGGTGTGTTATTGTTGTATTAATTGTGATACTGCACACGATCACGATAACCATTAAATATAAGGATCTTGAATACAAGGTGTAGTGGTTTAAGCTCTATAGTCAATACAATGACAAGAGATCTGGACGGGCCATTGTAACACTGGGCAACTCTCACTGATTTACAGTATAAACTGGTGGCAGATTATCATGGACACAAGATGGCGCTATTCACCATACAATCATTCGACATAGCTTGATTGATTGATTGATTGAAAAGTTTATTAACAGATTGCAGAATGGGTACAGTACAGTACAGCTCAATACATACAATTGTTAAGGGGATGCAGACCAGTCTTGTTTACATCAGGGTCCCCCATTTTCAATCCATCATAACATATATGACATACATGACATACAGATAGACAGTACTGCTACATCTATACATTTATGACATATCAGATTTGCAAATACAGTACTGTTTGTGATACAAAAAGAGTCAAGAAAAAGAGTGTATATACATTTGACGTAGAAACTGTACATTGGAGGAGGTTGGGTGGGTGGGGTGGGGTTGGGTGGGTGGGTGGGGGCTGTACATTGGAGGTGGGGGGGGGGTCGGGTAGGGGGGGACGACGACACTGTACATTGGAATACTGACAAAGCCATACTTGGTCATTTACTGTGCAACTGGGTTAGGACATTTGTAGGAGCCAGTTTCGAATTGCAGTCTCCCGTAGGTGTTTTTTGAGAGTGTTTTTGAAAGTGGGTAGTGATTCACATTCCTTTACAGCTGTGGGTAGGGCGTTCCACATTGATGTGGCATAATTGCGAAACGTGTTTAGTCCCTTGTTTGAGCCGAATCTGGGTTTAACATGATTTGTGGAACTCCCTCTGGTGTTGTGATCGTGGTATTCACTGACCTTAGGCTTGCCTTCATTTGCACCTTTCCAATGTGGTCCCAGTACACCTGGCGCTGTGGTGGTAAAGACACAATGACATGATGCAGGTATGGTTTTTACATTGCAAAATGAGCTGGAATGCTGCTATCTGATTAGGTTAAAGGGGCACTTCACCAAAACAACAGTGGAAATTTATTTTACAAATAATCTCACACACATCCAAAAACAAACAGTTTTGCAAATATTAATTTAGTTTGACAGCTATTGAGAGTAAATTAGTTTGAATATGGCAACCAGTAATGTCGTCGGGGACACTGAATCCTTGTGTTGTGTTAATCACAGCTCAATTAAATGATAATTGAGCCTTGCTCATAGAAGTTATTGTTTCAATTTTTTTTTTTATAAACCATTTATTATAGATTCTGCAAGTCTTCTTTTAATAAAAACATCAAGAAGAAAAGAAAGAAACTAGCAAAAGAATAAACACCAGGCAGCTGTCTAAAAGCCTGTGTGACCTCTAGCTTTTCTCTCATGTGGTTCAGGACTCAGAACTGAGACTCTCGGAGCTCCTCCCACCTGCAGACTACTATGGGGGTAGATTTCTATCAAAAATAAACAAACGCAAAAGTAGAATCCACAATCGTAAAGTAGAATTTTTGATAGAAATGTACCCCCATAGTCCAGCATTGTTTTTGGAACTCGTCATTTTCATTTAACGCTATTGAATTTCAATGGTAATTCATGACCGTTTCATATTCTTCCTTAAAGATTTGGAACAGATATTTGACAAGCTAATTGCTGCTAATTGGAGGGATGATATCTATACTTAAACCAGCATTGATATTGGAATAGTAAACAGTAAGTAGTAAACAGTAAGTAAACAGCCATAGGTAACAGTATTGAATTTCAATGGTATCAATTTAGAAAGTAATTATTTTAGGGAGGATATCTAGATTTAAACCAGCATTGGATTTCAAACACTAAGTCATTTAAATGTAACGCTATTTCATTTCAATGGTAATATATATCTAGACTAAAAGCAGCATTCTTTTGGAACTCTAACTTGTTTGATTCTAACGCTATTGAATTTCAATAGTAATTAAAAAGGTGAATATATGAAAAAAGGTTGTTGATTGTTGATTATGAAAATAAAGATGTGGACTTCCCCACAGGCAAAGGGACAGAGGTGCTGAAGAGAGAAATGGATTTATGTGAATATCCAATATCAAAACCAACTTTACCCCATTTGATAGAATAGTACTCTGATAAACGTAAAAGGACTCTATTAAAAATTCTATTAAAGTAATAGCATAAAAGTAAATATTGAATGTAAGTGACTAAAGTAAATACACATTCTGTATGGTGTACTACAGGATTATAATGCTTGGGAGCTCCTAAATTCTCAATGCATCAACCTCTGTGTGACGTCAAACTGGTTGTACATCCAGTTATGCTGGTTGTGATTCCTTCCTTTTGACATCGACAGACTTAAACATTAAATGTTATGTTTTCCATCTGATCACATATTTTGGATTAAAAGAAAGTACAGTAACTGGCAGGGTTTGTATAAATGTGGTTGAGGAAAATAAATTAGGAAACTTCCTTTGAAGTGTACATAGTAAAATGTATTGTTGTGATTATTATTCTTATTTGTTAAAAAAGATTATGCACTGTACTGTCGTAGCACGTTCCATTGTGTTTACATAAATGGCGAATAAAGTAATCTGATATGAGATCCCTAAACTGGAAATACTCAAGTAAAGTATCCTAAAAACTGTATTTAAATACAAGAGTAAAAGTACTTTCTTTCCTCCCCTGGGTTCTCTACTTTCTTTCAAGTTCAAGTTTGTTTATTATTTGTCACAACAAAATACAGAATACTTTATAATGAAATGTTTGTTTCTGTATGAGCCCCTGAGAGTGTGCTACATACAGTTACTGTACCTACTAGTGCATATTTGGTAACATCAAGTTATTCTCTAGATATGCTTTTAACAACTGTAATCATGGGTCTCATAATTATATATATACATAACTTTGCTCATGAAATGAGAACTACTGCAGATTTACTTTGACACCAATGCCCAGCAATGAAGTCGGGTTCTTTCTGAGACATAAAGGAAACTGGTAAGAAACCAGCCTCCAAACAAATCAGTAAATCAAATCAGTGATAGAGCGAGAGACAGAGAGAGAGAGCAAGAGAGAATAGTGAGTGTGAGAGAAAGAGAAAGCAAGAGAGGAGAGAATGAGAGTAAATGCGCGAGAGAGAGAGGGAGAAAGTGTGTGTGTGTGTGTGTGTGTGTGTGTGTGTGTGTGTGTGTGTGTGTGTGTGTGTGTGTGTGTGTGTGTGTGTGTGTGAGAGAGAGAGAGGAGAAAGTGTGAGAGAAAAAGAAAGCAAGAGAGGAGAGAGTGACAGTAAGACATTAAATGATGTGTGAGAGTGTGTATGAGAGATAGAGAGAGAGAGAAATGGAAAGAGATTTTGTATTGTACCCCCCCCCCCACCTCCAATGTACAGCCCCACCCAACCCCACCCCACCTACCCAACCTCCTCCAATGTACAGTTTCTATGTCAAATGTAGGTCAGTATTCCAATGTACAGTGTCCCCCCCCCTACCCAACCCCCCCCCCCCCCCCCCCACCTCCAATGTACAGCCCCACCGGCCACCCCACCTACCCAACCTCCCCCAATGCACAGTTTCTATGTCAAATGTATATACACTCTTTTTCTGGATTTTTTTAGTATCACAAACAGTACTGTATTTGAAAATCTGGTATGTCATAAATGTCATAAATGTAGCAGTACTGTCTATCTGTATGTCGTGTGTGTCATATGATGAATTGAAAATGGAGGACCCTGATGGAAACAAGACGAAAGTCTTTCTCAGGTCTGCATCCTCTTAACAATTGTATGTATTGAGCTGTACTGTACTGTACCCATTCTGCAATCTGTTAATAAACTTTTCAATCAATCAATCAATCAATCAATTGTATTGAGTATGTATACCTCTTTCTCTCTTTGTGCTTATGAGTTTTAGTGGGGTTTCCTTGACAAAGTAAACACATTAGAGGTAGTTGATGGCGAGAGAAAGTCTGAACTATGTAAAAACATCTATCTATGAATCACAGTAAAATAGACACTGTCTCTTTAAAGTGACTCCTCCCCTGTACAACTATAACCAGGAAGCACCTCCCACCAAACACGCGTCACACACAATCAGAGTTTACTCTACAACCAGGAAGCAGTGAAGCACGCCACCCGCGTGATCAGATTTCACTCTTCCTGAGAAAACAAAACTTGAAATGGCGCAGCAAGGAGTTGTTATTAGGAATTGTCTATTTCTTGTCTATTTGTCTAATTGTCTATTTTTTTTATTTAAATTTTTTTTCCGTTGTGATGTCACAGTATGATGTCATAATAGTACATTCTAGAACATGTGTGATGTCACAGTATGATGTCATAATAGTACATTCTAGAACATTTGTGATGTCGATGTCATAATAGAACACTCTAGAACATTTGTGATGTCACAGTATGATGTCATATTAGAACATTCTAGAACATTTGTGATGTCACAGTATGATGTCATAATAGGACATTCTAGAACATTTGTGTCCAGTATATTCAACAATTCTCTCAGAAGATCTCATTGTGCCTCTTGAAACAGTCTCTTTGTAGAATAAAATGGCGCAGCAAGGAGTTGATCTGTACCGGGACCAGTTCTGCTGTGCTATCTGTCTGGATCTACTGAAGGATCCGGTAACTATTCCCTGTGGACACAGCTACTGTATGGGCTGTATTACAGACTGCTGGGATCACGATGATCAGAGGGGGATCTACACATGTCCCCAGTGCAGGGAGACTATTACTCCGAGGCCTTCTCTGAAGAAAAACAATATGCTGGCTGAAGTGATAGAACAACTAATGAAGACAGGACTCCAAGCTGCTCCTCCTGATCACTGTTATGCTGGACCTGGAGACGTGGCCTGTGATTTCTGCACTGGGAGAAAGCGGAAAGCCCTCGAGTCCTGCCTGGTATGTCTGACCTCTTTCTGTGAAACTCACCTCCAGCCTCATCATACTGTGGCTCCGTTAAAGAAACACAAGCTGGTCAAAGCCTCCACACGGCTTCAGGAGAACACCTGCTCTCGTCATGATGAAGCTATGAAGATGTTCTGTCGTACTGATCAGCAGTGTATCTGTTATTTGTGTTCCATGGATGAACATAAAGGCCATGATATAGTCTCGGCTGCAGAAGAAAGGACGGAGAGACTGAAAGAGCTTGGCATGAGTCAGCAGAAAGTCCACCAGAGAGTCCAAGAGAGAGAGAAGCGACTCAAAGAGGCCCAACAGGCTGTTGATTCTCTCAATCGCTCTGCTGATAAAGCAGTGGAGGACGGTGAGAGAATCTTTACTGAGCTGATACGCTCCTTGAAGACGAGGCGCTCTGAGCTGAAGAAGGTCATCAGAGCCCAACAGAGGACCACAGTGACTCAGGCTGAAGAAGTGCAGAAGAGACTGGAGCAGGAGATAGCGGACCTGAGGAGGAGAGACACTGAGCTGGAGCAGCTCTCACACACAGAGGACCACATCCACTTTCTACAGAGTTACCCCCCCCTCTCCAGTCCCAGTGAGTCTACAGACTTACCCAGCATCAGTGTCCTTCCTCTCCTGTACTTTGCAGATGTAACTGAGGTCGTGTCTAAGCTGAGAGACAAACTACAGGACGTTCTGACAGAGCAGTGGCCCAGAATCTCAACAACAGTGAATGCAGTTAATGTTTTACTGCCACCACCAGAGCCCAAGACCTCGCCCAGAATCTCAACAACAGTGAATGCAGTTAATGTTTTACTGCCACCACCAGAGCCCAAAACCAGAGCTGACTTCTTACAATATTCCTCTCAGATCACACTGGACCCAAACACAACACACACACGTCTGTCTTTGTCGGAAGGGAACAGAAAAGCAACACTGATGCAGCAAGAGCAGTCATATCCTAATCACCCAGAACGATTTATTGGATGGTGGCCTCAGGTTCTGGGTAGAGAAGGTCTGACTGGACGCTGTTACTGGGAGGTGGAGTGGAGTGTAGGGGTTTATGTAGCAGCCTCCTACAAAGACATTAGTAGAACAGGCACTCATGAGGACTGTGCGTTTGGATACAATTCCAAATCCTGGGCTTTAGATTGCACACAAAGTCATTACTTCTTCAGACACAATAACAAGAACATAACAGTACCGGGCCCCCGGTCCTCCAGAATAGGAGTGTACCTGGATCACAGGGCAGGGACTCTGTCCTTCTACAGCGTCTCTGACACCATGACCCTCCTGCACAGAGTCAACACCACATTCACTCAGCCTCTCTATCCTGGACTTAGGTTTTACTCATACCCTGGGGAGGCCGAGTTCTGTGAGCTGAAGTAGAGATCAGTGACATTCACAGCTCCTCTACCCAGGGTTTTGGATTTAAATTGATCTTGAAGAAGCTGAGTTGTGAAAGATGAGGTAATTAGGCGTTACATTCACTCAGTCACTCTATCATTGTTCTGAAGGACACACACATACACTATGTTTAGCTTTGTTTCTAGTTTCTAGCCTACCGAGGTAAAGTTTGTTTGATTGGATATTTGCATATTCACATATTTGATTCCCATCTTCAATACCTCTGTCCCTTTGCATGCAGGGGAGTCAAAATCTGTATTTTCATACTCGGGGTAGGCTGGACAACAATATGCAACCGTTGTATTTGTATGATCACCTTTGGTCAATTACTGTGGGAGGAGGTTGATTCAGCCTATAACCTTCTCCCTCACCTCTTGTCTCTGGGCAGCCGGGACACTTCATACAGGACACTCTATCTTCAAGGCCTTCTGTTGAACCCACAGCCAGGATGTGTGGGGCATGGGTCAGTCGTAAATGCAACGATTTAGTTTTAGAACAGACTCATCTGCGTTATCAAAAGAGAGAGAGAGAGAGTTGTTCCGCTGGTGGCCGACTTTGAGGGAGACAGACCTAGAGAGGAGCTGGTTTAGGAAGAATGACCATTAATTGAATATTGTGCATTTTGTCTTTTGTTCTTGTATTCTCACTAAATAAACGTGGACATATCTAAACCCAGAAGGAGCCGTGTGGATATTTGCTTGAAACTTGCCGTTTCACCGACTGAACCTCAATATAGAACTTTGAACACAACGCAAAGGAATTCACTTGAACTCACTATTTCCATGATGTGCTACATGAGAAATTCAGTCTAAATCTAACATTACCATTGAAATTCAATACTGTTCAAATGAAACGAGTTAGAGTTCATAGAAACATAAGTCTATACTCTACAGTATCAATAATACAAATATGTGTGTACATGTACAGCCCAACCTGTTATAAATATACAAATAACTATGCTAAGTCTACCCCTGGTACAAATATACCTAACTATGTTATGTCTACTCCCGGTACAATATATATACTGTAACTATAATTATAAATATAAGTATATCCTGTGCAATATATATATAGTACTCCATACTAAGTCTACCTTGATCTGTACATGGAATATAAGATATTTGGAACTTTCTGAACCTATTGTAAAATGTAATATAGATCAGTTTTACTACAATGTTTGCAAACATTGCCAACATACCCAAAGTGTTTCAGCCACAGAACAAATACAAGCAGCGTTGTCTGGTGTCAGTCAGCAGGCTATGAAAACAGGGCTCCATTCTTATGTCTGGTGGTGGAGCTACACATTCATGTATGTTTGGATCAATTACCTTTAACATATTCAATCTAGCCAATTAAAAAATGCACACATTTGGATATGATCACTTTTCCCTTTGTATAATAACTGTATAAGGTGACTGTACATGTCTTCATATGTCCTTGGACCATATCTTGTTCCACATATAAAATTAATAATTCATAATAAATAGGACTGTTACAGATGGACAACAAAACAATATTTTGTATATTATCTATAGAACTAATCTTCAAACGGACACAAAGGCTGATTATGGCTGCACTTTGAAATTGAAATGATATAACAACACTGCTAGGAGTAGTTTAGTGTATATTGTATACTGAGCTGAATTAACTCTTCATCAAAACGTTATAGCTAAGTGTTTTATTCACAATGTGAAATCAGATATTGCATAAAATCTGTTGTATAAAAGCAACAGAACACTAAAGGCTGTGCGTTGTAGTAAATCTAGTAAATAGAGTCGCGGCTGAGATGATGGAAATACTTTAGATGTGATGTTATTTACTCTTGTGTTCTATTGCTTAATCACTTCCTGTAGTAACATTTACAGAAACATGTTACATTATGGTTCACTGCAGATTTGGAAAGGCCGTCACCAGGGTTAACATTCTAACCTGTCTAAATGACATGTCGTCAGCCTGTGACTGCAACTTGTTCCTGTTTGCGGACGACTCAGCCCTGCTGGTCTCTGACAAGAACAAATTGCAGGTTGAAAAAACCCTCAGCACGGAACTAGGCAAAATCTGCATATGGCTCGCTGATAACAAACTATCATTACACATGGGCAAAACAGAGTCCATTCTCTTCGGTTCAAATAACAAACTCAGCAAGACCGACGGATTCTCAGTTACAGTGGGTGACAATATTGTCACAAGGAAAGACGAAATTACCTACCTGGGTTCCATCCTAGAGGCAAATCTTTCCTGTGACAAAATGGCATCCAATGTAATAAAAAAAGTCAACCAACGAACTAGATTCTTGTACCGGATCTCCTCTCTGGTAAACAAGAATACCCTGAAGACTCTGGCAGGAGCACTCATTCAAGGGTACTATGACTATGCGTGCACCTCATGGTACCAAAGCACCTCAAAGGCGCTTAAAACAAAATTACAAACATCACAAAACAAACTGGTCAGACTACTACTTGACCTGAACCCCAGAACCCACCTCACCCCTGCCCACTTTGCCAACCTAGGATGGCTTAGAGTAGACGACAGAGTACAGCAACTTGCAATGGGCCTGGTCTACAAGATACACTATACGACCGGGGTGCCCATGTACATGTCAAAATACTTCCCAAAGGTCAGTGAATACCACAACCACTACACCAGAGGAAGCTCAACAAATCATGTTAAACCCAGATTCGGCTCAAACAAGGGACTAAACACGTTTCGCAATTATGCCACAACAATGTGGAACGCCCTACCCAAAGCTGTAAAGGAATGTGAATCCCTGCCCACATTCAAAACCGCTCTTAAAGAGCACCTACGGGAGGCTGCAATTCGAAACTGGCCACCGTAAATGCCCAAAACCCCCACCACCTCCTAATAGACAGTCTCCTCACCACCGCATGTATATATTCCCTCCCCGCCGTATGTATATTTCCCTCCCACCCACCCACCCCCTCCTAATGTACAGTCCCCTCCCCATCATATGTATATACTCTGTCAGGATCTAGGGGTAACACTAACAGTACTGTATATTTGAATACCGTTATGTCACAAATGTATCAGTACTAAATACCTATATGTCCCTATGCAATAAATGTCATGTATGTTGTGTATGTCATAAATGTCTATATGAATTGAAAATGGGGGACCCTGATGGAAACAAGACAAACGTCTTTCTCAGGTCTGCATCCCCTTAACAATTGTATGTATTTGAGCCGTACTGTATTGTACCCATTCTGCAATCTGTTAAATAAAGTTTTCATTCATTCATTCATTCAACCCACCTCTTCAACCTCGGGATCCCATCATAGAGCTGCATGTAAATGGTAAATGGTAAATGGCTGCATTTATATACTAGCACTTTTATCCAAAGCGCTTTACAATTTGTTCTACTCTGTCGTGTGTCTGCTGAGCAAGGGTAGAATTACCTATGGAGTCAATGGAAAGAAGACAGACGCATAATGGGGTAAACCGTTGTCAGAACTCAGCTAATTTGGACAGTCTTTCAATGCCATTATGAATAACTAGCAATCTGTCTGTCGATGAGAGCTTTCATTTATGTCTAACTATAGCCCGCCATTCAAAATGCCATTCCAGCATTCGTCCCTATGAGACAGTTCTAGTCAAATTCTGCACTAATGCTAACATGAGTATGCAACAATCTCATACTGGCTGCATATATTTTCTACCGTCTTATCTAGAAGCTCATACTGGCTGCATATCTCTTCTACTGTCTATCTAGAAGCTCATACTGGCTGCATATCTTTTCTACTGTATCTAGAAGCTCATACTGGCTGCATATGTTTTCTACTGTATCTAGAAGCTCATACTGGCTGCATATCTTTTCTACTGTATCTAGAAGCTCATACTGGCTGCATATCTTTTCTACTGTCTATAGAAGCTCATACTGGCTGCATATGTTTTCTACTGTATCTAGAAGCTCATACTGGCTGCATATCTTTTCTACTGTATCTAGAAGCTCATACTGGCTGCATATCTGTTCTACTGTCTATAGAAGCTCATTGGTTTGTAAATGTAATAGATTTTCTATAGATTTTTAGTTTTTAATGTATGTTCTGTAATCTGTATATTGGCCTGGCAAATGGTGTGTTATTGTTGTGTCGTGTTAATTGTGATACTGCACACGATAACTATTAAATATAAGGATCTTGAATACAAGGTGTAGTGGTTTTAGCTCTATAGTCAATACAATGACAAGATATCTGGACGGGCCTTTGTAACACTTGGCAACTCTCACTGATTTACAGTATAAACTGGTGGCAGATTATCATGGACACAAGATGGCGCTATTCACCATACAATCATTTGACATAGCTTGCCTTCATTTGCAGGCACCTTTCCATTTCCAATGTGGTCCCAGTACACCTGGTGCTGTGCTGGTAAAGGCACAATGACATGATGCAGATATTTTACATTGCAAAATTAGCTGGAATGCTGCCATCAGATTAGGTTAAGATAAGATATTCCTTTATTGATCCCCTTGGGGAAATTCAGGCATCATAGCAGCATGGGGGAGGGGGGGGGGTACAGGTAGTAAAAACAACACAAGCAGTGTAAACAAATAGGTCAATATAATTTACTATCTAACTAACTGAAATATATATTCACAGTATTCACAGTGTCACATAAGGTGCAGTATGCATAAGGTAGTGTTATAATTGACTATCTAACTAACTGAAATATACATTATTCACAGTATCACAGTATCCACATAAGGTGCAGTATGCCTAAGGTAGTGTTATTGTCCTCCTTGGGTTCCTATTAGTTCTAGGTCAATGTCTGGCAGCAGTCGCTGCCCACTGTTGTGGAGCCTGATGGCCGCTGGTATACAAGCACTGTCCGAGGCGGTTAGTTGAGTGTCGGGGGGGGTATGAGTCTGTGGCTGAACGTGCTTCTCATCTTGACTAGCTCGTCGTAGAGAGGGTGGGAGGGGTTCTCCAGGATGGCAGCCAGCTTCCTTCTCATCCCCCTCTCTGCCATCACCTCTAGTCTAGGTAGCTCGACTCCCACCACGGAGCTAGCCTTCTTGAGCTTGTTGGTGTCCCTTGAGTTGATGTAGCCTCCCCAGCATGCCACAGCATAGAAGAGGACGCTGGACACTACAGACTGATAGAATGACTGCAGCAGTCTATTGCACACGTTGAAGGACCTGAGTCTCCTGAAGGGGCACTTCACCAAAAAACAGGGGCAATTTATTTTTACAAATAACCTCACACACATCCAAAAACGTGTGCAAAGTTTTGCAAATATTAATTTAGTTTGACAGCTATTGAGAGTAAATTAGTTTGAATATGGCAACCAGTAATGTCGTCGGGGACACTGAATAATTGTGTTGTGTTAATCACAGCTCAATTAAATGATAATTGAGCCTTGCTCATAGAAGTTATTGTTTCAAATGTTTTTTTTATAAACAATTTATTATAGATTCTGCAAGTCTTCTTTTAATAAAAACATCAAGAAGAAAAGAAAGAAACCAGCAAAAGAATAAACACCAGGCAGCTGTCCTAAAGCCTGTGTGACCTCTAGCTTTTCTCTCATGTGGTTCATAAATGGACTCAGAACTGAGAGTCTCGGCGCTCCTCCCACCTGCACACTTAAGCATTGTTTTTGGAACTCGTCATTTTCATTTAACGCTATTGAATTTCAATGGTAATTCATGACCGTTTCATATTCTTCCTTAAAGATTTGGAACAGATATTTGACAAGCTAATTGCTGCTAATTGGAGGGATGATATCTATACTTAAACCAGCATTGATATTGGAATAGTAAACAGTAAGTAGTAAACAGTAAGTAAACAGCATAGGTAACGGTATTGAATTTCAATGGTATCAATTTAGAAAGTAATTATTTGAGGGATGATATCTAGATTTAAACCAGCATTGGATTTCAAACACTAAGTCATTTAAATGTAACACTATTTCATTTCAATGGTAATATATATCTAGACTAAAAGCAGCATTCTTTTGGAACTCTAACTTGTTTGATTCTAACGCTATTGAATTTCAATAGTAATTAAAACGGTGAATACATATGAAAAAAGGTTGTTGATTGTTGAGTATGAAAATAAAGATGTGGACTTCCCCACAGGCAAAGGGACAGAGGTGCTGAAGAGAGAAATGGATTATGTGAATATCCAATATCAAAACCAACTTTACCCCATTTGATAGAATAGTACTCTGATAAACGTAAAAGGACTCTATTAAAAATTCTACTAAAGTAATAGCATAAAAGTAAATATTGAATGTAAGTGACTAAAGTAAATACACACTCTGTATGGTGTACTACAGGATTATAATGCTTGGGAGCTCCTAAATTCTCAATGCATCAGCCTCTGTGTGACGTCAAACTGGTTGTTCATCCAGTTATGCTGGTTGTGATTCCTTCCTTTTGACATCGACAGACTTAAACATTAAATGTTATGTTTTCCATCTGATCACATATTTTGGATTAAAATAAAGTACAGTAACTGTCAGGGTTTGTATAAATGTGGTTGAGGAAAATAAATTAGGAAACTTCCTTTGAAGTGTACATAGTAAAATGTATTGTTGTGATTATTATTCTTATTTGTTAAAAAAGATTATGCACTGTACTGTCGTAGCACGTTCCATTGTGTTTACATAAATGGCGAATAAAGTAATCTGAATCTGAGATCCCTAAACTGGAAATACTCAAGTAAAGTATCCTAAAAACTGTATTTAAATACAAGAGTAAAAGTACTTTCTTTCCTCCCCTGGGTTCTCTACTGTCTTTCAAGTTCAAGTTTGTTTATTATTTGTCACAACAAAATACAGAATACTTTATAATGAAATGCTTGTTTCTGTATGAGCCCCTGAGAGTGTGCTACATACAGTTACTGTACCTACTAATGCATATTTGGTAACATCAAGTTATTCTCTAGATATACTTTTAACAACTGTAATCATGGGTCTCATAATTATATATATACATAACTTTGCTCATGAAATGAGAACTACTGCAGATTTACTTTGACACCAATGCCCAGCAATGAAGTCGGGTTCTTTCTGAGACATAAAGGAAACTGGTAAGAAACCAGCCTCCAAACAAATCAGTAAATCAAATCAGTGAAAGAGCGAGAGACAGAGAGAGAGAGCAAGAGAGAAGTGAGATAAAGAGAAAGCAAGAGAGGAGAGAATTAGAGTAAATGCGAGAGAGAGAGGGAGAAAGTGTGTGTGTGAGAGAGAGAGAGGAGAAAGTGTGAGAGAGAAAGAAAGCAAGAGAGGAGAGTGACAGTAAATGATGTGTGAGAGTGTGTATGAGAGATAGAGCGAGAGAGAGAGAGAGAGAGAGAGAGAGAGAAATGGAAAGAGATTTTGTATTGTGTTGTATTGAGTATGTATACCTCTTTCTCTCTTTGTGCTTATGAGTTTTAGTGGGTTTTCCTTGACAAAGTAAACACATTAGAGGTAGTTGATGACGAGAGAAAGTCTGAACTATGTAAAAAAACATCTATCTATGAATCACAGTAAAATAGACACTGTCTCTTTAAAGTGACTCCTCCCCTGGACAACTATAACCAGGAAGCACCTCCCACCAAACACACAATCAGAGTTTACTCTACAACCAGGAAGCACCTTCCACCCACACGATCTTCCTGAGAAAACAAAACTTGAAATGGCGCAGCAAGGAGTTGATCTGTACCGGGACCAGTTCTGCTGTTCTATCTGTCTGGATCTACTGAAGGATCCGGTAACTATTCCCTGTGGACACAGCTACTGTATGGGCTGTATTACAGACTGCTGGGATCGAGATGATCAGAAGGGGATCTACACATGTCCCCAGTGCAGGGAGACTATTACTCCGAGGCCTGCTCTGAAGAAAAACAACATGCTGGCTGAAGTGATAGAACAACTAATGAAGACAGGACTCCAAGCTGCTCCTCCTGATCACTGTTATGCTGGACATGGAGACGTGGCCTGTGATGTCTGCACTGGGAGAAAGCAGAAAGCCCTCAAGTCCTGCCTGGTATGTCTGGCTTCTTACTGTGAAACTCACCTCCAGCCTCACTATCAATCTGATACCTTTAAGAAGCATAAGCTGGTCATAGCCTCCACACGGCTTCAGGAGAACACCTGCACTCGTCATGACAGGATTCTGGATGTTTTCTGTCGTACTGATCAGCAGTGTATCTGTTATTTGTGTTCCATGGATGAACATAAAGGCCATGATACAGTCTCAGCTGCAGCAGAAAGGACGGAGAGACAGAAAGAGCTTGGCATGAGTCAGCAGAAAGTCCACCAGAGAGTCCAGGAGAGAGAGAAGCGACTCAAAAAGGCCCAACAGGCTGTTGATTCTCTCAATCGCTCTGCTGATAAAGCAGTGGGGGACGGTGAGAGAATCTTTACTGAGCTGATACGCTGCTTGGAGACGAGGTGCTCTGAGCTGAAGAAGGTCATCAGAGCCCAACAGAGGACCACAGTGACTCAGGCTGAAGAAGTGCAGAAGAGACTGGAGCAGGAGATAGCGGACCTGAGGAGGAGAGACACTGAGCTGGAGCAGCTCTCACACACAGAGGACCACATCCACTTTCTACAGAGTTACCCCCCCCTCTCCAGTCCCAGTGAGTCTACAGACTCACCCAGCATCAGTGTCCTTCCTCTCCTGTACTTTGCAGATGTGACTGAGGTCGTGTCTAAGCTGAGAGACAAACTAGAGGACGTTCTGGAAGAGCAGTGGCCCAGAATCTCAACAACAGTGAATGCAGTTAATGTTTTACTGCCACCAGAGCCCAAAACCAGAGCTGACTTCTTACAATATTCCTCTCAGATCACACTGGACCCAAACACAACACACAGATATCTGTCTTTGTCTGAGGAGAACAGAAAAGCAACACTAATGCAGCAAGAGCAGTCATATCCTAATCACCCAGAACGATTTATTGGATGGTGGCAGGTTCTGGGTAGAGAAGGTCTGACTGGACGCTGTTACTGGGAGGTGGAGTGGAGTGAAGGGGTTTCTGTAGCAGCCTCCTACAAAGACATTAGTAGAACAGGCACCGGGGAGGACAGTGCGTTTGGATTAAATTCCAAATCCTGGACTTTAGATTGCACACCAAGTCATTACTTCTTCAGACACAATAACAAGTACATAGCAGTACCGGGCCCCCGGTCCTCCAGAATAGGAGTGTACCTGGATCACAGGGCAGAGACTCTGTGCTTCTACAGTGTCTCTGACACAATGACCCTCCTGCACAGAGTCAACACCACATTCACTCAGCCTCTCTATCCTGGACTTAGGTTTTACTCATACCCTGGGGAGGCCGAGTTCTGTGAGCTGAAGTAGAGATCAGTGACATTCACAGCTCCTCTACCCAGGGTTTTGGATTTAAATTGATCTTGAAGAAGCTGAGTTGTGAAAGATGAGGTAATTAGGCGTTACATTCACTCAGTCACTCTATCATTGTTCTGAAGGACACACACATACACTATGTTTAGCTTTGTTTCTAGTTTCTAGCCTACCGAGGTAAAGTTTGTTTGATTGGATATTTGCATATTCACATATTTGATTCCCATCTTCAATACCTCTGTCCCTTTGCATGCAGGGGAGTCAAAATCTTTATTTCCATACTCTGGGTAGGCTGGACAACAATATGCAACCGTTGTATTTGTATTTGAACACCTTTGGTCATTTTGAATTACTGTGGGATTTGGGTCTGTCTCTCCTCTCTCTGTTCCAGGGGGGGGTTGGTAACAATGTGGGGGCCGGACCTCCATGGAGGAGGTTGATTCTGCCTATAACCTTCTCCCTCACCTCTTGTCTCTGGGCAGCCGGGACACTTCATACGGGACACTCTATTTTCAAGGCCTTCTGTTGAACCCACAGCCAGGATGTGTGGGGCATGGGTCAGTCGTAAATGCAACGATTTTGTTTTAGAACAGACCCATCTGCGTTATCAAAAGAGCTCAAGGAGAGAGAGAGAGAGTTGTTCTTCTGGTGGCCGACTTTGAGGGAGACAGACCTAGATAGGAGCTGGTTTAGGAAGAATGACCATTTATTGAATATTGTGCATTTTGTCTTTTGTTCTTGTATTCTTACTAAATAAACGTGGACATCTAAACCCAGAAGGACCCGAGTGGATATTTGCTTGAAACTTGCCGTTTCACTGACTGAACCTCAATATAGAACTTTGAACACAACGCAAAGGAATTGACTTGAACTCACTATTTCCATGATGTGCTACATGAGAACTTCAGTCTAAATCTAACATTACCATTGAAATTCAATACTGTTCAAATGAAATGAGTTAGAGTTCATAGAAACATAAGTCTATACTCTACAGTATCAATAATACAAATATGTGTGTACATGTACAGCCCAACCTGTTATAAATATACAAATAACTATGCTAAGTCTACCCCTGGTACAAATATAGCTAACTCTATCTTATGTCTACTCCCGGTACAATATATACTGTAACTATAATTATAAATATAAGTATATCCTGTGTATATATAGTACTCCATACTAAGTCTACCTTGATCTGTACATGGAATATAAGATATTTGGAACTTTCTGAACCTATTGTAAAATGTAATATAGATCAGTTTTACTACAATGTTTGCAAACATTGCCAACATACCCAAAGTGTTTCAGCCACAGAACAAATACAAGCAGCGTTGTCTGGTGTCAGTCAGCAGGCTATGAAAACAGGGCTCCATTCTTATGTCTGGTGGTGGAGCTACACATTCATGTATGTTTGGATCAATTACCTTTAACATATTCAATCTAGCCAATTCAAAAATGCACACATTTGGATATGATCACTTTTCCCTTTGTATAATAACTGTATAAGGTGACTGTACAATTGTCTTCATATAAACATTTAGTATAAAATAATTACCCATAAAATATGAAGGGCAATGTATAGTGTGTAAAAACATATATAAAAATAACAACACTTTCACAAGTTCATAGTTTATTCAAAATTTATATTGATTTAAGTGTCCAACAGGACTTTACATAAACATTTGTACAGTGGTGATGAGAGACGAGTTATGCAACACCTGCACTCTATTTCAGTTCACTGGAGATATCGTATCTTTGCTGACAAAATAACAGCATGTTATGAAGGTCAAAGGTTGTGCAAAATCTTCCAGCTTTGTCCTTGGACCATATCTTGTTCCACATATGAAATTAATAATCCATAATAAATAGGACTGTTACAGTTGGACAACAAAACAATATTTTGTATATTATCTATAGAACTAATCTTCAAACGGACACAAAGGCTGATTATGGCTGCACTTTGAAATTGAAATGATATAACATGTCACTGTATGTTGTTTGCTATAGCAACACTGCTAGGAGTAGTTTAGTGTATATTATATACTGAGCTGAGTTAACTCTTCATCAAAACGTTATAGCTAAGTGTTTTATTCACAATGGGAAATCAGATATTGCATAAAATCTGTTGTATAAAAGCAACAGAACACTAAAGGCTGTGCGTTGTAGTAAATCTAGTAAATAGAGTCGCGGCTGAGATGATGGAAATACTTTAGATGTGATGTTATTTACTCTTGTGTTCTATTGCTTAATCACTTCCTGTAGTAACATTTACAGAAACATGTTACATTATGGTTCACTGCAGATTTGGAAAGGCCGTCACCAGGGTTAACATTTTAACCCACCTCTTCAACCTCGGGATCCCATCATAGAGCTGCATGTAAATAATAAATGGTAAATGCCTGCATTTATATACTAGCACTTTTATCCAAAGCGCTTTACAATTTGTTCCTCACATTATACCCATTCACTCACACATTCACACACCGACGGTGGAGGCGACCATGCAAGGTGCCAACCTGCTCATCGGGAGCAATTAGGGGTTAAGTATCTTGCTCAAGGACACTTCGACACGTTGCCCGGGAGGAGCAGGAATCGAACCGTGAACCTCTGGATTACCAGACGACTGCTCTACTCTGTCGTGTGTCTGCTGAGCAAGGGTAGAATTACCTATGGAGTCAATGGAAAGAAGACAGACGCATAATGGGGTAAACCGTAGAACTCAGGTAATTTGGACAGCCATTATGAATAACTAGCAATCTGTCTGTCGATGAGAGCTTTCTTATGTCTAACTATGCCTGCCATTCAAAATGCCATTCCAGCATTCGTCCCTATGAGACAGTTCTAGTCAAATTCTGCACTAATGCTAACATGAGTATATGCAACAATCTCATACTGGCTGCATATATTTTCTACTGTCTTATCTAGAAGTTCATACTGGCTGCATATCTTTTCTACTGTATCT
This sequence comes from Notolepis coatsorum, assembly GCF_963971535.1. Lineage (NCBI taxonomy): Eukaryota > Metazoa > Chordata > Actinopteri > Aulopiformes > Paralepididae > Notolepis > Notolepis coatsorum. The sequence continues at coordinate 223,666,156 of NC_140166.1, forward strand.
AGAAGCTCATACTGGCTGCATATATTTTCTACTGTCTAGAAGCTCATACTGGCTGCATATATTTTCTACTGTATCTAGAAGCTCATACTGGCTGCATATCTGTTCTACTGTCTATAGAAGCTCATTGGTTTGTAAATGTAATAGATTTTCTATAGATTTTTAGTTTTTAATGTATGTTCTGTAATCTGTATATTGGCCTGGCAAATGGTGTGTTATTGTTGTATTAATTGTGATACTGCACACGATCACGATAACCATTAAATATAAGGATCTTGAATACAAGGTGTAGTGGTTTAAGCTCTATAGTCAATACAATGACAAGAGATCTGGACGGGCCATTGTAACACTGGGCAACTCTCACTGATTTACAGTATAAACTGGTGGCAGATTATCATGGACACAAGATGGCGCTATTCACCATACAATCATTCGACATAGCTTGATTGATTGATTGATTGAAAAGTTTATTAACAGATTGCAGAATGGGTACAGTACAGTACAGCTCAATACATACAATTGTTAAGGGGATGCAGACCAGTCTTGTTTACATCAGGGTCCCCCATTTTCAATCCATCATAACATATATGACATACATGACATACAGATAGACAGTACTGCTACATCTATACATTTATGACATATCAGATTTGCAAATACAGTACTGTTTGTGATACAAAAAGAGTCAAGAAAAAGAGTGTATATACATTTGACGTAGAAACTGTACATTGGAGGGGGTTGGGTGGGTGGGTGGGGGCTGTACATTGGAGGTGGGGGGGGGGGTCGGGTAGGGGGGGACGACGACACTGTACACTGTACATTGGAATACTGACAAAGCCATACTTGGTCATTTACTGTGCAACTGGGTTAGGACATTTGTAGGAGCCAGTTTCGAATTGCAGTCTCCCGTAGGTGTTTTTTGAGAGTGGTTTTGAAAGTGGGTAGTGATTCACATTCCTTTACAGCTGTGGGTAGGGCGTTCCACATTGATGTGGCATAATTGCGAAACGTGTTTAGTCCCTTGTTTGAGCCGAATCTGGGTTTAACATGATTTGTGGAGCTCCCTCTGGTGTTGTGATCGTGGTATTCACTGACCTTTGGCTTGCCTTCATTTGCACCTTTCCAATGTTGTCCCAGTACACCTGGCGCTGTGGTGGTAAAGACACAATGACATGATGCAGGTATGGTTTTTACATTGCAAAATGAGCTGGAATGCTGCTATCTGATTAGGTTAAAGGGGCACTTCACCAAAACAACAGTGGCAATTTATTTTACAAATAATCTCACACACATCCAAAAACAAACAGTTTTGCAAATATTAATTTAGTTTGACAGCTATTGAGAGTAAATTAGTTTGAATATGGCAACCAGTAATGTCGTCGGGGACACTGAATCCTTGTGTTGTGTTAATCACAGCTCAATTAAATGATAATTGAGCCTTGCTCATAGAAGTTATTGTTTCAATTTTTTTTTTTATAAACCATTTATTATAGATTCTGCAAGTCTTCTTTTAATAAAAACATCAAGAAGAAAAGAAAGAAACTAGCAAAAGAATAAACACCAGGCAGCTGTCTAAAAGCCTGTGTGACCTCTAGCTTTTCTCTCATGTGGTTCAGGACTCAGAACTGAGACTCTCGGAGCTCCTCCCACCTGCAGACTACTATGGGGGTAGATTTCTATCAAAAATAAACAAACGCAAAAGTAGAATCCACAATCGTAAAGTAGAATTTTTGATAGAAATGTACCCCCATAGTCCAGCATTGTTTTTGGAATAGTAAACAGTAAGTAGTAAACAGTAAGTAAACAGCCATAGGTAACAGTATTGAATTTCAATGGTATCAATTTAGAAAGTAATTATTTTAGGGAGGATATCTAGATTTAAACCAGCATTGGATTTCAAACACTAAGTCATTTAAATGTAACGCTATTTCATTTCAATGGTAATATATCTAGACTAAAAGCAGCATTCTTTTGGAACTCTAACTTGTTTGATTCTAACGCTATTGAATTTCAATAGTAATTAAAAAGGTGAATACATATGAAAAAAGGTTGTTGATTGTTGATTATGAAAATAAAGATGTGGACTTCCCCACAGGCAAAGGGACAGAGGTGCTGAAGAGAGAAATGGATTTATGTGAATATCCAATATCAAAACCAACTTTACCACATTTGATAGAATAGTACTCTGATAAACGTAAAAGGACTCTATTAAAAATTCTATTAAAGTAATAGCATAAAAGTAAATATTGAATGTAAGTGACTAAAGTAAATACACATTCTGTATGGTGTACTACAGGATTATAATGCTTGGGAGCTCCTAAATTCTCAATGCATCAACCTCTGTGTGGCGTCAAACTGGTTGTACATCCAGTTATGCTGGTTGTGATTCCTTCCTTTTGACATCGACAGACTTAAACATTAAATGTTATGTTTTCCATCTGATCACATATTTTGGATTAAAAGAAAGTACAGTAACTGGCAGGGTTTGTATAAATGTGGTCGAGGAAAATAAATTAGGAAACTTCCTTTGAAGTGTACATAGTAAAATGTATTGTTGTGATTATTATTATTATTTGTTAAAAAAGATTATGCACTGTACTGTCGTAGCACGTTCCATTGTGTTTACATAAATGGCGAGTAAAGTAATCTGAATCTGAATCTGAGATCCCTAAACTGGAAATACTCCAGTATAAGTATCCTAAAAACTGTATTTAAATACAAGAGTAAAAGTACTTTCTTTCCTCCCCTGGGTTCTCTACTTTCTTTCAAGTTCAAGTTTGTTTATTATTTGTCACAACAAAATACAGAATACTTTATAATGAAATGCTTGTTTCTGTATGAGCCCCTGAGAGTGTGCTACATACAGTTACTGTACCTACTAATGCATATTTGGTAACATCAAGTTATTCTCTAGATATCCTTTTAACAACTGTAATCATGGGTCTCATAATTATATATATACATAACTTTGCTCATGAAATGAGAACTACTGCAGAATGCAGATTTACTTTGACACCAATGCCCAGCAATGAGGTCGGGTTCTTTAAGTCAAGACATAAAGGAAACTGGTAAGAAACCAGCCTCCAAACAAATCAGTAAATCAAATCAGTGAAAGAGCGAGAGACAGAGAGAGAGAGCAAGAGAGAATAGTGAGTGTGAGAGAAAGAGAAAGCAAGAGAGGAGAGAATGAGAGTAAATGCGAGAGAGAGAGAGGGAGAAAGTGTGTGAGAGAGAGAGAGGGGAGAAAGTGTGAGAGAGAAAGAAAGCAAGAGAGGAGAGAGTGACTGTAAATGATGTGTGAGAGTGTGTATAGAGCGAGAGAGAGAGAGAAATGGAAAGAGATTTTGTATTGTGTTGTATTGAGTATGTATACCTCTTTCTCTCTTTGTGCTTATGAGTTTTAGTGGGTTTTCCTTGACAAAGTAAACACATTAGGGGTAGTTGATGGCGAGAGAAAGTCTGAACTATGTAAAAACATCTATCTATGAATCACAGTAAAATAGACACTGTCTCTTTAAAGTGACTCCTCCCCTGTACAACTATAACCAGGAAGCACCTCCCACCAAAACGCGTCACACACAATCGGAGTTTACTCTACAACCAGGAAGCAGTGACGCACGCCACCCGCGTGATCAGATTTCACTCTTCCTGAGAAAACAAAACTTGAAATGGCGCAGCAAGGAGTTGATCTATACCAGGACCAGTTCTGCTGTTCTATCTGTCTGGATCTACTGAAGGATCCGGTAACTATTCCCTGTGGACACAGCTACTGTATGGGCTGTATTAAAGACTGCTGGGATCGAGATGATCAGAGGGGGATCTACACATGTCCCCAGTGCAGGGAGACTATTACTCCGAGGCTTTCTCTGAAGAAAAACAACATGCTGGCTGAAGTGATAGAAGAACTAATGAAGACAGGACTCCAAGCTGCTCCTCCTGATCACTGTTATGCTGGACCTGGAGACGTGGCCTGTGATGTCTGCACTGGGAGAAAGCAGAAAGCCCTCAAGTCCTGCCTGGTATGTCTGGCTTCTTACTGTGAAACTCACCTCCAGCCTCACTATCAATCTGATACCTTTAAGAAGCATAAGCTGGTCAAAGCCTCCACACGGCTTCAGGAGAACATCTGCTCTCGTCACGACAGGATTCTGGATGTTTTCTGTCGTACTGATCAACAGTGTATCTGTTATTTGTGTTCCATGGATGAACATAAAGGCCATGATACAGTCTCAGCTGCAGCAGAAAGGACGGAGAGACAGAAAGAGCTTGGCATGAGTCAGCAGAAAATCCACCAGAGAGTCTGGGAGAGAGAGAAGCGACTCAAAGAGGCCCAACAGGCTGTTTATTCTCTCAATCGCTCTGCTGATAAAGCAGTGGAGGACAGTGAGAGAATCTTTACTGAGCTGATACGCTGCTTGGAGACGAGGCGCTCTGAGCTGAAGAAGGTCATCAGAGCCCAACAGAGGACCACAGTGACTCAGGTTGAAGAAGTGCAGAAGAGACTGGAGCAGGAGATAGCGGACCTGAGGAGGAGAGACACTGAGCTGGAGCAGCTCTCACACACAGAGGACCACATCCACTTTCTACAGAGTTACCCCCCTCTCTCCAGTCCCAGTGAGTCTACAGACTTACCCAGCATCAGTGTCCTTCCTCTCCTGTACTTTGCAGACGTGACTGAGGTCGTGTCTAAGCTGAGAGACAAACTACAGGACGTTCTGAAAGAGCAGTGGCCCAGAATCTCAACAACAGTGAATGCAGTTAATGTTTTACTGCCACCACCAGAGCCCAAGACCAGAGCTGACTTCTTACAATATTCCTCTCAGATCACACTGGACCCAAACACAACAAACACACATCTGTCTTTGTCTGAGAGGAACAGAAAAGCAACATGTATGCAGCAAGAGCAGTCATATCCTAATCACCCAGAACGATTTATTGGATGGTGGTGGTCTCAGGTTCTGGGTAGAGAAGGTCTGACTGGACGCTGTTACTGGGAGGTGGAGTGGAGTGAAGGGGTTTCTGTAGCAGCCTCCTACAAAGACATTAGTAGAACAGGCACCGCGGTGGACTGTGTGTTTGGATACAATTCCAAATCCTGGGCTTTAGAGTGCACACCTTGTAATTACTTCTTCAGACACAATAACAAGAGGATCACAGTACCGGGCCCCCGGTCCTCCAGAATAGGAGTGTACCTGGATCACAGGGCAGGTACTCTGTGCTTCTACAGCGTCTCTGACACCATGACCCTCCTGCACAGAATCAACACCACATTCACTCAGCCTCTCTATCCTGGACTTAGGTTTTACTCATACCCTGCGAAGGCTGAGTTCTGTGAGCTGAAGTAGAGATCAGTGACATTCACAGCTCCTCTACGCAGGGTTTTGGATTTAAATTGATCTTGAAGAAGCTGAGTTGTGAAAGATGAGGTAATTAGGCGTTACATTCACGCAGTCACTCTATCATTGTTCTGAAGGACACACACACAGACACACTATGTTTATCTTTGTTTCTAGTTTCTAGCCTACCGGGGTAAAGTTTGTTTGATTGGATATTTACATATTCACATAATTGATTCCCATCTTCAATACCTCTGTCCCTTTGCATGCAGAGGGGGGGGGGGGGCAGACCTCCATGGGGAGGTTGATTCAGCCTATAACCTTCTCCCTCACCTCTTGTCTCTGGGCAGCCGGGACACTTCATACGGGACACTCTATCTTCAAGGCCTTCTGTTGAACCCACAGCCAGGATGTGTGGGGCATGGGTCAGTCGTAAATGCAACTATTTTGTTTTAGAACAGACCCATCTGCGTTATCAAAAGAGCTCAAGGAGAGAGAGAGAGAGTTGTTCTTCTGGTGGCTGACTTTGAGGGAGATAGACCTAGATAGGAGCTGGTTTAGGAAGAATGACCATTTATTGAATATTGTGCATTTTGTCTTTTGTTCTTGTATTCTCACTAAATAAACGTGGACATATCTAAACCCAGAAGGACCCGAGTGGATATTTGCTTGAAACTTGCCGTTTCACTGACTGAACCTCAATATAGAACTTTGAACACAACGCAAAGGAATTGACTTGAACTCACTATTTCCATGATGTGCTACACGAGAAATTCAGTTGAAATCTAACATTACCATTGAAATTCAATACTGTTCAAATGAAATGAGTTAGAGTTCATAGAAACATAAGTCTATACTCTACAGTATCAATAATACAAATATGTGTGTACATGTACAGCCCAACCTGCTTATAAATATACAAATAACTATGCTAAGTCTACCCCTGGTACAAATATAACTAACTATGTTATGTCTACTCCCGGTACAATATATACTGTAACTATAATTATAAATATAAGTATATCCTGTGTATATATAGTACTCTATACTAAGTCTACCTTGATCTGTACATGGAATATAAGATATTTGGAACTTTCTGAACCTATTGTAAAATGTAATATAGATCAGTTTTACTACAATGTTTGCAAACATTGCCAACATACCCAAAGTGTTTCAGCCACAGAACAAATACAAGCAGCGTTGTCTGGTGTCAGTCAGCAGGCTATGAAAACAGGGCTCCATTCTTATGTCTGGTGGTGGAGCTACACATTCATGTATGTTTGGATCAATTACCTTTAACATATTCAATCTAGCCAATTAAAAAATGCACACATTTGGATATGATCACTTTTCCCTTTGTATAATAACTGTATAAGGTGACTGTACAATTGTCTTCATATAAACATTTAGTATAAAATAATTACCCATAAAATATGAAGGGCAATGTATAGTGTGTAAAAACATATATAAAAATAACAACACTTTCACAAGTTCATAGTTTATTCAAAATATATATTGATTTAAGTGTCCAACAGGACTTTACATAAACATTTGTACAGTGGTGATGAGAGACGAGTTATGCAACACACCCGCACTCTATTTCAGTTCACTGAAGATATCGTATCTTTGCTGACAAAATAACAGCATGTTATGAAGGTCAAAGGTTGTGCAAAATCTTCCAGCTTTGTCCTTGGACCATATCTTGTTCCACATATGAAATTAATAATCCATAATAAATAGGACTGTTACAGTTGGACAACAAAACAATATTTTGTATATTATCTATAGAACTAATCTTCAAACAGACACAAAGGCTGATTATGGCTGCACTTTGAAATTGAAATGATATAACATGTCACTGTATGTTATTTGCTATAGCAACACTGCTAGGAGTAGTTTAGTGTATATTGTATACTGCGCTGAATTAACTCTTCATCAAAACGTTATAGCTAAGTGTTTTATTCACAATGGGAAATCAGATATTGCATAAAATCTGTTGTATAAAAGCAACAGAACACTAAAGGCTGTGCGTTGTAGTAAATCTAGTAAATAGAGTCGCGGCTGAGATGATGGAAATACTTTAGATGTGATGTTATTTACTCTTGTGTTCTATTGCTTAATCACTTCCTGTAGTACCATTTACAGAAACATGTTAAATTATGGTTCACTGCAGATTTGGAAAGGCCGTCACCAGGGTTAACATTTTAACCCACCTCTTCAATCTCGGGATCCCATCATAGAGCTGCATGTAAATGGTAAATGGCTGCATTTATATACTAGCACTTTTATCCAAAGCGCTTTACAATTTGTTCCTCACATTTACCCATTCACTCACACATTCACACACCGACGGCGGAGGCGACCATGCAAGGTGCCAACCTGCTCATCGGGAGCAATTAGGGGTTAAGTGTCTTGCTCAAGGACACTTCGACACGTTGCCCGGGAGGAGCGGGAATCGAACCGTGAACCTCTGGATTACCAGACGACTGCTCTACTCTGTCGTGTGTCTGATGAGCAAGGGTAGAATTACCTATGGAGTCAATGGAAAGAAGACAGACGCATAATGGGGTAAACTGTTGTCAGAGCTCAGGTAATTTGGACAGTCTTTCAATGCCATTATGAATAACTAGCAATCTGTCTGTCGATGAGAGCTTTCTTATGTCTAACTAGGCCGCCATTCAAAATGCCATTCCAGCATTCGTCCCTATGAGACAGTTCTAGTAAAATTCTGCACTAATGCTAACATGAGTATGCAACAATCTCATACTGGCTGCATATATTTTCTACCGTCTTATCTAGAAGCTCATACTGGCTGCATATCTTTTCTACTGTCTATAGAAGCTCATACTGGCTGCATATCTTTTCTACTGTATCTAGAAGCTCATACTGGCTGCATATCTTTTCTACTGTATCTAGAAGCTCATACTGGCTGCATATCTGTTCTACTGTCTATAGAAGCTCATTGGTTTGTAAATGTAATAGATTTTCTATAGATTTTTAGTTTTTAATGTATGTTCTGTAATCTGTATATTGGCCTGGCAAATGGTGTGTTATTGTTGTGTCGTGTTAATTGTGATACTGCACACGATAACTATTAAATATAAGGATCTTGAATACAAGGTGTAGTGGTTTTAGCTCTATAGTCAATACAATGACAAGATATCTGGACAGGCCTTTGTAACACTTGGCAACTCTCACTGATTTACAGTATAAACTGGTGGCAGATGATCATGGACACAAGATGGCGCTATTCACCATACAATCATTCGACATAGCTTGCCTTCATTTGCAGGCACCTTTCCAATGTGGTCCCAGTACACCTGGTGCTGTGCTGGTAAAGACACAATGACAAGATGCAGATATTTTACATTGCAAAATTAGCTGGAATGCTGCCATCTGATTAGGTTAAGATAAGATATTCCTTTATTGATCCCCTTGGGGAAATTCAGGCAGCATGGGGGAGGGGGGGGGGGGGGGTACAGGTAGTAAAAACAACACAAGCAGTGTAAACAATTAGGTCAATATAATTTACTATCTAACTAACTGAAATATATATTCACAGTATTCACAGTGTCACATAAGGTGCAGTATGCATAAGGTAGTGTTATAATTGACTATCTAACTAACTGAAATATACATTATTCACAGTATCACAGTATCCTCATAAGGTGCAGTATGCCTAAGGTAGTGTTATTGTCCTCCTTGGGTTCCTATTAGTTCTAGGTCAATGTCTGGCAGCAGTCGCTGCCCACTGTTGTGGAGCCTAGAGGCCGCTAGTCGCTGCCCACTGTTGTGGAGCCCGATGGCCGCTGGTATACAAGCACTGTCCGAGGCGGTTAGTTGAGTGTCGGGGGGTATGAGTCTGTGGCTGAACGTGCTTCTCATCTTGACTAGCTCGTCGTAGAGAGGGTGGGAGGGGTTCTCCAGGATGGCAGCCAGCTTCCTTCTCATCCCCCTCTCTGCCATCACCTCTAGTCTAGGTAGCTCGACTCCCACCACGGAGCTTTCTTGAGCTTGTTGGTGTCCCTTGAGTTGATGTAGCCTCCCCAGCATGCCACAGCATAGAAGAGGGCGCTGGACACTACAGACTGATAGAATGACTGCAGCAGTCTATTGCACACGTTGAAGGACCTGAGTCTCCTGAAGGGGCACTTCACCAAAAAACAGGTGCAATTTATTTTTACAAATAACCTCACACACATCCAAAAACGTGTGCAAAGTTTTGCAAATATTAATTTAGTTTGACAGCTATTGAGAGTAAATTAGTTTGAATATGGCAACCAGTAATGTCGTCGGGGACACTGAATAATTGTGTTGTGTTAATCACAGCTCAATTAAATGATAATTGAGCCTTGCTCATAGAAGTTATTGTTTCAAATGTTTTTTTTATAAACCATTTATTATAGATTCTGCAAGTCTTCTTTTAATAAAAACATCAAGAAGAAAAGAAAGAAACCAGCAAAAGAATAAACACCAGGCAGCTGTCTAAAAGCCTGTGTGACCTCTAGCTTTTCTCTCAAGTGGTTCATAAATGGACTCAGAACTGAGACTCTCGGAGCTCCTCCCACCTGCAGACTTCAGCATTGTTTTTGGAACTCGTCATTTTCATTTAACGCTATTGAATTTCAATGGTAATTCATGACCGTTTCATATTCTTCCTTAAAGATTTGGAACAGATATTTGACAAGGTAATTGCTGATAATTGGAGGGATGATATCTAGACTTAAACCAGCATTGATATTGGAATAGTAAACAGTAAGTAGTAAACAGTAAGTAAACAGCATAGGTAACGGTATTGAATTTCAATGGTATCAATTTAGAAAGTAATTATTTGAGGGAGGATATCTAGACTTAAACCAGCATTGGATTTCAAACACTAAGTCATTTAAATGTAACGCTATTTCATTTCAATGGTAATATATATCTAGACTAAAAGCAGCATTCTTTTGGAACTCTAACTTGTTTGATTCTAACGCTATTGAATTTCAATAGTAATTAAAAAGGTGAATACATATGAAAAAAGGTTGTTGATTGTTGAGTATGAAAATAAAGATGTGGACTTCCCCACAGGCAAAGGGACAGAGGTGCTGAAGAGAGAAATGGATTATGTGAATATCCAATATCAAAACCAACTTTACCCCATTTGATAGAATAGTACTCTGATAAACGTAAAAGGACTCTATTAAAAATTCTACTAAAGTAATAGCATAAAAGTAAATATTGAATGTAAGTGACTAAAGTAAATACACATTCTGTATGGTGTACTACAGGATTATAATGCTTGGGAGCTCCTAAATTCTCAATGCATCAGCCTCTGTGTGACGTCAAACTGGTTGTTCATCCAGTTATGCTGGTTGTGATTCCTTCCTTTTGACATCGACAGACTTAAACATTAAATGTTATGTTTTTCATCTGATCACATATTTTGGATTAAAAGAAAGTACAGTAACTGGCAGGGTTTGTATAAATGTGGTCGAGGAAAATAAATTAGGAAACTTCCTTTGAAGTGTACATAGTAAAATGTATTGTTGTGATTATTATTCTTATTTGTTAAAAAAGATTATGCACTGTACTGTCGTAGCACGTTCCATTGTGTTTACATAAATGGCGAATAAAGTAATCTGAATCTGAATCTGAGATCCCTAAACTGGAAATACTCAAGTAAAGTATCCTAAAAACTGTATTTAAATACAAGAGTAAAAGTACTTTCTATCCTCCCCTGGGTTCTCTACTTTCTTTCAAGTTCAAGTTTGTTTATTATTTGTCACAACAAAATACAGAATACTTTATAATGAAATGTTTGTTTCTGTATGAGCCCCTGAGAGTGTGCTACATACAGTTACTGTACCTACTAGTGCATATTTGGTAACATCAAGTTATTCTCTAGATATGCTTTTAACAACTGTAATCATGGGTCTCATAATTATATATATACATAACTTTGCTCATGAAATGAGAACTACTGCAGATTTACTTTGACACCAATGCCCAGCAATGAAGTCGGGTTCTTTCTGAGACATAAAGGAAACTGGTAAGAAACCAGCCTCCAAACAAATCAGTAAATCAAATCAGTGATAGAGCGAGAGACAGAGAGAGAGAGCAAGAGAGAATAGTGAGTGTGAGAGAAAGAGAAAGCAAGAGAGGAGAGAATGAGAGTAAATGCGAGAGAGAGGGAGAAAGTGTGTGTGTGTGTGTGTGTGTGTGTGTGTGTGTGTGTGTGTGTGTGTGTGTGTGTGTGTGTGTGTGTGTGTGTGTGTGTGTGTGTGTGTGTGTGTGTGTGTGTGTGAGAGAGAGAGAGAGGAGAAAGTGTGAGAGAAAAAGAAAGCAAGAGAGGAGAGAGTGACAGTAAGACAGTAAATGATGTGTGAGAGTGTGTATGAGAGATAGAGAGAGAGAGAAATGGAAAGAGATTTTGTATTGTACCCCCCCCCCCCCCCCCACCTCCAATGTACAGCCCCACCCAACCCCACCCCACCTACCCAACCTCCTCCAATGTACAGTTTCTATGTCAAATGTAGGTCAGTATTCCAATGTACAGTGTGTCCCCCCCCTACCCACCCCCCCCCCCCCCCACACCTCCAATGTACAGCCCCACCGGCCACCCCACCTACCCAACCTCCCCCAATGCACAGTTTCTATGTCAAATGTATATACACTCTTTTTCTGGATTTTTTTAGTATCACAAACAGTACTGTATTTGAAAATCTGGTATGTCATAAATGTCATAAATGTAGCAGTACTGTCTATCTGTATGTCGTGTGTGTCATATGATGAATTGAAAATGGAGGACCCTGATGGAAACAAGACGAAAGTCTTTCTCAGGTCTGCATCCTCTTAACAATTGTATGTATTGAGCTGTACTATACTGTACCCATTCTGCAATCTGTTAATAAACTTTTCAATCAATCAATCAATCAATCAATTGTATTGAGTATGTATACCTCTTTCTCTCTTTGTGCTTATGAGTTTTAGTGGGGTTTCCTTGACAACGTAAACACATTAGAGGTAGTTGATGGCGAGAGAAAGTCTGAACTATGTAAAAACATCTATCTATGAATCACAGTAAAATAGACACTGTCTCTTTAAAGTGACTCCTCCCCTGTACAACTATAACCAGGAAGCACCTCCCACCAAAACGCGTCACACACAATCAGAGTTTACTCTACAACCAGGAAGCAGTGACGCACGCCACCCGCGTGATCAGATTTCACTCTTCCTGAGAAAACAAAACTTGAAATGGCGCAGCAAGGAGTTGATCTATACCGGGACCAGTTCTGCTGTTCTATCTGTCTGGATCTACTGAAGGATCCGGTAACTATTCCCTGTGGACACAGCTACTGTATGGGCTGTATTAAAGACTGCTGGGATCGAGATCATCAGAGGGGGATCTACACATGTCCCCACTGTGCAGGGAGACTTATTACTCCGAGGCTTGCTCTGAGGAAAAACAACATGCTGGCTGAAGTGATAGAAGGCGAACAACTAATGAAGACAGGACTCCAAGCTGCTCCTCCTGATCACTGTTATGCTGGACCTGGAGACGTGGCCTGTGATGTCTGCACTGGGAGAAAGCAGAACGCCCTCAAGTCCTGCCTGGTATGTCTGGCTTCTTACTGTGAAACTCACCTCCAGCCTCATCATACTGTGGCTCCGTTAAAGAAACACAAGCTGGTCATAGCCTCCACACGGCTTCAGGAGAACACCTGCACTCGTCATGACAGGATTCTGGATGTTTTCTGTCGTACTGATCAGCAGTGTATCTGTTATTTGTGTTCCATGGATGAACATAAAGGCCATGATACAGTCTCGGCTGCAGCAGAAAGGACGGAGAGACAGAAAGAGCTTGGCATGAGTCAGCAGAAAGTCCACCAGAGAGTCCAGGAGAGAGAGAAGCGACTCAAAGAGGCCCAACAGGCTGTTGATTCTCTCAATCGCTCTGCTGATAAAGCAGTGGAGGACGGTGAGAGAATCTTTACTGAGCTGATACGCTCCTTGGAGACGCGGCGCTCTGAGCTGAAGAAGGTCATCAGAGCCCAACAGAGGACCACAGTGACTCAGGCTGAAGAACTGCAGAAGAGACTGGAGCAGGAGATAGCGGACCTGAGGAGGAGAGACACTGAGCTGGAGCAGCTCTCACACACAGAGGACCACATCCACTTTCTACAGAGTTACCCCCCCCTCTCCGTTCCCAGTGAGTCTACAGACTTACCCAGCATCAGTGTCCTTGCTCTCCTGTACTTTGCAGACGTGACTGAGGTCGTGTCTAAGCTGAGAGACAAACTACAGGATGTTCTGAAAGAGCAGTGGCCCAGAATCTCAACAACAGTGAATGCAGTTAATATTTTACTGCCACCACCAGAGCCCAAGACCAGAGCTGACTTCTTACAACATTCCTCTCAGATCACACTGGACCCAAACACAACACACAGATATCTGTCTTTGTCTGAGGGGAACAGAAAAGCAACACTGATGCAGCAAGAACAGTCATATCCTAATCACCCAGAACGATTTATTGGATGGTGGTCTCAGGTTCTGGGTAGAGAAGGTCTGACTGGACGCTGTTACTGGGAGGTGGAGTGGAGTGGAGGGGTTTCTTTAGCAGCCTCCTACAAAGACATTAGTAGAACAGGCACTGAGGAGGACTGTGTGTTTGGATTCAATTCCAAATCCTGGGATTTAGAGTGCAGACCAAGTAATTACATCTTCAGCCACAATAACAAGCTCATAACAGTACCGGGCCCCCGGTCCTCCAGAATAGGAGTGTACCTGGATCACAGGGCAGGTACTCTGTGCTTCTACAGCGTCTCTGACACCATGACCCTCCTGCACAGAGTCAACACCACATTCACTCAGCCTCTCTATCCTGGACTTAGGGTATGTTACTCTGGGGAGGCTGCTGAGTTCTGTGAGCTGAAGTAGAGATCAGTGACATTCACAGCTCCTCTACCCAGGGTTTTGGATTTAAATTGATCTTGAAGAAGCTGAGTTGTGAAAGATTAGGTAATTAGGCGTTACATTCACTCAGTCACTCTATCATTGTTCTGAGGGACACACACACACACACACTATGTTTAGCTTTGTTTCTAGTTTCTAGCCTACCGGGGTAAAGTTTGTTTGATTGGATTATTTACATATTCACATATTTGATTCCCATCTTCAATACCTCTGTCCCTTTGCATGTGGGGAAGTCAAAATCTTTATTTCCATACTCAGGGTAGGCTGGACAACAATATGCAACAGTTGTATTTGTGTTTGATCACCTTTGGTCATTTTGAATTACTGTGGGATTTGGGTCAGTCTCCTCTCTCTGTTCCAAGGGGGGGCGGGGGGGGGGTTGGTAACAATGTGGTGGCCGGACCTCCATGGAGGAGGTTGATTCAGCCTATAACCTTCTCCCTCACCTCTTGTCTCTGGGCAGCCGGGACACTTCATACGGGACACTCTATCTTCAAGGCCTTCTGTTGAACCCACAGCCAGGATGTGTGGGGCATGGGTCAGTCGTAAATGCAACTGTTTTGTTTTAGAACAGACCCATCTGCGTTATCAAAAGAGAGAGAGAGAGAGATGTTCTTCTGGTGGCCGACTTTGAGGGAGACAGACCTAGAGAGGAGCTGGTTTAGGAAGAATGACCATTCATTGAATATTGTGCATTTTGTCTTTTGTTCTTGTATTCTTACTAAATAAACGTGGACATATCTAAACCCAGAAGGACCCGAGTGGATATTTGCTTGAAACTTGCCGTTTCACCGACTGAACCTCAATATAGAACTTTGAACACAACGCAAAGGAATTCACTTGAACTCACTATTTCCATGATGTGCTACATGAGAAATTCAGTCTAAATCTAACATTACCATTGAAATTCAATACTGTTCAAATGAAACGAGTTAGAGTTCATAGAAACATAAGTCTATACTCTACAGTATCAATAATACAAATATGTGTGTACATGTACAGCCCAACCTGTTTATAAATATACAAATAACTATACTAAGTCTACCCCTGGTACAAATATAACTAACTATGTTATGTCTACTCCCGGTACAATATATACTGTAACTATAATTATAAATATAAGTATATCCTCTGTATATATAGTACTCCATACTAAGTCTACCTTGATCTGTACATGGAATATAAGATATTTGGAACTTTCTGAACCTATTGTAAAATGTAATATAGATCAGTTTTACTACAATGTTTGCAAACATTGCCAACATACCCAAAGTGTTTCAGCCACAGAACAAATACAAGCAGCGTTGTCTGGTGTCAGTCAGCAGGCTATGAAAACAGGGCTCCATTCTTATGTCTGGTGGTGGAGCTACACATTCATGTATGTTTGGATCAATTACATTTAACATATTCAATCTAGCCAATTAAAAAATGCACACATTTGGATATGATCACTTTTCCCTTTGTATAATAACTGTATAAGGTGACTGTACAATTGTCTTAATATAAACATTTAGTATAAAATAATTACCCATAAAATATGAAGGGCAATGTATAGTGTGTAAAAACATATATAAAAATAACAACACTTTCACAAGTTCATAGTTTATTCAAAATATATATTGATTTAAGTGTCCAACAGGACTTTACATAAACATTTGTACAGTGGTGATGAGAGACGAGTTATGCAACACACCCGCACTCTATTTCAGTTCACTGGAGATATCGTATCTTTGCTGACAAAATAACAGCATGTTATGAAGGTCAAAGGTTGTGAAAAATCTTCCAGCTTTGTCCTTGGACCATATCTTGTTCCACATATGAAATTAATAATCCATAATAAATAGGACTGTTACAGTTGGACAACAAAACAATATTTTGTATATTATCTATAGAACTAATCTTCAAACGGACACAAAGGCTGATTATGGCTGCACTTTGAAATTGAAATGATATAACATGTCACTGTATGTTGTTTGCTATAGCAACACTGCTAGGAGTAGTTTAGTGTATATTGTATACTGCGCTGAATTAACTCTTCATCAAAACGTTATAGCTAAGTGTTTTATTCACAATGGGAAAAAAAGATATTGCATAAAAATTGTTGTATAAAAGCAACAGAACACTAAAGGCTGTTTGTTGTAGTAAATCTAGTAAATAGAGGCTGAGATGATGGAAATACTTTAGATGTGATGTTATTTACTCTTGTGTTCTATTGCTTAATCACTTCCTGTAGTAACATTTACAGAAACATGTTACATTATGGTTCACTGCAGATTTGGAAAGGCCGTCACCAGGGTTAACATTTTAACCCACCTCTTCAACCTCGGGATCCCATCATAGAGCTGCATGTAAATAATAAATGGTAAATGGCTGCATTTATATACTAGCACTTTTATCCAAAGCGCTTTACAATTTGTTCCTCACATTATACCCATTCACTCACACATTCACACACCGAATGAATGCCAACCTGCTCATCGGGAGCAATTAGGGGTTAAGTATCTTGTTCAAGGACACTTCGACACGTTGCCCGGGAGGAACAGGAATCGAACCGTGAACCTCTGGATTACCAGACGACTGCTCTACTCTGTCGTGTGTCTGCTGAGCAAGGGTAGAATTACCTATGGAGTCAATGGAAAGAAGACAGACGCATAATGGGGTAAACCGTAGAACTCAGGTAATTTGGACAGCCATTATGAATAACTAGCAATCTGTCTGTCGATGAGAGCTTTCTTATGTCTAACTATGCCTGCCATTCAAAATGCCATTCCAGCATTCGTCCCTATGAGACAGTTCTAGTCAAATTCTGCACTAATGCTAACATGAGTATATGCAACAATCTCATACTGGCTGCATATATTTTCTACTGTCTTATCTAGAAGTTCATACTGGCTGCATATCTTTTCTACTGTATCTAGAAGCTCATACTGGCTGCATATATTTTCTACTGTCTAGAAGCTCATACTGGCTGCATATATTTTCTACTGTATCTAGAAGCTCATACTGGCTGCATATCTGTTCTACTGTCTATAGAAGCTCATTGGTTTGTAAATGTAATAGATTTTCTATAGATTTTTAGTTTTTAATGTATGTTCTGTAATCTGTATATTGGCCTGGCAAATGGTGTGTTATTGTTGTATTAATTGTGATACTGCACACGATCACGATAACCATTAAATATAAGGATCTTGAATACAAGGTGTAGTGGTTTAAGCTCTATAGTCAATACAATGACAAGAGATCTGGACGGGCCATTGTAACACTGGGCAACTCTCACTGATTTACAGTATAAACTGGTGGCAGATTATCATGGACACAAGATGGCGCTATTCACCATACAATCATTCGACATAGCTTGATTGATTGATTGATTGAAAAGTTTATTAACAGATTGCAGAATGGGTACAGTACAGTACAGCTCAATACATACAATTGTTAAGGGGATGCAGACCAGTCTTGTTTACATCAGGGTCCCCCATTTTCAATTCATCATAACATATATGACATACATGACATACAGATAGACAGTACTGCTACATCTATACATTTATGACATATCAGATTTGCAAATACAGTACTGTTTGTGATACAAAAAGAGTCAAGAAAAAGAGTGTATATACATTTGACGTAGAAACTGTACATTGGAGGAGGTTGGGTGGGTGGGGTGGGGTTGGGTGGGTGGGTGGGGGCTGTACATTGGAGGTGGGGGGGGGGGGGTCGGGTAAGGGGGGACGACGACACTGTACACTGTACATTGGAATACTGACAAAGCCATACTTGGTCATTTACTGTGCAACTGGGTTAGGACATTTGTAGGAGCCAGTTTCGAATTGCAGTCTCCCGTAGGTGTTTTTTGAGAGTGTTTTTGAAAGTGGGTAGTGATTCACATTCCTTTACAGCTGTGGGTAGGGCGTTCCACATTGATGTGGCATAATTGCGAAACGTGTTTAGTCCCTTGTTTGAGCCGAATCTGGGTTTAACATGATTTGTGGAGCTCCCTCTGGTGTTGTGATCGTGGTATTCACTGACCTTTGGCTTGCCTTCATTTGCACCTTTCCAATGTTGTCCCAGTACACCTGGTGCTGTGGTGGTAAAGACACAATGACATGATGCAGGTATGGTTTTTACATTGCAAAATGAGCTGGAAAGCTGCTATCTGATTAGGTTAAAGGGGCACTTCACCAAAACAACAGTGGCAATTTATTTTACAAATAATCTCACACACATCCAAAAACAAACAGTTTTGCAAATATTAATTTAGTTTGACAGCTATTGAGAGTAATGAGTTTTACTATGGCAACCAGTAATGTCATCGGGGACACTGAATCCTTGTGTTGTGTTAATCACAGCCCAATTAAATGATAATTGAGCCTTGCTCATAGAAGTTATTGTTTCAAATATTTTTTTTTATAAACCATTTATTATAGATTCTGCAAGTCTTCTTTTAATAAAAACATCAAGAAGAAAAGAAAGAAACCAGCAAAAGAATAAACACCAGGCAGCTGTCTAAAAGCCTGTGTGACCTCTAGCTTTTCTCATGTGGTTCATAAATGGACTCAGAACTGAGACTCTCGGAGCTCCTCCCACCTGCAGACTCTCGGAGCTCCTCCCACCTGCAGACTTCAGCATTGTTTTTGGAACTCGTCATTTTCATTTAACGCTATTGAATTTCAATGGTAATTCATGACCGTTTCATATTCTTCCTTAAAGATTTTGAACAGATATTTGACAAGCTAATTGCTGCTAATTGGAGGGATGATATCTAGACTTAAACCAGCATTGATATTGGAATAGTAAACAGTAAGTAGTAAACAGTAAGTAAACAGCATAGGTAACAGTATTGAATTTCAATGGTATCAATTTAGAAAGTAATTATTTGAGGGATGATATCTAGATTTAAACCAGCATTGGATTTCAAACACTAAGTCATTTAAATGTAACACTATTTCATTTCAATGGTAATATATATCTAGACTAAAAGCAGCATTATTTTTGAACTCTAACTTGTTTGATTCTAACGCTATTGAATTTCAATAGTAATTAAAAAGGTGAATACATATGAAAAAAGGTTGTTGATTGTTGATTATGAAAATAAAGATGTGGACTTCCCCACAGGCAAAGGGACAGAGGTGCTGAAGAGAGAAATGGAGTATGTGAATATCCAATATCAAACTAACTTTACCCCATTTGATAGAATAGTACTCTGATAAACGTAAAAGGACTCTATTAAAAATTCTACTAAAGTAATAGCATAAAAGTAAATATTGAATGTAAGTGACTAAAGTAAATACACATTCTGTATGGTGTACTACAGGATTATAATGCTTGGGAGCTCCTAAATTCTCAATGCATCAACCTCTGTGTGACGTCAAACTGGTTGTTCATCCAGTTATGCTGGTTGTGATTCCTTCCTTTTGACATCGACAGACTTAAACATTAAATGTTATGTTTTCCATCTGATCACATATTTTGGATTAAAAGAAAGTACAGTAACTGGCAGGGTTTGTATAAATGTGGTAGAGGAAAATAAATTAGGAAACTTCCTTTGAAGTGTACATAGTAAAATGTATTGTTGTGATTATTATTCTTATTTGTTAAAAAAGATTATGCACTGTACTGTCGTAGCACGTTCCATTGTGTTTACATAGATGGCGAATAAAGTAATCTGAATCTGAATCTGAGATCCCTAAACTGGAAATACTCAAGTAAAGTATCCTAAAAACTGTATTTAAATACAAGAGTAAAAGTACTTTCTTTCCTCCCCTGGGTTCTCTACTTTCTTTCAAGTTCAAGTTTGTTTATTATTTGTCACAACAAAATACAGAATACTTTATAATGAAATGCTTGTTTCTGTATGAGTTTGATTGATTGAATTGATTGAAAACTTTATTAACAGATTGCAGAATGGGTACAGTACAGTACAGCTCAATATATACAATTGTTAAGGGGATGCAGAACAGAGAAAGACTTTCGTCTTGTTTACATCAGGGTCCCCCATTTTCAATTCATCGTATATGACGTATATGAGCCCCTGAGAGTGTGCTACATACAGTTACTGTACCTACTAATGCATATTTGGTAACATCAAGTTATTCTCTAGATATCCTTTTAACAACTGTAATCATGGGTCTCATAATTATATATATACATAACTTTGCTCATGAAATGAGAACTACTGCAGAATGCAGATTTACTTTGACACCAATGCCCAGCAATGAGGTCGGGTTCTTTCTGAGACATAAAGGAAACTGGTAAGAAACCAGCCTCCAAACAAATCAGTAAATCAAATCTGTGAAAGAGCGAGAGACAGAGAGAGAGAGCAAGAGAGAATAGTGAGTGTGAGAGAAAGAGAAAGCAAGAGAGGAGAGAATGAGAGTAAATGCGAGAGAGAGGGAGAAAGTGTGTGAGAGAGAGAGAGAGGGGAGAAAGTGTGAGAGAGAAAGAAAGCAAGAGAGGAGAGAGTGACAGTAAATGATGTGTGAGAGTGTGTATGAGAGATAGAGAGAGAGAGAAATGGAAAGAGATTTTGTATTGAGTATGTATACCTCTTTCTCTCTTTGTGCTTATGAGTTTTAGTGGGGTTTCCTTGACAAAGCAAACACATTAGAGGTAGTTGATGGCGAGAGAAAGTCTGAACTATGTAAAAACATCTATCTATGAATCACAGTAAAATAGACACTGTCTCTTTAAAGTGACTCCTCCCCTGTACAACTATAACCAGGAAGCACCTCCCACCAAAACGCGTCACACACAATCAGAGTTTACTCTACAACCAGGAAGCAGTGAAGCACGCCACCCGCGTGATCAGATTTCACTTTTCCTGAGAAAACAAAACTTGAAATGGCGCAGCAAGGAGTTGATCTGTACCAGGACCAGTTCTGCTGTTCTATCTGTCTGGATCTACTGAAGGATCCGGTCACTATTCCCTGTGGACACAGCTACTGTATGGGCTGTATTAAAGACTGCTGGGATCGCGATGATCAGAGGGGGATCTACACATGTCCCCAGTGCAGGGAGACTATTACTCCGAGGCCTACTCTGAAGAAAAACAACATGCTGGCTGAAGTGATAGAACAACTAATGAAGACAGGACTCCAAGCTGCTCCTCCTGATCACTGTTATGCTGGACCTGGAGACGTGGCCTGTGATTTCTGCCCTGGGAGAAAGCGGAAAGCCCTCGAGTCCTGCCTGGTATGTCTGACCTCTTTCTGTGAAACTCACCTCCAGCCTCATCATACTGTGGCTCCGTTAAAGAAACACAAGCTGGTCAAAGCCTCCACACGGCTTCAGGAGAACACCTGCTCTCGTCATGATGAAGCTATGAAGATGTTCTGTCGTACTGATCAGCAGTGTATCTGTTATTTGTGTTCCATGGATGAACATAAAGGCCATGATACAGTCTCGGCTGCAGAAGAAAGGACGGAGAGACTGAAAGAGCTTGGCATGAGTCAGCAGAAAGTCCACCAGAGAGTCCAGGAGAGAGAGAAGCGACTCAAAGAGGCCCAACAGGCTGTTGATTCTCTCAATCGCTCTGCTGATAAAGCAGTGGAGGACAGTGAGAGAATCTTTACTGAGCTGATACGCTCCTTGAAGACGAGGCGCTCTGAGCTGAAGAAGGTCATCAGAGCCCAACAGAGGACCACAGTGACTCAGGCTGAAGAACTGCAGAAGAGACTGGAGCAGGAGATAGCGGACCTGAGGAGGAGAGACACTGAGCTGGAGCAGCTCTCACACACAGAGGACCACATCCACTTTCTACAGAGTTACCCCCCCCTCTCCAGTCCCAGTGAGTCTACAGACTTACCCAGCATCAGTGTCCTTCCTCTCCTGTACTTTGCAGACGTGACTGAGGTCGTGTCTGAGCTGAGAGACA
The DNA here is from genome assembly GCF_963971535.1 of Notolepis coatsorum. Lineage (NCBI taxonomy): Eukaryota > Metazoa > Chordata > Actinopteri > Aulopiformes > Paralepididae > Notolepis > Notolepis coatsorum. The sequence continues at coordinate 223,688,317 of NC_140166.1, forward strand.
AACTACAGGATGTTCTGAAAGAGCAGTGGCCCAGAATCTCAACAACAGTGAATGCAGTTAATATTTTACTGCCACCACCAGAGCCCAAGACCAGAGCTGACTTCTTACAATATTCCTCTCAGATCACACTGGACCCAAACACAACAAACACACAGCTGTCTTTGTCTGAGAGGAACAGAAAAGCAACACGGATGCAGCATCAAGAGCAGTCATATCCTAATCACCCAGAACGATTTATTGGATTGTGGCAGGTTCTGGGTAGAGAAGGTCTGACTGGACGCTGTTACTGGGAGGTGGAGTGGAGTGAAGGGGTTTCTGTAGCAGCCTCCTACAAAGACATTAGTAGAACAGGCACTAGGGAGAACTGTGCGTTTGGATTAAATTCCAAATCCTGGGCTTTAGATTGCAGACCAAGTCATTACCTCTTCAGACACAATAACAAGACCATAACAGTACCGGGCCCCCGGTCCTCCAGAATAGGAGTGTACCTGGATCACAGGGCAGGGACTCTGTGCTTCTACAGCGTCTCTGACACAATGACCCTCCTGCACAGAGTCAACACCACATTCACTCAGCCTCTCTATCCTGGACTTAGGGTATTTATCTCTGCGGAGGCTGAGTTCTGTGAGCTGAAGTAGAGATCAGTGACATTCACAGCTCCTCGACCCAGGGTTTTGGATTTAAATTGATCTTGAAGAAGCTGAGTTGTGAAAGATGAGGTAATTAGGCGTTACATTCACTCAGTCACTCTATCATTGTTCTGAAGGACACACATACACTATGTTTATCTTTGTTTCTAGTTTCTAACCTACCAAGGTAAAGTTTGTTTGATTGGATATTCACATATTTGATTCCCATCTTCAATACCTCTGTCCCTTTGCATGTGGGGAAGTCAAAATCTGTATTTTCATACTCTGGGTAGGCTGGACAACAATATGCAACCATTGTATTTGTATGATCACCTTTGGTCATTTTGAATTACTGTGGGATTTGGGTCCGTCTCTCCTCTCTCTGTTCCAAGGGGGGGGGGGGGGGGGGCCTTCTGTTGAACCCACAGCCAGGATGTGTGGGGCATGGGTCAGTCGTAAATGCAACTATTTAGTTTTAGAACAGACTCATCTGCGTTATCAAAAGAGAGAGAGAGAGATGTTCTTCTGGTGGCCGACTTTGAGGGAGACAGACCTAGAGAGGAGCTGGTTTAGGAAGAATGACCATTTATTGAATATTGTGCATTTTGTCTTTTGTTCTTGTATTCTCACTAAATAAACGTGGACATATCTAAACCCAGAAGGACCCGAGTGGATATTTGCTTGAAACTTGCCGTTTCACCGACTGAACCTCAATATAGAACTTTGAACACAACGTGAAGGAATTCACTTGAACTCACTATTTCCATGATGTGCTACATGAGAAATTCAGTCTAAATTTAACATTACCATTGAAATTCAATACTGTTCAAATGAAACGAGTTAGAGTTCATAGAAGAAACATAAGTCTATACTTACAGTATCAATAATACAAATATGTGTGTACATGTACAGCCCAACCTGTTATAAATATACAAATAACTATGCTAAGTCTACCCCTGGTACAAATATAACTAACTATGTTATGTCTATTCCCGGTACAATATATATACTGTAACTATAATTATAAATATAAGTATATCCTGTGTATATATAGTACTCCATACTAAGTCTACCTTGATCTGTACATGGAATATAAGCTATTTGGAACTTTCTGAACCTATTGTAAAATGTAATATAGATCAGTTTTACTACAATGTTTGCAAACATTGCCAACATACCCAAAGAGTTTCAGCCACAGAACAAATACAAGCAGCGTTGTCTGGTGTCAGTCAGCAGGCTATGAAAACAGGGCTCCATTCTTATGTCTGGTGGTGGAGCTACACATTCATGTATGTTTGGATCAATTACCTTTAACATATTCAATCTAGCCAATTAAAAAATGCACACATTTGGATATGATCACTTTTCCCTTTGTATAATAACTGTATAAGGTGACTGTACAATTGTCTTCATATAAACATTTAGTATAAAATAATTACCCATAAAATATAAAGGGCAATGTATAGTGTGTAAAAACATATATAAAAATAACCATACTTTCACAAGTTCATAGTTTATTCAAAATATATATTGATTTAAGTATCCAACAGGACTTTACATAAACATTTGTACAGTGGTGATGATGAGAGACAAGTTATGCAACACACCCGCACTCTATTTCAGTTCACTGGAGATATCGTATCTTTGCTGACAAAATAACAGCAAGTTATGAAGGTCAAAGGTTGTGCAAAATCTTCCAGCTTTGTCCTTGGACCATATCTTGTTCCACATATGAAATTAATAATCCATAATAAATAGGACTGTTACAGTTGGACAACAAAACAATATTTTGTATATTATCTATAGAACAAAGGCTGATTATGGCTGCACTTTGAAATTGAAATGATATAACATGTCACTGTATGTTAGTTGCTATAGCAACACTGCTAGGAGTAGTTTAGTGTATATTGTATACTGAGCTGAATTAACTCTTCATCAAAACGTTATAGCTAAGTGTTTTATTCACAATGGGAAATCAGATATTGCATAAAATCTGTTGTATAAAAGCAAGGGGAGGGGAGGGAACAGATGGTGGAAGTAAACGGTACACTATCCCCCCCCCTCACAGTGAGCTGTGGTGTTCCACAAGGAAGCATACTAGGACCGCTACTATTCCTAATTTATGCAAATGACATGTTGTCAGCTTGTGACTGCAACTTGTTCCTGTTTGCGGACGACTCAGCCCTGCTGGTCTCTGACAAGAACAAGTTACAGGTTGAAAAAGCCCTCAGCTCGGAACTAGGCAAAATCTGCATATGGCTCGCCGACAACAAACTATCATTACACATGGGCAAAACAGAGTCCATTCTCTTCGGTTCAAATAACAAACTCAGCAAGACCGACGGCTTCTCGGTTACAGTGGGTGACAATATTATCACAAGGAAAGATGAAATTACCTACCTGGGTTCCATCCTAGAGGCTAATCTTTCCTGTGACAAAATGGCATCCAATGTAATAAAAAAAGTCAACCAACGAACGCGATTCTTGTACCGGATCTCCTCTCTGGTAAACAAGAATACCCTGAAGACTCTAGCAGGAGCACTCATTCAAGGGTACTACGACTATGCTTGCACCTCATGGTACCAAAGCACCTCAAAGGCACTAAAAAACAAATTACAAACATCTCAAAACAAGCTAGTCAGACTACTACTTGACCTGACTCCTAGAACCCACCTCACCCCTGCCCACTTTGACAACCTAGGATGGCTTAGAGTAGACGACAGAGTACAGCAACTTGCAATGGGCCTGGTCTACAAGATACACTACGCGACCAAGGTACCCATGTACATGTCAAAATACTTCCCAAAGGTCAGTGAATACCACGATCACAACACCAGAGGGAGCTCCACAAATCATGTAAAACCCAGATTCGGATCAAACAAGGGACTAAACACGTTTCGCAATTATGCCACATCAATGTGGAACGCCCTGCCTAAAGCTGTAAAGGAATGTGAATCACTACCCACCTTCAAAAACACTCTCAAAAAACACCTATGTGAGACTGCAATTCGAAACTGGCCCCTACAAATGTCCTAACCTAGTTGTACAGTAAATGACCAAGTAAGGCTTTGTCAATATTCCAATGTACAGTGTAAAATGTGTGTGTGTCCCCAACCCCCCCCCCCCCCACCTCCAATGTACAGCCCTCACCCAACCCACCCAACCCCACCCCACCCAACCAACCTCCAATGTACAGTTTCTATGCCAAATGTATATACACTCCTTTTCTGGACACTTTTGTATCACAAACAGTACTGTATTTGCAAATCTGATATGTCATAAATGTATAGATGTAGCAGTACTGTCTATCTGTATGTCATGTATGTCATATATGTTATGATGAATTGAAAATGGGGGACCCTGATGTAAACAAGTCGAAAGTCTTTCTTTGGTCTGCATCCCCTTAACAATTGTATGTATTGAGCTGTACTGTACTGTACCCATTCTGCAATCTGTTAATAAACTTTTCAATCAATCAATCAAACAGAACACTAAAGGCTGTGCGTTGTAGTAAATCTAGTAAATAGAGTCGCGGCTGAGATGATGGAAATACTTTAGATGTGATGTTATTTACTCTTGTGTTCTATTGCTTAATCACTTCCTGTAGTAACATTTACAGAAACATGTTACATTATGGTTCACTGCAGATTTGGAAAGGCCGTCACCAGGGTTAACATTTTAACCCACCTCTTCAACCTCGCGATCCCAGCATAGAGCTGCATGTAAATGGTAAATGGCTGCATTTATATACTAGCACTTTTATCCAAAGCGCTTTACAATTTGTTCCTCACATTATACCCATTCACTCACACATTCACACACCGACGGTAATTTGGACAGTCTTTCAATGCCATTATGAATAACTAGCAATCTGTCTGTCGATGAGAGCTTTCTTATGTCTAACTATGCCTGCCATTCAAAATGCCATTCCAGCATTCGTCCCTATGAGACAGTTCTAGTCAAATTCTGCACTAATGCTAACATGAGTATGTAACAATCTCATACTGGCTGCATATATTTTCTACTGTATCTAGAAGCTCATACTGGCTGCATATATTTTCTACTGTATCTAGAAGCTCATACTGGCTGCATATCTGTTCTACTGTCTATAGAAGCTCATTGGTTTGTAAATGTAATAGATTTTCTATAGATTTTTAGTTTTTAATGTATGTTCTGTAATCTGTATATTGGCCTGGCAAATGGTGTGTTATTGTTGTATTAATTATGATACTGCACACGATAACCATTAAATATAAGGATCTTGAATACAAGGTGTAGTGGTTTTAGCTCTATAGTCAATACAATGACAAGAGATCTGGACGGGCCATTGTAACACTTGGCAACTCTCACTGATTTACAGTATAAACTGGTGGCAGATTATCATGGACACAAGATGGCGCTATTCACCATACAATCATTAGACTCTAGCTTGCCTTCATTTGCACCTTTCCAATGTTGTCCCAGTACACCAGGTGCTGTGCTGGTAAAGACACAATGACAAGATGCAGATATTTTACATTGCAAAATTAGCTGGAATGCTGCCATCTGATTAGGTTAAGATAAGATATTTCTTTATTGATCCCCTTGGGGAAATTCAGGCATCATAGCAGCATGGGGGAGGGGGGGGGGGTACAGGTAGTAAAAACAACACAAGCAGTGTAAACAAATAGGTCAATATAATTTACTATCTAACTAACTGAAATATATATTCACAGTGTCACATAAGGTGCAGTATGCATAAGGTAGTGTTATAATTTACTATCTAACTAACGGAAATATACATTATTCACAGTATCACAGTATCCACATGATTGATTGATTGATTGATTGAAAAGTTTATTAACAGATTGCAGAATGGGTACAGTACAGTACAGCTCAATACATACAATTGTTAAGAGGATGCAGACCTGAGAAAGACTTTCGTCTTGTTTCCATCAGGGTCCTCCATTTTCAATTCATCATATGACACACACGACATACAGATAGACAGTACTGCTACATCTATACATTTATGACATACCAGATAATATAAGGTGCAGTATGCCTAAGGTAGTGTTATTGTCCTCCTTGGGTTCCTATTAGTTCTAGGTCAATGTCTGGCAGCAGTCGCTGCCCACTGTTGTGGAGCCTGATGGCCGCTGGTATACAAGCACTGTCCGAGGCGGTTAGTTGAGTGTCGGGGGGGTATGAGTCTGTGGCTGAACGTGCTTCTCATCTTGACTCATCTTGACCCACAGACGTCTGACAACCTTCTACTGGCAAATGAGCTCAATGAGTTTTACTGCCGGTTTGACAGGGAACCCCCGGCCCCCTTTCCTCACACCCCCAGACCACAATCACCCCCCCGGTCCCCAGTGGTAACCCTGTCTCCCCTACCACGACCCCCCCCTCCCACCCACCCCCCATTCCCCTTCCCCTCTCCCGCCACCCCTCCTCCTCCCCCCCCCCCCCCCTCTCTGTCACAGAAAGAGAGGTGAACCGCCTGTTTAAGAGCCAAAACCCCCGGAAGGCAGCCGGTCCTGACTCTATCTCACCCGCCACCCTGAAGCACTGTGCCGACCAGCTGTCCCCAGTGTTCACTAACATTTTTAACACCTCACTGGAGCTGTGTCGGGTCCCAGCATGTTTTAAGGCCTCGACCATCATCCCCGTCCCCAAGAAGGCCAAGGTCACAGGCCTTAACGACTACAGACCGGTCGCCCTGACGTCTGTGGTCATGAAGGTCTTTGAGCGCCTTGTCCTGGCCCACCTGAAGTCCACCACAGACCCTCTCCTGGACCCCCTGCAGTTTGCATACAGAGCCAACCGTTCCACGGACGATGCTGTGAACATGGCTCTGCATTATGTCCTGGAACACCTGGACACTGCAGGGACCTACGCCAGGATTCTGTTAGTGGACTTCAGCTCGGCCTTCAACACCATACTCCCGCACATCCTGGAGCACCAGATGTCCCTGCTGCAGGTGCCGGACTCTACCTGCAGGTGGATCACGGACTTCCTGACTAACAGGACTCAGCGGGTGAAGTTGGGAATCAACATCTCCGATCCCAAGTCCATCAGCACTGGCTCCCCACAGGGCTGTGTTCTGTCCCCACTACTATTCTCCATGTACACCAACAGCTGCGTCTCTCTGCACCCCTCGGTCAAACTCCTGAAATTTGCGGACGACACCACCCTGGTGGGTCTCATATCCAGGGGGGACGAGTCCGCCTACAGGAGGGAGATCGAGAGGCTGCTGAGCTGGTGCAGCTGCAACAACCTGGACCTCAACGCCCAGAAAACAGTGGAGATGGTAGTGGACTTCAGGCGGAAGGCAGCCCCCCCCCACCCCGATCATTCTGGGAGGCACCCCGGTGGCCTCTGTGGAGTCCTGCCGCTTCCTCGGCATGACACTCTCCCGGGACCTAAAATGGGAGCTGAACACCATCGCTCTCAATAAAAAGGCCCGGAAGAGGATGTACTTCCTACGTCAGCTGAGGAAGTTCAGGCTGCCGAGGACCATGATGGTCCAGTTTTACACCGCCATCATCCAGTCCATCCTCACCCTCTCCATCATCACCTGGTTCCCTGCAGCCACGGTCAGGGACAAGGCCAAGCTGCAGCGGGTGATACGCTCGGCGGAGAGGGTGATCGGCTGCCCCCTTCCCTCCCTCGAGTCCCTACATTCCACCAGGGCCTTGAGGAGGGCGAGGAAGATCATGGCAGACCCCGCCCACCCGGGTCACAACCTCTTCAACATGCTCCCCCACGGCAGGCGGCTACGGCTGCCCAAGACACTAAAGTCCCGCCACAGACTGAGTTTCTTCCCCTCAGCGGCTCGCCTGGTTAACGAGTCAGGTGTCCCCCTGCTCCATCCCCCCTCTATGGCGAGCTGCTAGGGCTGGACTTCTGGACTTGAACTATGCTGCACTGTATCCATGTCCCCTACCACTACCACTGCACTTTACTGTCTTATTGTTGTCTCACTGTTCTGTCCTGTTTTGCACTTATTTATTTATCATTATTATTATTTTGTTGTTCCTATTTGTGAATAATCATGCATTGAAATGTCAAATCACGTTCCATTTGTACCTGTACAATATGGTGAATAAAGTAATCTGAATCTGAATCTGACTAGCTCGTCGTAGAGAGGGTGGGAGGGGTTCTCCAGGATGGCAGCCAGCTTCCTTCTCATCCCCCTCTCTGCCATCACCTCTAGTCTAGGTAGCTCGACTCCCACCACGGAGCTAGCCTTCCTCACCAGCTTGTTGAGCTTGTTGGTGTCCCTTGAGTTGATGTAGCCTCCCCAGCATGCCACAGCATAGAAGAGGACGCTGGACACTACAGACTGATAGAATGACTGCAGCAGTCTATTGCACACGTTGAAGGACCTGAGTCTCCTGAAGGGGCACTTCACCAAAAAACAGGGGCAATTTATTTTTACAAATAACCTCACACACATCCAAAAACTTGTGCAAAGTTTTGCAAATATTAATTTAGTTTGACAGCTATTGAGAGTAAATTAGTTTGAATATGGCAACCAGTAATGTCGTCGGGGACACTGAATAATTGTGTTGTGTTAATCACAGCTCAATTAAATAATAATTGAGCCTTGCTCATAGAAGTTATTGTTTCAAATGTTTTTTTTTATAAACCATTTATTATAGATTCTGCAAGTCTTCTTTTAATAAAAACATCAAGAAGAAAAGAAAGAAACCAGCAAAAGAATAAACACCAGGCAGCTGTCTAAAAGCCTGTGTGACCTCTAGCTTTTCTCTCATGTGGTTCATAAATGGACTCAGAACTGAGACTCTCGGAGCTCCTCCCACCTGCAGACTCTCGGAGCTCCTCCCACCTGCAGACTGAATTGATTGATTGATTGAAAAGTTTATTAACAGATTGCAGAATGGGTACAGTACAGTACAGCTCAATACATACAATTGTTAAGGGGATGCAGACCAGAGAAAGACTTTCGACTTGTTTACATCAGGGTCCCCCATTTTCAATTCATCATAACATATATGACATACATGACATACAGATAGACAGTACTGCTACATCTATACATTTATGACATATCAGATTTGCAAATACAGTACTGTTTGTGATACAAAAGTGTCCAGAAAAGGAGTGTATATACATTTGGCATAGAAACTGTACATTGGAGGAGGTTGGTTGGGTGGGGTGGGGTTGGGTGGGTTGGGTGAGGGCTGTACATTGGAGGTGGGGGGGGGGGGGGGGGGGTTGGGAAGGGGACACACACACATTTTACACTGTACATTTGAATATTGACAAAGCCTTACTTGGTCATTTACTGTACAACTAGGTTAGGACATTTGTAGGGGCCAGTTTCGAATTGCAGTCTCACGTAGGTGTTTTTTGAGAGTGTTTTTGAAGGTGGGTAGTGATTCACATTCCTTTACAGCTTTAGGCAGGGCGTTCCACATTGATGTGGCATAATTGCGAAACGTGTTTAGTCCCTTGTTTGATCCGAATCTGGGTTTTACATGATTTGTGGAGCTCCCTCTGGTGTTGTGATCGTGGTATTCACTGACCTTTGGGAAGTATTTTGACATGTACATGGGTACCTTGGTCGCGTAGTGTATCTTGTAGACCAGGCCCATTGCAAGTTGCTGTACTCTGTCGTCTACTCTAAGCCATCCTAGGTTGTCAAAGTGGGCAGGGGTGAGGTGGGTTCTAGGAGTCAGGTCAAGTAGTAGTCTGACTAGCTTGTTTTGAGATGTTTGTAATTTGTTTTTTAGTGCCTTTGAGGTGCTTTGGTACCATGAGGTGCAAGCATAGTCGTAGTACCCTTGAATGAGTGCTCCTGCTAGAGTCTTCAGGGTATTCTTGTTTACCAGAGAGGAGATCCGGTACAAGAATCGCGTTCGTTGGTTGACTTTTTTTATTACATTGGATGCCATTTTGTCACAGGAAAGATTAGCCTCTAGGATGGAACCCAGGTAGGTAATTTCATCTTTCCTTGTGATAATATTGTCACCCACTATAACCGAGAAGCCGTCGGTCTTGCTGAGTTTGTTATTTGAACCGAAGAGAATGGACTCTGTTTTGCCCATGTGTAATGATAGTTTGTTGTCGGCGAGCCATATGCAGATTTTGCCTAGTTCCGAGCTGAGGGCTTTTTCAACCTGTAACTTGTTCTTGTCAGAGACCAGCAGGGCTGAGTCGTCCGCAAACAGGAACAAGTTGCAGTCACAAGCTGACGACATGTCATTTGCATAAATTAGGAATAGTAGCGGTCCTAGTATGCTTCCTTGTGGAACACCACAGCTCACTGTGAGGGGGGGGGATAGTGTACCGTTTACTTCCACCATCTGTTCCCTCCCCTCCAGGTAGGATTGTATCCAGCTCACTGATAAACTATCAAAACCAATTGCTTTTAGCTTGTCAATCAGAATGGTGTGATTGACAGTGTCGAAGGCCTTTTGTAGGTCCAGCATGACCATGCCGCAGTATTTGCCCGCGTCCACCTCTTGTTTGATGTGGTCGTTCAAGTAGAGAAGGCATGTGTCAGTGGAGTGGGATGTTCTGAAGCCAGATTGGAATTCGTAGATTAGATTTTTTTCCGCGAGGTACTTTTCGATCTGTTCGTATACTATTTTTTCCATGACTTTCGAGATGGATGTAAGGATAGAAACAGGGCGGTAGTTACCCGGGTCTAATTTGCTGCCCTTTTTGTGCAGGGGTGTTACTCTCGCAATTTTGAAGTCCTTGGGGACGTGTCCCTGTTTTATGGAGAGGTTTATTATGTGTGTGATGACTCTCGGAGCTCCTCCCACCTGCAGACTTCAGCATTGTTTTTGGAACTCGTCATTTTCATTTAACGCTATTGAATTTCAATGGTAATTCATGACCGTTTCATATTCTTCCTTAAAGATTTGGAACAGATATTTGACAAGCTAATTGCTGCTGATTGGAGGGATGATATCTATACTTAAACCAGCATTGATATTGGAATAGTAAACAGTAAGTAGTAAACAGTAAGTAAACAGCATAGGTAACGGTATTGAATTTCAATGGTATCAATTTAGAAAGTAATTATTTGAGGGATGATATCTAGATTTAAACCAGCATTGGATTTCAAACACTAAGTCATTTAAATAACTCTCCTATCCCCTTAACACCAACCGCTGAAGTGTCCTTGAGCAAGGCACTTAACCCCCAACTGCTCCAGTGGAGTTGCTCAGTGGCCAACGGTGTCAGACTGTGGTTGTATTGGGCAGCTCCCAGGTGTGAATGGAACTGTGTGAATGTGAAGCAGGGCGTTCCTGAAAAAGAGCATCCTCTCAGCGAACCTAATAAATGTTAATAAAATAAATAAATAAAATAAATGTAACGCTATTTCATTTCAATGGTAATATATATCTAGACTAAAAGCAGCATTCTTTTGGAACTCTAACTTGTTTGATTCTAACGCTATTGAATTTCAATAGTAATTAAAAAGGTGAATACATATGAAAAAAGGTTGTTGATTGTTGAGTATGAAAATAAAGATGTGGACTTCCCCACAGGCAAAGGGACAGAGGTGCTGAAGAGAGAAATGGATTATGTGAATGTCCAATATCAAACCAACTTTACCCCATTTGATAGAATAGTACTCTGATAAACGTAAAAGGACTCTATTAAAAATTCTACTAAAGTAATAGCATAAAAGTAAATATTGAATGTAAGTGACTAAAGTAAATACACATTCTGTATGGTGTACTACAGGATTATAATGCTTGGGAGCTCCTAAATTCTCAATGCATCAACCTCTGTGTGACGTCAAACTGGTTGTATATGCTGGTTGTGATTCCTTCCTTTTGACATCGACAGACTTAAACATTAAATGTTATGTTTTCCATCTGATCACATATTTTGGATTAAAAGAAAGTACAGTAACTGGCAGGGTTTGTATAAATGTGGTCGAGGAAAATAAATTAGGAAACTTCCTTTGAAGTGTACATAGTAAAATGTATTGTTGTGATTATTATTCTTATTTGTTAAAAAAGATTATGCACTGTACTGTCGTAGCACGTTCCATTGTGTTTACATAAATGGTGAATAAAGTAATCTGAATCTGAGATCCCTAAACTGGAAATACTCAAGTAAAGTATCCTACAAACTGTATTTAAATACAAGAGTAAAAGTACTTTCTTTCCTCCCCTGGGTTCTCTACTTTCTTTCAAGTTCAAGTTTGTTTATTATTTGTCACAACAAAATACAGAACACTTTATAATGAAATGCTTGTTTCTGTATGAGCCCCTGAGTGTGCTACATACAGTTACTGTACCTATTTACTAATGCATATTTGGTAACATCAAGTTATTCTCTAGAATCTAGATATCCTTTTAACAACTGTAATCATGGGTCTCATAATTATATATATATACATAACTTTGCTCATGAAATGAGAACTACTGCAGATTTACTTTGACACCAAATGCCCAGCAATGAAGTCGAGTTCTTTCTGAGACATAAAGGAAACTGGTAAGAAACCATTGATTGAATTGAATTGATTGAATTGATTGATTGAAAAGTTTATTAACAGATTGCAGAATGGGTACAGTACAGTACAGCTCAATACATACAATTGTTAAGAGGATGCAGACCTGAGAAAGACTTTCGTCTTGTTTCCATCAGGGTCCCCCATTTTCAATTCATCATATGACACACACGACATACAGATAGACAGTACTGCTACATCTATACATTTATGACGTACCAGATTTTCAAATACAGTACTGTTTGTGATACTAAAAAAATCCAGAAAAAGAGTGTATATACATTTGACATAGAAACTGTGCATTGGGGGAGGTTGGGTAGGTGGGGTGGGGCTGTATATTGGAGGTGTGGGGGGGGGGGGGGTTGGGTAAGGGGGGGGGGGACTGTACATTGGAATACTGACATACATTTGACATAGAAACTGTACATTGGAGGAGGTTGGGTAGGTGGGGTGGGGTTGGGTGGGGCTGTACATTGGAATACTGACAAAGCCATGCTTGGTCTTTATTGTACAACTGGGTTAGGACATTTGTAGGGGCCAGTTTTGAATTGCAGTCTCCCGTAGGTGTTCTTTGAGAGTGTTTTTGAAGGTGGGTAGTGATTCACATTCCTTTACAGCTTTGGGTAGGGCGTTCCACATTGTTGTGGCATAATTGCGAAACGTGTTTAGTCCCTTGTTTGAGCCGAATCTGGGTTTTACATGATTTGTGGAGCTCCCTCTGGTGTTGTGATCGTGGTATTCACTGACCTTTGGGAAGTATTTTGACATGTACATGGGTACCTTGGTCGTGTAGTGTATCTTGTAGACCAGGCCCATTGCAAGTTGCTGTACTCTGTCGTCTACTCTAAGCCATCCTAGGTTGGCAAAGTGTGCAGGGGTGAGGTACGTGGGTTCTAGGAGTCAGGTCAAGCAGTAGTCTGACTAGTTTGTTTTGAGATGTTTGTAATTTGGTTTTTAGTGCCTTTGAGGTGCTTTGGTACCATGAGGTGCAAGCATAGTCATAGTACCCTTGAATGAGTGCTCCTGCCAGAGTCTTCAGGGTATTCTTGTTTACCAGGGAGGAGATCCGGTACAAGAATCGAGTTTGTTGATTGACTTTTTTTTATTACATTGGATGCCATTTTGTCACAGGAAAGATTAGCCTCTAGGATGGAACCCAGGTAGGTAATTTCATCTTTCCTTGTGACAATATTGTCAGTCACCCACTGTAACTGAGAAGCCGTCGGTCTTGCTGAGTTTGTTATTTGAACCGAAGAGAATGGACTCTGTTTTGCCCATGTGTAATGATAGTTTGTTGTCGGCAAGCCATATGCAGATTTTGCCTAGTTCCGAGCTGAGGGTTTTTTCAACCTGTAACTTGTTCTTGTCAGAGACCAGCAGGGCTGAGTCGTCCGCAAACAGGAACAAGTTGCAGTCACAAGCTGACGACATGTCATTTGCATAAATTAGGAACAGTAGTGGTCCTAGTATGCTTCCTTGTGGAACACCACAGTTCACTGTGAGGGGGGGGATAGGGTACCGTTTACCTCCACCATCTGTTCTCTCCCCTCCAGGTAGGATTGTATCCAGCTCACTGATAAACTATCAAAACCAATTGCTTTTAGCTTGTCAATCAGAATGGTGTGATTGACAGTGTCGAAGGCCTTTTGTAGGTCTAGCATGACCATGCCGCAGTATTTGCCCGCGTCCACCTCTTGCTTGATGTGGTCGTTCAAATAGAGAAGGCATGTGTCAGTGGAGTGGGATGTTCTGAAGCCAGATTGGAATTCGTAGATTAGATTTTTATCCGCAAGGTACTTTTCGACCTGTTCGTATACTATTTTTTCCATGACTTTCGAGCCAGAAATATGTGAAGTCCATTTGAGTTTGTTATTTCATTAATGTCTTCTAGTTCGAAGTGATTTTCCACTGTGGTGTGTGGTTGATATTGTGGCGGTAGGTGGGGAGGGGGGGATGGGGTCCTGTGTTCATTGATGTTAGGAGGGGGGGTGGGGATGATCCTTTGTCCTCTGCTGGTGTCTTTGGTCGGTGTGAAAGCCCGCGATGTGGGGGGGGGGGGGGGGGGGGGGGGGCTGGTTGCTGTCCTCAGATGTGTCTGGAGGGGGGGTGGGGATGATCCTTTGTCCTCTGCTGGTGTCTTTGGTCGGTGTGAAAGCCCGCGACGTGGGGGGGGGGGGGGCTGGTTGCTGTCCTCAGATGTGTCTGGAGGCCCTCCGTTGTGGGGGAGGGGGGGTGGGTCAGCCCTATGTGCAAATCAGTAAATCAAATCAGTGATAGAGCGAGAGACAGAGAGAGAGCAAGAGAGAATAGTGAGTGTGAGAGAAAGCAAGAAAGGAGAGAATGAGAGTAAATGCGAGAGAGAGAGGGAGAAAGTGTGTGTGTGAGAGAGAGATAGGAGAAAGAGATATTGTATTGTGTTGTATTATCATATCCTTTCTTGGCGCAGCGGTTTGTGATGTCGGCCCCCGTGCAGGAGACCGGGGTTCAACTCCCACTCGAGGCATCGAAGTTTAAGGTGACGTTGTCACAACCGTTACATGTATACCTCTTTCTCTCTTTGTGCTTATGAGTTTTAGTGGGGTTTCCTTGACAAAGCAAACACATTAGAGGTAGTTGATGGCGAGAGAAAGTCTGAACTATGTAAAAACATCTATCTATGAATCACAGTAAAATAGACACTGTCTCTTTAAAGTGACTCCTCCCCTGTACAACTATAACCAGGAAGCACCTCCCACCAAACACACGTCACACACAATCAGAGTTTACTCTACAACCAGGAAGCACCTTCCACCCACACGATCAGAATTTACTCTTCCTGAGAAAACAAAACTTGAAATGGCGCAGCAAGGAGTTGATCTGTACCGGGACCAGTTCTGCTGTTCTATCTGTCTGGATCTACTGAAGGATCCGGTAACTATTCCCTGTGGACACAGCTACTGTATGGGCTGTATTAAAGACTGCTGGGATCGCGATGATCAGAGGGGGATCTACACATGTCCCCAGTGCAGGGAGACTATTACTCCGAGGCCTGCTCTGAAGAAAAACAACATGCTGGCTGAAGTGATAGAAGAACTAATGAAGACAGGACTCCAAGCTGCTCCTCCTGATCACTGTTATGCTGGACCTGGAGACGTGGCCTGTGATGTCTGCACTGGGAGAAAGCAGAAAGCCCTCAAGTCCTGCCTGGTATGTCTGGCTTCTTACTGTGAAACTCACCTCCAGCCTCACTATCAATCTGATACCTTTAAGAAGCATAAGCTGGTCATAGCCTCCACACGGCTTCAGGAGAACACCTGCACTCGTCATGACAGGATTCTGGATGTTTTCTGTCGTACTGATCAGCAGTGTATCTGTTATTTGTGTTCCATGGATGAACATAAAGGCCATGATACAGTCTCAGCTGCAGCAGAAAGGACGGAGAGACAGAAAGAGCTTGGCATGAGTCAGCAGAAAATCCACCAGAGAGTCTGGGAGAGAGAGAAGCGACTCAAAGAGGCCCAACAGGCTGTTTATTCTCTCAATCGCTCTGCTGATAAAGCAGTGGAGGACGGTGAGAGAATCTTTACTGAGCTGATACGCTCCTTGGAGACGAGGCGCTCTGAGCTGAAGAAGGTCATCAGAGCCCAACAGAGGACCACAGTGACTCAGGCTGAAGAAGTGCAGAAGAGACTGGAGCAGGAGATAGCGGACCTGAGGAGGAGAGACACTGAGCTGGAGCAGCTCTCACACACAGAGGACCACATCCACTTTCTACAGAGTTACCCCCCCCTCTCCGGTCCCAGTGAGTCTACAGACTTACCCAGCATCAGTGTCCTTCCTCTCCTGTACTTTGCAGATGTGACTGAGGTCGTGTCTAAGCTGAGAGACAAACTAGAGGACGTTCTGGAAGAGCAGTGGCCCAGAATCTCAACAACAGTGAATGCAGTTAATATTTTACTGCCACCGGAGCCCAAGACCAGAGCTGACTTCTTACAATATTCCTCTCCGATCACACTGAACCCAAACACAACATACACACGTCTGTTTTTGTCTGAGGGGAACAGAAAAGCAACACGTATGCAGCATGAGCAGTCATATCCTGATCACCCAGAACGATTTATTGGATGGTGGCCTCAGGTTCTGGGTAGAGAAGGTCTGACTGGACGCTGTTACTGGGAGGTGGAGTGGACTGGAGAGGTTTCTGTAGCAGCCTCCTACAAAGACATTAGTAGAACAGGCATCGGGGAGGACAGTGTGTTTGGATTAAATTCCAAATCCTGGGCTTTAGAGTGCACACCAAGTCATTACCACTTCAGACACGATAACAAGAGAATAAGAGTACAGGGTACAAGAGTACGGTCCTCCAGAATAGGAGTGTACCTGGATCACAGGGCAGGGACTCTGTGCTTCTACAGCGTCTCTGACACCATGACCCTCCTGCACAGAGTCAACACCACATTCACTCAGCCTCTCTATCCTGGACTTAGGTTTTACTCATACCTGGCTGGTGGGGAGGCCGAGTTCTGTGAGCTGAAGTAGAGATCAGTGACATTCACAGCTCCTCTACCCAGGGTTTTGGATTTAAATTGATCTTGAAGAAGCTGAGTTGTGAAAGATTAGGTAATTAGGCGTTACATTCACTCAGTCACTCTATCATTGTTCTGAGGGACACACACACACACTCTATGTTTAGCTTTGTTTCTAGTTTCTAGCCTACCGGGGTAAAGTTTGTTTGATTGGATATTTACATATTCACATATTTGATTCCCATCTTCAATACCTCTGTCCCTTTGCATGCAGGGGAGTCAAAATCTTTATTTCCATACTCTGGGTAGGCTGGACAACAATATGCAACCGTTGTATTTGTGTTTGATCACCTTTGGTCATTTTGAATTACTGTGGGATTTGGGTCCGTCTCTCCTCTCTCTGTTCCAGGGGGGGTTGGTAACAATGTGGTGGCCGGACCTCCATGGAGGAGGTTGATTCAGCCTATAACCTTCTCCCTCACCTCTTGTCTCTGGGCAGCCGGGACACTTCATACGCGACACTCTATCTTCAAGGCCTTCTGTTGAACCCACAGCCAGGATGTGTGGGGCATGGGTCAGTCGTAAATGCAACTGTTTAGTTTTAGAACAGACTCATCTGCATTATCAAAAGAGCTCAAGGAGAGAGAGAGAGAGTTGTTCTTCTGGTGGCCGACTTTGAGGGAGATAGACCTAGATAGGAGCTGGTTTAGGAAGAATGACCATTTATTGAATATTGTGCATTTTGTCTTTTGTTCTTGTATTCTTACTAAATAAACGTGGACATATCTAAACCCAGAAGGACCCGAGTGGATATTTGCTTGAAACTTGCCGTTTCACCGACTGAACCTCAATATAGAACTTTGAACACAACGCGAAGGAATTCACTTGAACTCACTATTTCCATGATGTGCTACATGAGAACTTCAGTCTAAATCTAACATTACCATTGAAATTCAATACTGTTCAAATGAAATGAGTTAGAGTTCATAGAAACATAAGTCTATACTCTACAGTATCAATAATACAAATATGTGTGTACATGTACAGCCCAACCTGTTATAAATATACAAATAACTATGCTAAGTCTACCCCTGGTACAAATATAGCTAACTCTATCTTATGTCTACTCCCGGTACAATATATATACTGTAACTATAATTATAAATATAAGTATATCCTGTGCAATATAGTACTCCATACTAAGTCTACCTTGATCTGTACATGGAATATAAGATATTTGGAACTTTCTGAACCTATTGTAAAATGTAATATAGATCAGTTTTACTACAATGTTTGCAAACATTGCCAACATACCCAAAGAGTTTCAGCCACAGAACAAATACAAGCAGCGTTGTCTGGTGTCAGTCAGCAGGCTATGAAAACAGGGCTCCATTCTTATGTCTGGTGGTGGAGCTACACATTCATGTATGTTTGGATCAATTACCTTTAACATATTCAATCTAGCCAATAAAAAATGCACACATTTGGATATGATCACGTTTCCCTTTGTATAATAACTGTATAAGGTGACTGTACAATTGTCTTCATATAAACATTTAGTATAAAATAATTACCCATAAAATATAAAGGGCAATGTATAGTGTGTAAAAACATATATAAAAATAACAACACTTTCACAAGTTCATAGTTTATTCAAAATATATATTGATTTAAGTGTCCAACAGGACTTTACATAAACATTTGTACAGTGGTGATGATGAGAGACAAGTTATGCAACACACCTGCACTCTATTTCAGTTCACTGGAGATATCGTATCTTTGCTGACAAAATAACAGCATGTTATGAAGGTCAAAGGTTGTGCAAAATCTTCCAGCTTTGTCCTTGGACCATATCTTGTTCCACATATGAAATTAATAATCCATAATAAATAGGACTGTTACAGTTGGACAACAAAACAATATTTTGTATATTATCTATAGAACTAATCTTCAAACGGACACAAAGGCTGATTATGGCTGCACTTTGAAATTGAAATGATATAACATGTCACTGTATGTTGTTTGCTATAGCAACACTGCTAGGAGTAGTTTAGTGTATTGTATACTGCGCTGAATTAACTCTTCATCAAAACGTTATAGCTAAGTGTTTTATTCACAATGGGAAATCAGATATTGCATAAAATCTGTTGTATAAAAGCAACAGAACACTAAAGGCTGTGCGTTGTAGTAAATCTAGTAAATAGAGTCGCGGCTGAGATGATTGAAATACTTTAGATGTGATGTTATTTACTCTTGTGTTCTATTGCTTAATCACTTCCTGTAGTAACATTTACAGAAACATGTTACATTATGGTTCACTGCAGATTTGGAAAGGCCGTCACCAGGGTTAACATTTTAACCCACCTCTTCAACCTCGGGATCCCATCATAGAGCTGCATGTAAATAATAAATGGTAAATGGCTGCATTTATATACTAGCACTTTTATCCAAAGCGCTTTACAATTTGTTCCTCACATTATACCCATTCACTCACACATTCACACACCGAATGAATGCCAACCTGCTCATCGGGAGCAATTAGGGGTTAAGTGTCTTGCTCAAGGACACTTCGACACGTTGCCCGGGAGGAGCGGGAATCGAACCATGAACCTCTGGATTACCAGACGACTGCTCTACTCTGTCGTGTGTCTGCTGAGCAAGGGTAGAATTACCTATGGAGTCAATGGAAAGAAGACAGACGCATAATGGGGTAAACCGTAGAACTCAGGTAATTTGGACAGCCATTATGAATAACTAGCAATCTGTCTGTCGATGAGAGCTTTCTTATGTCTAACTATGCCTGCCATTCAAAATGCCATTCCAGCATTCGTCCCTATGAGACAGTTCTAGTCAAATTCTGCACTAATGCTAACATGAGTATATGCAACAATCTCATACTGGCTGAATATATTTTCTACTGTCTTATCTAGAAGCTCATACTGGCTGCATATCTTTTCTACTGTATCTAGAAGCTCATACTGGCTGCATATATTTTCTACTGTCTAGAAGCTCATACTGGCTGCATATATTTTCTACTGTATCTAGAAGCTCATACTGGCTGCATATCTGTTCTACTGTCTATAGAAGCTCATTGGTTTGTAAATGTAATAGATTTTCTATAGATTTTTAGTTTTTAATGTATGTTCTGTAATCTGTATATTGGCCTGGAAAATGGTGTGTTATTGTTGTATTAATTGTGATACTGCACACGATCACGATAACCATTAAATATAAGGATCTTGAATACAAGGTGTAGTGGTTTAAGCCCTATAGTCAATACAATGACAAGAGATCTGGACGGGCCATTGTAACACTGGGCAACTCTCACTGATTTACAGTATAAACTGGTGGCAGATTATCATGGACACAAGATGGCGCTATTCACCATACAATCATTCGACATAGCTTGATTGATTGATTGATTGATTGATTGATTGAAAAGTTTATTAACAGATTGCAGAATGGGTACAGTACAGTACAGCTCAATACATACAATTGTTAAGGGGATGCAGACCAGTCTTGTTTACATCAGGGTCCCCCATTTTCAATTCATCATAACATATATGACATACATGACATACAGATAGACAGTACTGCTACATCTATACATTTATGACATATCAGATTTGCAAATACAGTACTGTTTGTGATACAAAAAGAGTCAAGAAAAAGAGTGTATATACATTTGACGTAGAAACTGTACATTGGAGGAGGTTGGGTGGGTGGGGTGGGGTTGGGTGGGTGGGTGGGGGCTGTACATTGGAGGTGGGGGGGGGGTCGGGTAGGGGGGGACGACGACACTGTACACTGTACATTGGAATACTGACAAAGCCATACTTGGTCATTTACTGTGCAACTGGGTTAGGACATTTGTAGGAGCCAGTTTCGAATTGCAGTCTCCCGTAGGTGTTTTTTGAGAGTGTTTTTGAAAGTGGGTAGTGATTCACATTCCTTTACAGCTGTGGGTAGGGCGTTCCACATTGATGTGGCATAATTGCGAAACGTGTTTAGTCCCTTGTTTGAGCCGAATCTGGGTTTAACATGATTTGTGGAGCTCCCTCTGGTGTTGTGATCGTGGTATTCACTGACCTTTGGCTTGCCTTCATTTGCACCTTTCCAATGTGGTCCCAGTACACCTGGCGCTGTGGTGGTAAAGACACAATGACATGATGCAGGTATGGTTTTTACATTGCAAAATGAGCTGGAATGCTGCCATCTGATTAGGTTAAAGGGGCACTTCACCAAAACAACAGTGGCAATTTATTTTACAAATAATCTCACACACATCCAAAAACAAACAGTTTTGCAAATATTAATTTAGTTTGACAGCTATTGAGAATAAATTAGTTTGAATATGGCAACCAGTAATGTCGTCGGGGACACTGAATCCTTGTGTTGTGTTAATCACAGCTCAATTAAATGATAATTGAGCCTTGCTCATAGAAGTTATTGTTTAATTTTTTTTTTTTATAAACCATTTATTATAGATTCTGCAAGTCTTCTTTTAATAAAAACATCAAGAAGAAAAGAAAGACACTAGCAAAAGAATAAACACCAGGCAGCTGTCTAAAAGCCTGTGTGACCTCTAGCTTTTCTCTCATGTGGTTCAGGACTCAGAACTGAGACTCTCGGAGCTCCTCCCACCTGCAGACTACTATGGGGGTAGATTTCTATCAAAAATAAACAAACGCAAAAGTAGAATCCACAATCGTAAAGTAGAATTTTTGATAGAAATGTACCCCCATAGTCCAGCATTGTTTTTGGAACTCGTCATTTTCATTTAACGCTATTGAATTTCAATGGTAATTCATGACCGTTTCATATTCTTCCTTAAAGATTTGGAACAGATATTTGACAAGCTAATTGCTGCTAATTGGAGGGATGATATCTATACTTAAACCAGCATTGATATTGGAATAGTAAACAGTAAGTAGTAAACAGTAAGTAAACAGCCATAGGTAACAGTATTGAATTTCAATGGTATCAATTTAGAAAGTAATTATTTGAGGGAGGATATCTAGATTTAAACCAGCATTGGATTTCAAACACTAAGTCATTTAAATGTAACGCTATTTCATTTCAATGGTAATATATATCTAGACTAAAAGCAGCATTCTTTTGGAACTCTAACTTGTTTGATTCTAACGCTATTGAATTTCAATAGTAATTAAAAAGGTGAATACATATGAAAAAAGGTTGTTGATTGTTGATTATGAAAATAAAGATGTGGACTTCCCCACAGGCAAAGGGACAGAGGTGCTGAAGAGAGAAATGGATTTATGTGAATATCCAATATCAAAACCAACTTTACCCCATTTGATAGAATAGTACTCTGATAAACGTAAAAGGACTCTATTAAAAATTCTATTAAAGTAATAGCATAAAAGTAAATATTGAATGTAAGTGACTAAAGTAAATACACATTCTGTATGGTGTACTACAGGATTATAATGCTTGGGAGCTCCTAAATTCTCAATGCATCAACCTCTGTGTGACGTCAAACTGGTTGTACATCCAGTTATGCTGGTTGTGATTCCTTCCTTTTGACATTGACAGACTTAAACATTAAATGTTATGTTTTCCATCTGATCACATATTTCGGATTAAAAGAAAGTACAGTACCTGGCAGGGTTTGTATAAATGTGGTTGAGGAAAATAAATTAGGAAACTTCCTTTGAAGTGTACATAGTAAAATGTATTGTTGTGATTATTATTCTTATTTGTTAAAAAAGATTATGCACTGTACTGTCGTAGCACGTTCCATTGTGTTTACATAAATGGCGAATAAAGTAATCTGATATGAGATCCCTAAACTGGAAATACTCAAGTAAAGTATCCTAAAAACTGTATTTAAATACAAGAGTAAAAGTACTTTCTTTCCTCCCCTGGGTTCTCTACTTTCTTTCAAGTTCAAGTTTGTTTATTATTTGTCACAACAAAATACAGAATACTTTATAATGAAATGTTTGTTTCTGTATGAGCCCCTGAGAGTGTGCTACATACAGTTACTGTACCTACTAGTGCATATTTGGTAACATCAAGTTATTCTCTAGATATGCTTTTAACAACTGTAATCATGGGTCTCATAAAGTCATAATTATATATATACATAACTTTGCTCATGAAATGAGAACTACTGCAGATTTACTTTGACACCAATGCCCAGCAATGAAGTCGGGTTCTTTCTGAGACATAAAGGAAACTGGTAAGAAACCAGCCTCCAAACAAATCAGTAAATCAAATCAGTGATAGAGCGAGAGACAGAGAGAGAGAGCAAGAGAGAATAGTGAGTGTGAGAGAAAGAGAAAGCAAGAGAGGAGAGAATGAGAGTAAATGCGCGAGAGAGAGAGGGAGAAAGTGTGTGTGTGTGTGTGTGTGTGTGTGTGTGTGTGTGTGTGTGTGAGAGAGAGAGAGGAGAAAGTGTGAGAGAAAAAGAAAGCAAGAGAGGAGAGAATGACAGTAAGACATTAAATGATGTGTGAGAGTGTGTATGAGAGATAGAGAGAGAGAGAAATGGAAAGAGATTTTGTATTGTACCCCCCCCCCCCCCCCACCTCCAATGTACAGCCCAACCCCACCCCACCTACCCAACCTCCTCCAATGTACAGTTTCTATGTCAAATGTAGGTCAGTAGTATTCCAATGTACAGTGTCCCCCCCCCCCCCTACCCAACCCCCCCCCCCCCCCACCTCCAATGTACAGCCCCACCGGCCACCCCACCTACCCAACCTCCCCCAATGCACAGTTTCTATGTCAAATGTATATACACTCTTTTTCTGGATTTTTTTAGTATCACAAACAGTACTGTATTTGAAAATCTGGTATGTCATAAATGTCATAAATGTAGCAGTACTGTCTATCTGTATGTCGTGTGTGTCATATGATGAATTGAAATGGAGGACCCTGATGGAAACAAGACGAAAGTCTTTCTCAGGTCTGCATCTAGGGTGACCAGATGCAAAAAGTCCAAAAGTGGGACAACAGTAAGATTTTGGTGGGACAAAGTGGGACAACAGTACGATTTTGGTGGGACAAAGTGGGACAAAGTGGGACAGATAGATAATGTAATTTTTTGTATTAGAATAACTGCCATGGTCTTCACTGAATAGATTTAAATCAAAGGTTAAAGGTTAAATCAAAATAAATACAAATTAAATACCACCTAACATCTGTTTTAAATATTCAAACGTCATCACTTGACAGGAATGTCTTGTGTTTGATATTCCCTGTTAACACAGAACTAGGGAAAACAGTGTAGTATAATACAAAAATAATAATACAAATAAATTGTGTTTCTATATTAGAATAACTGCCATGGTCTTCACCGAATAGATTTAAATCAAAGGTTAAAGGTTACCACAGTCGGCTGACCTGTATGAATGGGAGTGTTGTACTGTGTGATAGACACTTGTTATCTCAGCTGCAGTGACCTTGTCCGTCTGGCTATCATTGTTTGGTTTAAAAAGAAACGTTTCCATAGATCTGGATGTTTCTTTTTGGTGAGCCACTTTCAAGTGAGACTCACGTCCACTGTGGCGCTTCAAGTTGTATTCTCCTCCATGCGCAATTGAAAACGAACTATGACGCAAAACACAGAAAGCCTGCTGCGGATTGCCTGCCATCTGCCTCACCCAGTCATGTGTCGTTTGCCAGTCTTGGTTGTAACTGCAGGTCCGTTTCTTTTTACTGCTTTCCATCTTGAACTAGTTCGCTTGTAATGTTTTTTTTTTTTTTTTTGACCAATCAGATTTGCGATATGAGGTAGCGTCACGACTCAGTCTCAGTCAGTTTTCCGTCCGTATAATATGTAATGGGATCCTATTCCAGTATGTTATGGCTCTATACATTGCTATATAAATGAAGATTATTATTATTATTTACAAATATAGAGTAAAGGAGGGGTTCCTTTACAACTTCCTTGGGGAATAGCACACTGGAGTGTTACCATATTTGACATGGAACCATTAAATACAACACATTGTTGTCTATTAGACAAGTAGCTTCTCATCCATTCCATGGCAGTGTCTTCAAGCCCATATGTGTGTAATTTCAATAATAATAGGCCATGATCTATGATGTCGAAAAGCCGCACTGAAATTCAAGAGCACTGTACCCACAACTAACTTCCTATCGATCAGTTGTAGCCAGCTATCTGTAAGAGATGTTAAAGCAGTTCCTGTAGAGTATCCTACTTTGTATGCATGCTGGAAATCAGAATTAATGTTGTTTTCGTTGAAATACTTTTGAATCTACTTGAACACAATTCCTTCCAATAACTTACCTATTACTGGTAAAATACTAATGGGCCTACTGTTTGAACCTGTAAATGGCTATTTACAGTTCTTTGGTAGTGGAGTTACTTTGGCTATTTTCCAAGGCTGAGGAAAGACCCTCTCTTCAAAACATAAATTAAATATATGTGATAGTGGCTTAGCCACACATTTTGCAGAGATTTGTAGCAGTGTTCCATTCAGATTATCAACACAGCAAGGTTTATCTGGTTTAAGGGCTAGGAGGAGCTTTTCAATATCATTTGGACTTGTGCATTTAAATTTAAATCGGCATTTCTTGTCATACATTATATGTTTTTTAATTACAGAGTCTGACCGCTTACCACTCATTGGCAACATTTGATTTATAATTGTGTTTACCTTGGAAACAAAGTAATTGTTGAAATGAGTTGCAATGTCAAATGGTTTAGTGGTGAATATACCATCTGACTCAATAAATGATGGCGTTTTGCCCATTTTATTTATACCCAGCTTCATTCAATGTTTTCCATAGTCTCTTACTATCCCCTTTACACTCCTCCAATCTGGTTTGATAATAATGTTTTTTCTTCTGTAATTTGTATTAATTTATAAATGTATAAACTGTTGATTGATATGCACTGTCCCTGATCAAATAAACTGAGTAAACTCAAACGAAACTATTGTTTTATTGCACAATCGTAGCGGGCATTGTAATGTTTGGGGTTTTGCGAGAGAACCAGTGTTGGAGTCAAAGATTAAACAAGTGAGAGAGACAGATGGACAGAATGAATGAATGAAAACTTTATTTAACTGATTGCAGAATGGGTACAATACAGTACGGCTCAATACACACAAAATGTTTAAGGGGATGCAGAGAAAGACGTTTGTCTTGTTTACATCAGGGTCCCCCATTTTCAATTCATAGTGACATTTATGACATACATGACATTTATGACAGGGACATACATGACATACAGGTATATAGTACTGTTACATTTGTGACATACGATATGCAAATATACAGTAAGGAACCTGACACGAACTTTGCCATCACAACCATTGAACTATTATAATAGCTTTACTATTATAATCTAAATCTGTGCAATATTCATGTTTATTTAGTGATATTCATGTTTATTGATTCAACATAGCTGTTTATCTTTGATAATGTATGACAGGCTTTTGCCCCGACCGGGATTCGAACACGGCTGCACGAGAGCAGTTCAGCTCCTTGGACAGCGTGACAAATGCACCCCATTTCATTGGCTGTCAGTCTGTTACACCTATACACGGCTGGCCCTGCTCTGCCAGGTGAGCTGAAGCGCCGAATGAAAATCATGGCGGATTAGGACGGTTACATAATTCCGCAAGCTCTGCCGCTCCGCTCCGCGGAGCGTGCCGCGCGGCAGAGAAAGTTGCGCGTCACGTGCCTGTCGGGGCCAATCAGGCCTACCCCGGAAGTAACTTACTGTTGCGGAACAGTTATAGGCTTCCCGGACTCGCCGTCATTTGCCGAATGTCTCCCCCTGCTCTCTCTCCCGTTTCACCCTACAACTGTCGGTCATGCTTGACCAGAAAAGCGATAAATGCTAAAAAATAAAGTTTAAAAAAAAAGGGCACAGCCCCCCTAAAAGTGATCTAATAACGTTGATGCCTGCCATGGCCAGTAGGGGGCGAATTTGCAGTGGCCCAATATCCAGATTTCTTCTATAAGCCAGGGGTTCCCAAAGTTTTCAGGCGGCGCCCCCCCCCCCTCTGTAGGCCATAATTACAAATTCCATTGGAAGTAAATTAGTAATTAGGATATTTGCTTTTAGAAAGACTGGTTTAGATTCGCATATATGGAGGGTACAGAAGATACAACGATTAAGAGGAAAGACTCATGTCATGTAGTGGGACACTCCCCCCCCCCCCCCCCCCCAGGTCCACCACTTAACACCTCCATGAGTTGCAATGCGCAGGACTGCACAGCATGGACACCTGGGACAACTCCCCCCCCCTCCCCCATAGTCAATTGTTTGTGCAATTCGGCAAAGTATCCTGCTGCGTTAGGAACAAATGAATACCACCACCATGGCATACTGGAATATAACCTGTACCTTTTGAGTATTTTATAACCTGTACCTTTTGAGTATTTTACACCGCGCTGTTTATTATTAAGAAGACAAGTTGGACATGGAAAGAGACATAAACCAACGTTAGAGGACCAAACCGTCTGGGACGTTCGGTTTTCATGGGGAAATACGTTGGCGGATGTTTTGAAAACGTAAGACATGCAACTCTAGTAAGTATTTATGTGCATTTGTTTACTTTATTACTAGTTGTCAACAATTAGTTTTCATGGATTTTTTTTTGGGTCAAAACCATTTGTTTTTAGTTCCCTAGTCTAGCGTTAAATGTAAAATAAAATGCATGTCCACTTCAGTCTAAGTTCTGTTCTGTCGTCGAGTGTTTTGATCAGATGCAGGGATGGAAAAGCTGGAGCTTCTTCAGAGACGATTAACGTCACCAGCAGTTGAGGCAAGAGGTTCAAGTATTTCTAACGGGTTGAGCCAGACGTTTAAAAGCTCAACTCACTGCCTCTGGAGTAACGTTGCATAGTTTTAAAGTAAGATATTCCTTTATTGACCATCTTGGGGGGATTCGGGCGTCACTATGAATTGAAAATGGGGGACCCTGATGTAAACAAGACGAAAGTATTTATCTGGTCTGCATCCCCTTAACAATTGTGTGTATATTGAGCCCTACTGTACTCATTCTGCAATCTGTTAATAAAGTTTCCGATCAATAGCAGCATGGGGGAGGGGAGGTACACGTATGGCAGAGTAATAGTAGAAATACATAGATAATAATATAAGCAATACAATTAGATCTGAAGTTGAAATCATGTAGTTAAAATACGGCCTCGCAAGCGCGTTTTCAAATGGTGGACTCGAGGAGGGTCGGAGGGAGGCCTGGTCCTCCGCAGACACACCAGATATTCACACCTTCAAATGAGCAATGGTTCAAAGTTTCATCAATTGTATTTCATTGTCTGTTTATTTTCACAGTATATAAACCCCATTCCCTCAGTATGAACACGAGGGGACTGTAATGAAATGACATGTTTTCAGTTTGAGGACATTGGTCGTGGTGGAGTTACCTCGCCTACGCTAAGTGCAGTTCGCTTGATTGTCCAGCAGATGGAGCCAGAGCTCCGTGTGTATCTGCAACGTGAGCGAACAGAACACAAAAACAGAGATTGGATCGTAAAGTCAACTTGATGTCACCCGCTGAGCGTTCGGTTGAGGTTATTAATTTCCTTTGTCTATATGATTCAGATGAGTAGAAAATATATGCAACTCTTCCTCTTAGGTGTTTTTGAGTTTTGATATTTAGCTCGTGTCCTATTGGAGGGTGGCTGCCACGTGACGCGGATGTGTTGGGAAGTATACTTGAATAGCGTTACATTGTTCTTAAATAATTCCTCTACGGTTACATTTTGTATAAAAGTAGACATATCCATATATCGGACGCTACACATGTTGCCTGATAGTATTTATCTTACACGTTAAGAGATATTATGAATCATCTCTGCATAAACCCACGACCGACGATGAGCTCTCCGCGAATGGGGTCGCCTCCTCGGAAGGCGGGTCGGCATCGCTTCTCGGCCTTTTGGCTAAGATCAAGTGTAGTGACCCTGGCGGTCCGTGTGGGAGAGGGGGATGAGTTACCCTTGGTAGGGACTCACCCCGCTACTGCACAGAGGATTGAAGATGGCCTTTAAATAGAACGTCCTACTTCCTGTTTAAAAAAAAAGAAAAAACACCTTTTAAAAGACATATGTACTGGACTTATCATCTACACTGATACTGATACAATGGACTTTTTATTACCACAAGCACTGTTTAACATGTTTTACCCACCTTTATTTTATCTGTAGGCCGTTTAGCATAACTGTTTTACGTTGGTGAAATGTTGTGTTTTTAGGTTTTACAGGTGTTTTTAATCTAGCTGTAGGCCTTTTAACATAACTGTTTTTACATTGTTGAAATGTTGTGTTCTTAGGTTTTTACAGATGTTTTTAATTGGTATACATGTTTATCTCACCTCTGAAATGTGCTATAAGAAAATGTGGACATTTTAAATCAAATACATTGTGTACATGTAACTTGGTAACCATGTGACAAAAAACGACAAAAACTTTTTCAAACGAAAAAATCTGTTCAAATACATTGTGTACATGTAACTTTGTAACCATGTGACAATAAACTTTTTCAAATGAAAAATCTGTTCTTATCAGTTTAATATCTGATACGTCCCCTACCCGGGGACCATATATTAAATTGATTTTTGGAGCAGGGAGATGGAAAAGGGGCTTGCTCCGTCCACTCCACGCATCGACCTGGTATTGCAGTACCTCCAGGAACGGTGCACCCCCCCAACTCTGTCTAAAATAAATGTCACCATAACAAATTAAATCACGGTGTGTGTGTGATTCCTTTAAGCCCGACGGGCCAGGTACATGATGGCCGAGATTCTTATCACTCCATAAATGTATCAATAGTACAGATTAATGCATGAATTATCTTTATTGTCATTGTCACAAGAATGGTACAACGAAATTTAAAATGCAGCCCTACGTGCTAACACTTGGTAAGATGTGTGTATGAAAGAAGACTACAAAAAACAGCAGTGACTGCTCTCGGCTGTTTAACACATTTAACACCGACACCATCACCAGTTGTAGGTTGTCTGAAGTGCAGTTTGTTACTATGAAAATTCACTAGAATGCAGGATTTGGACGAAAAAAGATGTCATTCATTTTTTCAAATCCTGCATTCTAGTGATTTTTATTTTTATATATATATATATTTTTATTTTTTTAAACATAACATCAAATTAGACACACAAGCATTAACAGTAAACATCCAATGAAATCACCATTTGAATCATTATAAATGTAGTTTACGAGATATATACCTAATACTTGCTATCTAATACCCTACATACATGCTCTTGCTCGCTCACCCCCCCCCGGACCCCCACTTGGATAATCCATCCATTTTCATTCGTTTCTAACCAGGAACTACAATTCATATGCTAGCTTTTATTCTCTCCACCACTTTTAACCAGATTGCAATGTTGACACTGACACCTAAAATTCTTGCTGTAGAAATTTCTAGATAAATCACATCGAGATAAGTAAGAACCCATACCTTCCGGCACCTTTTTTCTGGTTGAAACCATCGTGATGCTGGTAGCGCCAATCGTGTGACGCCTCTTTCTTTCACCGGTTAAGCTTAGGCACTCTTTCGAAGTTGGTTAAGGTTAGAGTTTGTCTTAGAGCAGGGCGATAGAACACCAGCCCTGATTCCATACTCTAACCTTAAAGGACGACTCCACTTTTTTTGGAAATTAGCTTATTTAACATCTTCCCTGGAGTTAGACAAGAAGATGCATACCTTTTTTGTCTCTGTGCGTGCATTTTAGCTTTGGGAATAGACGCTCCGTTAGCATAGCTTAGCTTCATCACTGGAAGTGGGGGAGGACAGTAGCCTTACAGTGCCTTACAGTGTATTGCAAGGTCTGACATTGACCAAACTTGATATGCATGACCTTGGTGGGCTCTAGGTCAACTCCTGAAAAGGGGGTCAATGTCAGACCTTGCAATCAAAAGTTAGGGGGCGCACTGAAATTATGGCAAGGGTTATTAGCCCCCTAACTTTGATTGCAAACTTCGAAAGAGTCGCCTAAGAAACGTCAGTCAATATTTCTTCTTCTTCTCTTCTTCTTTTTGGTGTTTTACGGCGGACGGCCACCATAAATGGGGCATTTACCGCCACCTACCGACCCGGAAATCGGGCCAGTCTTCCATTCTCCCCTCTTCTTTTCTTCTTCAATGGTTTAACAAAAACAAAACCCATCCCTAACATCACCACCATATCCAAACCTAATCTATGAGTCCCTCACTCTAACCACTAGTCTACCTAACTACCTAACCTACAAACACCTTCCTACAACCACACTGTTCACCATCCCTATCAACCCCCATCTACATTATACTACATATGCCACTCTCTGACTCACGTATATTTCAACTTTCTATCTACCTTCCAACTCTTAACACTTTCCCTCAAACCCTATCATACACCCCCACATCTCTCAAAAACCCCATCACCACCCTTGCCTTATCTCCCCCTCCCCCACTCAGTATTTCCGATATCCCCAGCTCCCTAACCCCCATCTCCCTCAATCTTCCCTTCATCTCTCTCCTCCGCACCGAAACAGAAAGAACCTGTAACCTAACGCGTGTTGTTGTGATGATGTCATCAAAACGCAGATTCAGTCATTACATGCGCGCTGTGAGCTCTTCAGTCCTGCGTGATACTCCTCTTGGGACTCGGGTAGGGTGACCAGATGCAAAAAGTCCAAAAGTGGGACAACAGTAAGATTTTGGTGGGACAAAGTGGGACAACAGTACGATTTTGGTGGGACAAAGTGGGACAGATAGATAATGTAATTTTTTGTATTAGAATAACTGCCATGGTCTTCACTGAATAGATTTAAATCAAAGGTTAAAGGTTAAATCAAAATAAATACAAATTAAATACCACCTAACATCTGTTTTAAATATTCAAACGTCATCACTTGACAGGAATGTCTTGTGTTTGATATTCCCTGTTAACACAGAACTAGGGAAAACAGTGTAGTATAATACAAAAATAATAATACAAATTAATTGTGTTTCTATATTAGAATAACTGCCATGGTCTTCACCGAATAGATTTAAATCAAAGGTTAAAGGTTACCACAGTCGGCTGACCTGTATGAATGGGAGTGTTGTACTGTGTGATAGACACTTGTTATCTCAGCTGCAGTGACCTTGTCCGTCTGGCTATCATTGTTTGGTTTAAAAAGAAACGTTTCCATAGATCTGGATGTTTCTTTTTGGTGAGCCACTTTCAAGTGAGACTCACGTCCACTGTGGCGCTTCAAGTTGTATTCTCCTCCATGCGCAATTGAAAACGAACTATGACGCAAAACACAGAAAGCCTGCTGCGGATTGCCTGCCATCTGCCTCACCCAGTCATGTGTCGTTTGCCAGTCTTGGTTGTAACTGCAGGTCCGTTTCTTTTTACTGCTTTCCATCTTGAACTAGTTCGCTTGTAATGTTTTTTTTTTTTTTTTTTACCAATCAGATTTGCGATATGAGGTAGCGTCACGACTCAGTCTCAGTCAGTTTTCCGTCCGTATAATATGTAATGGGATCCTATTCCAGTATGTTATGGCTCTATACATTGCTATATAAATGAAGATTATTATTATTATTTACAAATATAGAGTAAAGGAGGGGTTCCTTTACAACTTCCTTGGGGAATAGCACACTGGAGTGTTACCATATTTGACATGGAACCATTAAATACAACACATTGTTGTCTATTAGACAAGTAGCTTCTCATCCATTCCATGGCAGTGTCTTCAAGCCCATATGTGTGTAATTTCAATAATAATAGGCCATGATCTATGATGTCGAAAAGCCGCACTGAAATTCAAGAGCACTGTACCCACAACTAACTTCCTATCGATCAGTTGTAGCCAGCTATCTGTAAGAGATGTTAAAGCAGTTCCTGTAGAGTATCCTACTTTGTATGCATGCTGGAAATCAGAATTAATGTTGTTTTCGTTGAAATACTTTTGAATCTACTTGAACACAATTCCTTCCAATAACTTACCTATTACTGGTAAAATACTAATGGGCCTACTGTTTGAACCTGTAAATGGCTATTTACAGTTCTTTGGTAGTGGAGTTACTTTGGCTATTTTCCAAGGCTGAGGAAAGACCCTCTCTTCAAAACATAAATTAAATATATGTGATAGTGGCTTAGCCACACATTTTGCAGAGATTTGTAGCAGTGTTCCATTCAGATTATCAACACAGCAAGGTTTATCTGGTTTAAGGGCTAGGAGGAGCTTTTCAATATCATTTGGACTTGTGCATTTAAATTTAAATCAGCATTTCTTGTCATACATTATATGTTTTTTAATTACAGAGTCTGACCGCTTACCACTCATTGGCAACATTTGATTTATAATTGTGTTTACCTTGGAAACAAAGTAATTGTTGAAATGAGTTGCAATGTCAAATGGTTTAGTGGTGAATATACCATCTGACTCAATAAATGATGGTGTTTTGCCCATTTTATTTATACCCAGCTTCATTCAATGTTTTCCATAGTCTCTTACTATCCCCTTTACACTCCTCCAATCTGGTTTGATAATAATGTTTTTTCTTCTGTAATTTGTATTAATTTATAAATGTATAAACTGTTGATTGATATGCACTGTCCCTGATCAAATAAACTGAGTAAACTCAAACGAAACTATTGTTTTATTGCACAATCGTAGCGGGCATTGTAATGTTTGGGGTTTTGCGAGAGAACCAGTGTTGGAGTCAAAGATTAAACAAGTGAGAGAGACAGATGGACAGAATGAATGAATGAGAACTTTATTTAACTGATTGCAGAATGGGTACAATACAGTACGGCTCAATACACACAAAATGTTTAAGGGGATGCAGAGAAAGACGTTTGTCTTGTTTACATCAGGGTCCCCCATTTTCAATTCATAGTGACATTTATGACATACATGACATTTATGACAGGGACATACATGACATACAGGTATATAGTACTGTTACATTTGTGACATACGATATGCAAATATACAGTAAGGAACCTGACACGAACTTTGCCATCACAACCATTGAACTATTATAATAGCTTTACTATTATAATCTAAATCTGTGCAATATTCATGTTTATTTAGTGATATTCATGTTTATTGATTCAACATAGCTGTTTATCTTTGATAATGTATGACAGGCTTTTGCCCTGACCGGGATTCGAACACGGCTGCACGAGAGCAGTTCAGCTCCTTGGACAGCGTGACAAATGCACCCCATTTCATTGGCTGTCAGTCTGTTACACCTATACACGGCTGGCCCTGCTCTGCCAGGTGAGCTGAAGCGCCGAATGAAAATCATGGCGGATTAGGACGGTTACATAATTCCGCAAGCTCTGCCGCTCCGCTCCGCGGAGCGTGCCGCGCGGCAGAGAAAGTTGCGCGTCACGTGCCTGTCGGGGCCAATCAGGCCTACCCCGGAAGTAACTTACTGTTGCGGAACAGTTATAGGCTTCCCGGACTCGCCGTCATTTGCCGAATGTCTCCCCCTGCTCTCTCTCCCGTTTCACCCTACAACTGTCGGTCATGCTTGACCAGAAAAGCGATAAATGCTAAAAAATAAAGTTTAAAAAAAAAGGGCACAGCCCCCCTAAAAGTGATCTAATAACGTTGATGCCTGCCATGGCCAGTAGGGGGCGAATTTGCAGTGGCCCAATATCCAGATTTCTTCTATAAGCCAGGGGTTCCCAAAGTTTTCAGGCGGCGCCCCCCCCCCCTCTGTAGGCCATAATTACAAATTCCATTGGAAGTAAATTAGTAATTAGGATATTTGCTTTTAGAAAGACTGGTTTAGATTCGCATATATGGAGGGTACAGAAGATACAACGATTAAGGCTGAGGTTACACCTTTCGTATCATCTTCGTATCGTTTTCTTATACGCATCGCCGCGTATCGCCGCGACGTCATGCGCCTCGAGTCACACTTTCGTTTTTTTTTCGTTTTTGTCAGCCAAGCACACTGATGTAGTACACTGCCGAAGCAGTAGGTGGCAGTAGGTGGCAACCATGAAGGCAATTTCAACCAATCAGAACGAATGTGCCAATACACTTCCTGGTGGAAGCTCCACCAAAGAAAATGTCAATAAGGCAGCCTATGCCGCGCCACCATCTTGTTTACTCAATGCAGCAATAATTTTCCAGCAAAGCCTAATAAAAGTGCAATAAACAAAACGGATACATTCACTGTGTGTTCTGCTTGTCATTTGTTGATGAAACAAAACTAACATCAACACAAGTGACCACCAAGAGCGGATAGTTTTAGTCTAAAAAACGCTCGGTAGCATTGTTAGCTGCATGCTAACGTCAATGGAGTATGCCATTATAACAATATAGCATTGTGGCTAGAAGCTAACGTTAGCTCACGCTACTTAGCCAGCAACAAAACTGATGATATCGCGAGCTATCAGTAGTTAGATAACATTAGAGACAACGCTGTGTGTATTAAACAAAGGTGAATAGATGACTGGGCCATTTTGTTTAATGCTTGTTAAGTTGAAAGAGGAACTCTGAGCTAACAGGGTCTGAATCCTAATAGCTCACGTTAGCCAGCTGCTCATGCGATCGGTAATGCTAGCAGAATGAATGGATGTAAACTTTATTTAACATATTGCATATGGGTACAATACAATACGGCTCAATACAAACAATTGTTAAGGGAATGCAGACTGTTGTAGCTTGGACTGGGGTCCTTATAACAATAACTTGACAACACATGGTAGCTGAAGCTATTTTGGACACGGAGCTCTGTCCCAAACACACACACTGTTGTCATTGTCACCGGAAGGGCACGCAGATGGTATCTACTGCGCATGGGCGTTTTTGCAACAACGGCTAGCGTGCTGACTACACGCTGTTGTCGACTCGTTTTTTTTGCGTATCTCCAAACGCAAACACAATTTTGCGTTTCAGCCGTATCCACAAAAAAACGCCAAAAAACGCGTTTCTGTGTAGATACTATGTGTATGATGTCCTATCTACTAGATAGGACATCATACGTCGTCAAAAACGTATAAAAAAACGCCAGGAATACACTAGTCTAACCATAGCCTAAGAGGAAAGACTCATGTTATGTAGTGGGACACTCCCCCCCCCCCCCCCCCCCAGGTCCACCACTTAACACCTCCATGAGTTGCAATGCGCAGGACTGCACAGCATGGACACCTGGGACAACCCCCCCCCCTCCCCCATAGTCAATTGTTTGTGCAATTCGGCAAAGTATCCTGCTGCGTTAGGAACAAATGAATACCACCACCATGGCATACTGGAATATAACCTGTACCTTTTGAGTATTTTATAACCTGTACCTTTTGAGTATTTTACACCGCGCTGTTTATTATTAAGAAGACAAGTTGGACATGGAAAGAGACATAAACCAACGTTAGAGGACCAAACCGTCTGGGACGTTCGGTTTTCATGGGGAAATACGTTGGCGGATGTTTTGAAAACGTAAGACATGCAACTCTAGTAAGTATTTATGTGCATTTGTTTTCTTTATTACTAGTTGTCAACAATTAGTTTTCATGGATTTTTTTTTGGGTCAAAACCATTTGTTTTTAGTTCCCTAGTCTAGCGTTAAATGTAAAATAAAATGCATGTCCACTTCAGTCTAAGTTCTGTTCTGTCGTCGAGTGTTTTGATCAGATGCAGGGATGGAAAAGCTGGAGCTTCTTCAGAGACGATTAACGTCACCAGCAGTTGAGGCAAGAGGTTCAAGTATTTCTAACGGGTTGAGCCAGACGTTTAAAAGCTCAACTCACTGCCTCTGGAGTAACGTTGCATAGTTTTAAAGTAAGATATTCCTTTATTGACCATCTTGGGGGGATTCGGGCGTCACTATGAATTGAAAATGGGGGACCCTGATGTAAAGTTAAACAAGACGAAAGTATTTATCTGGTCTGCATCCCCTTAACAATTGTGTGTATATTGAGCCCTACTGTACTCATTCTGCAATCTGTTAATAAAGTTTCCGATCAATAGCAGCATGGGGGAGGGGAGGTACACGTATGGCAGAGTAATAGTAGAAATACATAGATAATAATATAAGCAATACAATTAGATCTGAAGTTGAAATCATGTAGTTAAAATACGGCCTCGCAAGCGCGTTTTCAAATGGTGGACTCGAGGAGGGTCGGAGGGAGGCCTGGTCCTCCGCAGACACACCAGATATTCACACCTTCAAATGAGCAATGGTTCAAAGTTTCATCAATTGTATTTCATTGTCTGTTTATTTTCACAGTATATAAACCCCATTCCCTCAGTATGAACACGAGGGGACTGTAATGAAATGACATGTTTTCAGTTTGAGGACATTGGTCGTGGTGGAGTTACCTCGCCTACGCTAAGTGCAG
The DNA here is from genome assembly GCF_963971535.1 of Notolepis coatsorum. NCBI lineage: Eukaryota > Metazoa > Chordata > Actinopteri > Aulopiformes > Paralepididae > Notolepis > Notolepis coatsorum. The sequence continues at coordinate 223,725,262 of NC_140166.1, forward strand.
TTCGCTTGATTGTCCAGCAGATGGAGCCAGAGCTCCGTGTGTATCTGCAACGTGAGCGAACAGAACACAAAAACAGAGATTGGATCGTAAAGTCAACTTGATGTCACCCGCTGAGCGTTCGGTTGAGGTTATTAATTTCCTTTGTCTATATCAGGGGTGGCCAACCAGTCAGAGACTAAGAGCCACAAAAAAATGACTGTGGTACCACAAAGAGCCACACCATATACCAGCGTTTCTCAACCTTTTTTTTCAGTCACGACACCCTTCATGTGTTTATAGGTCTCACCCTCTGGCCTCTGAAGTTGCTAATGTCTTTTTTATTTGGGCCTCACAGGGTTAAAAGTACCCTGTGAGACCCACGGTTGCAAAATTACTAAATCACTTTTAGCCATTTAAAAAAATAATGTTTATTTAAAAAATGTTAAAGGGGAACTATTTTACTATTTCTTTCACTATTTGGGCACTTTTACACAATTCCTGTGAGTCTATGGAACACCTAGGTTTTTTTCAAAAAAAATGCATTGTTTTGTATTTCTAATCAAGTACTAAAAACCGCATTTTTTTACCTCAAGATCTTAAGCCGTTTTGAGGCTGGGCTCCAACCACTGTGTGGCCTGGTGCCAACTGCCACATCAACTGCCACATTATTATGCAGCTGAGAAATCTCTGACATCACAGATATGCACATTTTCAGATGACTCAGTTCAGTGAGGGTGAATATTGTGAGAGGAGAATTGGAAGAATTCGCCAATATGAGAATTAGAGACATATATCCTATTAATATAAGTCCACATAGCTAAGAAACAATGGTAAACACTGAAAAAAGCCATTTATAAGATAGTTCCCCTTTAAGCACATGTATAGTCAATTGGTCCTGTTGTTCAGCCTCACAATGCTATTTGATAGTAAATGTGTTTATATGTCCCACCCTCTGGCCTCTGAAGTTGCTAATTTCTTTTTAATTTGGGCCTCACAGGGTTAACCTCTTAAGCCCGAGATATACAGTAAAAGTGTATATTTTCAGCATTATGTTTGTTTACCAATTATTTTAACTGTTATTAGTGAAATATAAGATTATAGAAATCTCAGGGCATTGAGTCGGAAACCGGCGCATATTGACAGGAGGAAGTGGCACAGCCAAAAGTGAGTGTAGTCTTTTGAAGGAAGAGACTCAGGGCTTTCAAATTTCGAAAAACTACCCTACCCAGCTCACACCAGCCCCTGTCAATCATCTGACTTCTGGATTTACTTTTTAATTTCTCTTATTTTTTGGGATTATCTCCCACAAACCTGAACGTTATTGCCATAAAACAGAACGCAGTTAGTTTCTCTACCTTTCTGTGAACGTCTTGCAAAAAACGGTGTTGCAATATGATGAAGAATGGTGGAGAAATTTACATTATAAAAAAGATGGCAGAATTCAGTACTGTATCTACAAAACCTTCTGTTTAATCATCTTCCCTTTATTCATTTGCTTAGATTTTTCAGGTCTGGTCAATTTTAGCATGGTGTTATTTACAGTCAAAGATCATTTTTTTTTTAAATAGAATTGATATTCTCCTTTGGTTCATTACAATTTACTCAAGCCTAGTAACAGACACACTATTTCTGACACTGATCCATATATGTCCCTACATGTAGATTCAGATACCAAGAACATGCAAATGGACCATTTAAAAAAAAATTGTAAATGTTTATTCTACGTCCTTATGGAATGAGTGACATAAAAAAAAAAAAAAAAGTAAAAAAAAAAAAAAAGTAAAAAAAAATTTAAATTTTTTTTTTTTTTTTTTTTATGGATGGAAGAGCCGCACATTGACGGGCAAAGAGCCGCATGCGGCTCGCGAGCCGCGGGTTGGCCACCCCTGGTCTATATGATTCAGATGAGTAGAAAATATATGCAACTCTTCCTCTTAGGTGTTTTTGAGTTTTGATATTTAGCTCGTGTCCTATTGGAGGGTGGCTGCCACGTGACGCGGATGTGTTGGGAAGTATACTTGAATAGCGTTACATTGTTCTTAAATAATTCCTCTACGGTTACATTTTGTATAAAAGTAGACATATCCATATATCGGACGCTACACATGTTGCCTGATAGTATTTATCTTACACGTTAAGAGATATTATGAATCATCTCTGCATAAACCCACGACCGACGATGAGCTCTCCGCGAATGGGGTCGCCTCCTCGGAAGGCGGGTCGGCATCGCTTCTCGGCCTTTTGGCTAAGATCAAGTGTAGTATCTGTTCTTATCAGTTTAATATCTGATACGTCCCCTACCCGGGGACCATATATTAAATTGATTTTTGGAGCAGGGAGATGGAAAAGGGGCTTGCTCCGTCCACTCCACGCATCGACCTGGTATTGCAGTACCTCCAGGAACGGTGCACCCCCCCAACTCTGTCTAAAATAAATGTCACCATAACAAATTAAATCACGGTGTGTGTGATTCCTTTAAGCCCGACGGGCCAGGTACATGATGGCCGAGATTCTTATCACTCCATAAATGTATCAATAGTACAGATTAATGCATGAATTATCTTTATTGTCATTGTCACAAGAATGGTACAACGAAATTTAAAATGCAGCCCTACGTGCTAACACTTGGTAAGATGTGTGTATGAAAGAAGACTACAAAAAACAGCAGTGACTGCTCTCGGCTGTTTAACACATTTAACACCGACACCATCACCAGTTGTAGGTTGTCTGAAGTGCAGTTTGTTACTATGAAAATTCACTAGAATGCAGGATTTGGACGAAAAAAGATGTCATTCATTTTTTCAAATCCTGCATTCTAGTGATTTTTATTTTTATATATATATATATTTTTATTTTTTTAAACATAACATCAAATTAGACACACAAGCATTAACAGTAAACATCCAATGAAATCACCATTTGAATCATTATAAATGTAGTTTACGAGATATATACCTAATACTTGCTATCTAATACCCTACATACATGCTCTTGCTCGCTCACCCCCCCCGGACCCCCACTTGGATAATCCATCCATTTTCATTCGTTTCTAACCAGGAACTACAATTCATATGCTAGCTTTTATTCTCTCCACCACTTTTAACCAGATTGCAATGTTGACACTGACACCTAAAATTCTTGCTGTAGAAATTTCTAGATAAATCACATCGAGATAAGTAAGAACCCATACCTTCCGGCACCTTTTTTCTGGTTGAAACCATCGTGATGCTGGTAGCGCCAATCGTGTGACGCCTCTTTCTTTCACCGGTTAAGCTTAGGCACTCTTTCGAAGTTGGTTAAGGTTAGAGTTTGTCTTAGAGCAGGGCGATAGAACACCAGCCCTGATTCCATACTCTAACCTTAAAGGACGACTCCACTTTTTTTGGAAATTAGCTTATTTAACATCTTCCCTGGAGTTAGACAAGAAGATGCATACCTTTTTTGTCTCTGTGCGTGCATTTTAGCTTTGGGAATAGACGCTCCGTTAGCATAGCTTAGCTTCATCACTGGAAGTGGGGGAGGACAGTAGCCTTACAGTGCCTTACAGTGTATTGCAAGGTCTGACATTGACCAAACTTGATATGCATGACCTTGGTGGGCTCTAGGTCAACTCCTGAAAAGGGGGTCAATGTCAGACCTTGCAATCAAAAGTTAGGGGGCGCACTGAAATTATGGCAAGGGTTATTAGCCCCCTAACTTTGATTGCAAACTTCGAAAGAGTCGCCTAAGAAACGTCAGTCAATATTTCTTCTTCTTCTCTTCTTCTTTTTGGTGTTTTACGGCGGACGGCCACCATAAATGGGGCATTTACCGCCACCTACCGACCCGGAAATCGGGCCAGTCTTCCATTCTCCCCTCTTCTTTTCTTCTTCAATGGTTTAACAAAAACAAAACCCATCCCTAACATCACCACCATATCCAAACCTAATCTATGAGTCCCTCACTCTAACCACTAGTCTACCTAACTACCTAACCTACAAACACCTTCCTACAACCACACTGTTCACCATCCCTATCAACCCCCATCTACATTATACTACATATACCACTCTCTGACTCACGTATATTTCAACTTTCTATCTACCTTCCAACTCTAACACTTTCCCTCAAACCCTATCATACACCCCCACATCTCTCAAAAACCCCATCACCACCCTTGCCTTATCTCCCCCTCCCCCACTCAGTATTTCCGATATCCCCAGCTCCCTAACCCCCATCTCCCTCAATCTTCCCTTCATCTCTCTCCTCCGCACCGAAACAGAAAGAACCTGTAACCTAACGCGTGTTGTTGTGATGATGTCATCAAAACGCAGATTCAGTCATTACATGCGCGCTGTGAGCTCTTCAGTCCTGCGTGATACTCCTCTTGGGACTCGGGTAGGGTGACCAGATGCAAAAAGTCCAAAAGTGGGACAACAGTAAGATTTTGGTGGGACAAAGTGGGACAACAGTACGATTTTGGTGGGACAAAGTGGGACAACAGTACGATTTTGGTGGGACAAAGTGGGACAAAGTGGGACAGATAGATAATGTAATTTTTTGTATTAGAATAACTGCCATGGTCTTCACTGAATAGATTTAAATCAAAGGTTAAAGGTTAAATCAAAATAAATACAAATTAAATACCACCTAACATCTGTTTTAAATATTCAAACGTCATCACTTGACAGGAATGTCTTGTGTTTGATATTCCCTGTTAACACAGAACTAGGGAAAACAGTGTAGTATAATACAAAAATAATAATACAAATTAATTGTGTTTCTATATTAGAATAACTGCCATGGTCTTCACCGAATAGATTTAAATCAAAGGTTAAAGGTTACCACAGTCGGCTGACCTGTATGAATGGGAGTGTTGTACTGTGTGATAGACACTTGTTATCTCAGCTGCAGTGACCTTGTCCGTCTGGCTATCATTGTTTGGTTTAAAAAGAAACGTTTCCATAGATCTGGATGTTTCTTTTTGGTGAGCCACTTTCAAGTGAGACTCACGTCCACTGTGGCGCTTCAAGTTGTATTCTCCTCCATGCGCAATTGAAAACGAACTATGACGCAAAACACAGAAAGCCTGCTGCGGATTGCCTGCCATCTGCCTCACCCAGTCATGTGTCGTTTGCCAGTCTTGGTTGTAACTGCAGGTCCGTTTCTTTTTACTGCTTTCCATCTTGAACTAGTTCGCTTGTAATGTTTTTTTTTTTTTTTTGACCAATCAGATTTGCGATATGAGGTAGCGTCACGACTCAGTCTCAGTCAGTTTTCCGTCCGTATAATATGTAATGGGATCCTATTCCAGTATGTTATGGCTCTATACATTGCTATATAAATGAAGATTATTATTATTATTTACAAATATAGAGTAAAGGAGGGGTTCCTTTACAACTTCCTTGGGGAATAGCACACTGGAGTGTTACCATATTTGACATGGAACCATTAAATACAACACATTGTTGTCTATTAGACAAGTAGCTTCTCATCCATTCCATGGCAGTGTCTTCAAGCCCATATGTGTGTAATTTCAATAATAATAGGCCATGATCTATGATGTCGAAAAGCCGCACTGAAATTCAAGAGCACTGTACCCACAACTAACTTCCTATCGATCAGTTGTAGCCAGCTATCTGTAAGAGATGTTAAAGCAGTTCCTGTAGAGTATCCTACTTTGTATGCATGCTGGAAATCAGAATTAATGTTGTTTTCGTTGAAATACTTTTGAATCTACTTGAACACAATTCCTTCCAATAACTTACCTATTACTGGTAAAATACTAATGGGCCTACTGTTTGAACCTGTAAATGGCTATTTACAGTTCTTTGGTAGTGGAGTTACTTTGGCTATTTTCCAAGGCTGAGGAAAGACCCTCTCTTCAAAACATAAATTAAATATATGTGATAGTGGCTTAGCCACACATTTTGCAGAGATTTGTAGCAGTGTTCCATTCAGATTATCAACACAGCAAGGTTTATCTGGTTTAAGGGCTAGGAGGAGCTTTTCAATATCATTTGGACTTGTGCATTTAAATTTAAATCGGCATTTCTTGTCATACATTATATGTTTTTTAATTACAGAGTCTGACCGCTTACCACTCATTGGCAACATTTGATTTATAATTGTGTTTACCTTGGAAACAAAGTAATTGTTGAAATGAGTTGCAATGTCAAATGGTTTAGTGGTGAATATACCATCTGACTCAATAAATGATGGCGTTTTGCCCATTTTATTTATACCCAGCTTCATTCAATGTTTTCCATAGTCTCTTACTATCCCCTTTACACTCCTCCAATCTGGTTTGATAATAATGTTTTTTCTTCTGTAATTTGTATTAATTTATAAATGTATAAACTGTTGATTGATATGCACTGTCCCTGATCAAATAAACTGAGTAAACTCAAACGAAACTATTGTTTTATTGCACAATCGTAGCGGGCATTGTAATGTTTGGGGTTTTGCGAGAGAACCAGTGTTGGAGTCAAAGATTAAACAAGTGAGAGAGACAGATGGACAGAATGAATGAATGAAAACTTTATTTAACTGATTGCAGAATGGGTACAGTACGGCTCAATACACACAAAATGTTTAAGGGGATGCAGAGAAAGACGTTTGTCTTGTTTACATCAGGGTCCCCCATTTTCAATTCATAGTGACATTTATGACATACATGACATTTATGACAGGGACATACATGACATACAGGTATATAGTACTGTTACATTTGTGACATACGATATGCAAATATACAGTAAGGAACCTGACACGAACTTTGCCATCACAACCATTGAACTATTATAATAGCTTTACTATTATAATCTAAATCTGTGCAATATTCATGTTTATTTAGTGATATTCATGTTTATTGATTCAACATAGCTGTTTATCTTTGATAATGTATGACAGGCTTTTGCCCTGACCGGGATTCGAACACGGCTGCACGAGAGCAGTTAAAAATAATAATAATAATAATAATAATTTAGGACCTGCTCCGAGGTCACCATTTGGCACACATGCGAACCATGCATACAATGCGTATCTGCGATTAACCCATCCCGTCGTCCTTCCCCCCCAAGGGCAGCCGGGAGCAGACAGGCGCCACGTGAGCCGCGCCAGGGGACCAATCCAAGTGCTCCTGTCCGTCTTCGTCAAGGACGCCACAGCGTTAGCGATCTTGTTGTTGTGCATGTTTTTCCATTGGGTTTATCTTATCGGGGGGGGAAACCCTTGCGAGCACGGGGAGAACATGCAAACTCCACACAGAAAGGCCTGGGAGATACCCCACCTGGGTAACTGGCATCATGGAAACCTGGTCCCCAAGCGGGATTCGAACCCTGGACCTTCTTGCTGTGAGGCGACAGTGTTAACCACTACACCACCGTGCAAGGAGTTCAGCTCCTTGGACAGCGTGACAAATGCACCCCATTTCATTGGCTGTCAGTCTGTTACACCTATACACGGCTGGCCCTGCTCTGCCAGGTGAGCTGAAGCGCCGAATGAAAATCATGGCGGATTAGGACGGTTACATAATTCCGCAAGCTCTGCCGCTCCGCTCCGCGGAGCGTGCCGCGCGGCAGAGAAAGTTGCGCGTCACGTGCCTGTCGGGGCCAATCAGGCCTACCCCGGAAGTAACTTACTGTTGCGGAACAGTTATAGGCTTCCCGGACTCGCCGTCATTTGCCGAATGTCTCCCCCTGCTCTCTCTCCCGTTTCACCCTACAACTGTCGGTCATGCTTGACCAGAAAAGCGATAAATGCTAAAAAATAAAGTTTAAAAAAAAAGGGCACAGCCCCCCTAAAAGTGATCTAATAACGTTGATGCCTGCCATGGCCAGTAGGGGGCGAATTTGCAGTGGCCCAATATCCAGATTTCTTCTATAAGCCAGGGGTTCCCAAAGTTTTCAGGCGGCGCCCCCCCCCCTCTGTAGGCCATAATTACAAATTCCATTGGAAGTAAATTAGTAATTAGGATATTTGCTTTTAGAAAGACTGGTTTAGATTCGCATATATGGAGGGTACAGAAGATACAACGATTAAGGCTGAGGTTACACCTTTCGTATCATCTTCGTATCGTTTTCTTATACGCATCGCCGCGTATCGCCGCGACGTCATGCGCCTCGAGTCACACTTTCGTTTTTTTTTCGTTTTTGTCAGCCAAGCACACTGATGTAGTACACTGCCAAAGCAGTAGGTGGCAGTAGGTGGCAACCATGAAGGCAATTTCAACCAATCAGAACGAATGTGCCAATACACTTCCTGGTGGAAGCTCCACCAAAGAAAATGTCAATAAGGCAGCCTATGCCGCGCCACCATCTTGTTTACTCAATGCAGCAATAATTTTCCAGCAAAGCCTAATAAAAGTGCAATAAACAAAACGGATACATTCACTGTGTGTTCTGCTTGTCATTTGTTGATGAAACAAAACTAACATCAACACAAGTGACCACCAAGAGCGGATCGTTTTAGTCTAAAAAACGCTCGGTAGCATTGTTAGCTGCATGCTAACGTCAATGGAGTATGCCATTATAACAATATAGCATTGTGGCTAGAAGCTAACGTTAGCTCACGCTACTTAGCCAGCAACAAAACTGATGATATCGCGAGCTATCAGTAGTTAGATAACATTAGAGACAACGCTGTGTGTATTAAACAAAGGTGAATAGATGACTGGGCCATTTTGTTTAATGCTTGTTAAGTTGAAAGAGGAACTCTGAGCTAACAGGGTCTGAATCCTAATAGCTCACGTTAGCCAGCTGCTCATGCGATCGGTAATGCTAGCAGAATGAATGGATGTAAACTTTATTTAACATATTGCATATGGGTACAATACAATACGGCTCAATACAAACAATTGTTAAGGGAATGCAGACTGTTGTAGCTTGGACTGGGGTCCTTATAACAATAACTTGACAACACATGGTAGCTGAAGCTATTTTGGACACGGAGCTCTGTCCCAAACACACACACTGTTGTCATTGTCACCGGAAGGGCACGCAGATGGTATCTACTGCGCATGGGCGTTTTCGCAACAACGGCTAGCGTGCTGACTACACGCTGTTGTCGACTCGTTTTTTTTGCGTATCTCCAAACGCAAACACAATTTTGCGTTTCAGCCGTATCCACAAAAAAACGCCAAAAAACGCGTTTCTGTGTAGATAGGACATCATACGTCGTCAAAAACGTATAAAAAAACGCCAGGAATACACTAGTCTAACCATAGCCTAAGAGGAAAGACTCATGTTATGTAGTGGGACACTCCCCCCCCCCCCCCCCCCCCCCAGGTCCACCACTTAACACCTCCATGAGTTGCAATGCGCAGGACTGCACAGCATGGACACCTGGGACAACCCCCCCCCCTCCCCCATAGTCAATTGTTTGTGCAATTCGGCAAAGTATCCTGCTGCGTTAGGAACAAATGAATACCACCACCATGGCATACTGGAATATAACCTGTACCTTTTGAGTATTTTATAACCTGTACCTTTTGAGTATTTTACACCGCGCTGTTTATTATTAAGAAGACAAGTTGGACATGGAAAGAGACATAAACCAACGTTAGAGGACCAAACCGTCTGGGACGTTCGGTTTTCATGGGGAAATACGTTGGCGGATGTTTTGAAAACGTAAGACATGCAACTCTAGTAAGTATTTATGTGCATTTGTTTTCTTTATTACTAGTTGTCAACAATTAGTTTTCATGGATTTTTTTTTGGGTCAAAACCATTTGTTTTTAGTTCCCTAGTCTAGCGTTAAATGTAAAATAAAATGCATGTCCACTTCAGTCTAAGTTCTGTTCTGTCGTCGAGTGTTTTGATCAGATGCAGGGATGGAAAAGCTGGAGCTTCTTCAGAGACGATTAACGTCACCAGCAGTTGAGGCAAGAGGTTCAAGTATTTCTAACGGGTTGAGCCAGACGTTTAAAAGCTCAACTCACTGCCTCTGGAGTAACGTTGCATAGTTTTAAAGTAAGATATTCCTTTATTGACCATCTTGGGGGGATTCGGGCGTCACTATGAATTGAAAATGGGGGACCCTGATGTAAACAAGACGAAAGTATTTATCTGGTCTGCATCCCCTTAACAATTGTGTGTATATTGAGCCCTACTGTACTCATTCTGCAATCTGTTAATAAAGTTTCCGATCAATAGCAGCATGGGGGAGGGGAGGTACACGTATGGCAGAGTAATAGTAGAAATACATAGATAATAATATAAGCAATACAATTAGATCTGAAGTTGAAATCATGTAGTTAAAATACGGCCTCGCAAGCGCGTTTTCAAATGGTGGACTCGAGGAGGGTCGGAGGGAGGCCTGGTCCTCCGCAGACACACCAGATATTCACACCTTCAAATGAGCAATGGTTCAAAGTTTCATCAATTGTATTTCATTGTCTGTTTATTTTCACAGTATATAAACCCCATTCCCTCCGTATGAACACGAGGGGACTGTAATGAAATGACATGTTTTCAGTTTGAGGACATTGGTCGTGGTGGAGTTACCTCGCCTACGCTAAGTGCAGTTCGCTTGATTGTCCAGCAGATGGAGCCAGAGCTCCGTGTGTATCTGCAACGTGAGCGAACAGAACACAAAAACAGAGATTGGATCGTAAAGTCAACTTGATGTCACCCGCTGAGCGTTCGGTTGAGGTTATTAATTTCCTTTGTCTATATGATTCAGATGAGTAGAAAATATATGCAAATATATGCAACTCTTCCTCTTAGGTGTTTTTGAGTTTTGATATTTAGCTCGTGTCCTATTGGAGGGTGGCTGCCACGTGACGCGGATGTGTTGGGAAGTATACTTGAATAGCGTTACATTGTTCTTAAATAATTCCTCTACGGTTACATTTTGTATAAAAGTAGACATATCCATATATCGGACGCTACACATGTTGCCTGATAGTATTTATCTTACACGTTAAGAGATATTATGAATCATCTCTGCATAAACCCACGACCGACGATGAGCTCTCCGCGAATGGGGTCGCCTCCTCGGAAGGCGGGTCGGCATCGCTTCTCGGCCTTTTGGCTAAGATCAAGTGTAGTAATACATTGTGTACATGTAACTTTGTAACCATGTGACAATAAACTTTTTCAAATGAAAAATCTGTTCTTATCAGTTTAATATCTGATACGTCCCCTACCCGGGGACCATATATTAAATTGATTTTTGGAGCAGGGAGATGGAAAAGGGGCTTGCTCCGTCCACTCCACGCATCGACCTGGTATTGCAGTACCTCCAGGAACGGTGCACCCCCCCAACTCTGTCTAAAATAAATGTCACCATAACAAATTAAATCACGGTGTGTGTGATTCCTTTAAGCCCGACGGGCCAGGTACATGATGGCCGAGATTCTTATCACTCCATAAATGTATCAATAGTACAGATTAATGCATGAATTATCTTTATTGTCATTGTCACAAGAATGGTACAACGAAATTTAAAATGCAGCCCTACGTGCTAACACTTGGTAAGATGTGTGTATGAAAGAAGACTACAAAAAACAGCAGTGACTGCTCTCGGCTGTTTAACACATTTAACATGGTGATGATGGCGCCGCCCCGACCGGCTGCCTCTCTGTTCGCTCCGTCGAGACTGTGTTTACTTTTGTTAATATTTATAGTTTTTAGAGTTTTGTGCGTACCAACTGTTGGTGCATTTAATGTATATGACCGTCAGTCACTCATAGACATTGGATTACGGGAAACTTACCAACTGGATTACTCGCTGGATCAGCTTTCCGAACCACACCAATGGCCTGAAGAAATTCTCCGGAGACTAGGACCAGACCCTTTGTTCCCAGAGCCCAGGAAAAGACGACGAGGAAAGAGGGCTGGGATCCGAAACAGGCTGAGATCCAGACGCCACCGTACACCACTTCCCAGTATATTGCTAGCCAATGTACAATCAATAGACAATAAACTGGATGACATCCGAGCAAGGATTCAATATCAAAGAGACGTTAGGGACTGCAATGTCCTTTGCTTCACCGAAACATGGCTCACACCGGAGGTTCCAGATCACGCAATTCAACCAGCGGATCACTTCTTTATCCATAGAAAGGATCGGACATCATCAGAGTCCGGTAAACAACGTGGAGGAGGTATTGCCTTCATGTTTAACAAAAATTGGAGTGATCCAACGAACGTGAAGGAATTATCCAACCACTGCTCCCCAGAACTGGAATATATAACCATCAAGTGTCGTCCTTTCTTCCTCCCGAGGGAGTTAACGGCGATCGTCCTGGTCGGAGTGTATATTCCACCGCAAGCCAGCAACAAGGTTGCGCTCTCCAGACTACACGACGAGGTAAATAGAATACAAGTGGCTAACGTTAACGCCGCCATTTTAGTACTGGGAGATTTCAATAGCGCCAATCTGAGAAAGGTATTGCCCGACTTCTATCAGCATGTGACTTGCAACACCAGAGGCGGTAACATCCTAGATCACTGTTACACGCAATTTAAAGGTGGCTACAAGGCTCATTCTGATAGTGGCTTTGGCAAGTCAGATCACGCATCCATTTTCCTTTCACCAAAGTACAGACAGAGAATTAAAAGTACTCACGTAGTCTCGCGAGAGGTGCAGAAATGGGATCTGACGTCAGAAGAGACGATCCGGGCAGTGTTTCACCACACAGACTGGATTGTGTTCCGCGACACAGATAACATTAATGCCTACACGGAGACAGTGCTGGACTATGTCTGTACTAGGGTGAAAGAAACAATCCCCACTACCAAAATGAAAGTTTACCCAAATCAAAAACCCTGGGTAGACAAATCCGTCCGTGAAGCTCTGAGAGAGCGCACCAAAGCATACAATGACGGCCTAGTGGCAGGCAACATGAATGACCACAAGGTGGCGCGACACAACGTAAGGAGGACAGTGTCAGAGGCCAAACGGCGCTACAGTGATAAAATTGAACTCCAGTTTGAACAAGCTGACTCTAGAGCTATGTGGCAGGGGCTCAAAACGATGACAGACTACAAAGGCGCCTCCCTCAAACTGAACAGTGACATCTCCTTAGCAAATGACCTCAATACCTTCTATGCGAGGTTTGATGCTGGTAATAACAACACCAGCTCACAAGCCTCGGCAATGGGGGGGGGGGGGGGGTCGGCTGCTGATGGAGGCGCAGTGTTCAGGGTAACAGAGCATGAGGTGAGGCGGACCTTTAAAAAAGTGAAAATCAGGAAGGCAGCAGGTCCGGACGGCATCCCCGGCCGCGTCCTAAAAGTCTGTGCCGACCAACTGGCCCCAGTATTCACTGACATATTTAACCTGTCCTTAGAACAGGCTGTCATCCCCACCTGCCTGAAGAAGTCCACTATTATCCCTGTACCCAAAAAATCCAAGCCTGCTTGCCTCAACGACTACCGCCCTGTAGCTCTCACCTCCATAGCCATGAAGTGCTTTGAGAAGCTAGTAAAGGGCTACATCTGCTCCTCCCTCCCCATCAACATGGACCCCCTGCAATTTGCATACCGCCCCAACAGGTCCACGGAGGACGCCATATCCCATGTGCTGCACACAGCAGCATCACACCTGGACAAGAGGCAGGGGAACTATGTGAGAATGCTATTCATCGACTACAGCTCGGCATTCAATACCATAGTCCCCTCCATACTCATAGCCAAGCTCAGGGACCTGGGCTTGGGCTATGACCTCTGCCAGTGGGTCTTGGACTTCCTGACTGGCAGACCCCAGGTGGTGAGAGCAGGCAACTGCACCTCCTCATCCATCACCCTCAACATAGGGGCCCCCCAGGGCTGTGTTCTGAGTCCCCTCCTCTACTCCCTGTACACACACGACTGTGTGGCTCAGCGGAGTAGCAATACAATCGTCAAATTTGCTGACGACACAGTGGTGGTGGGCCTGATCTCTGCCAACGACGAGAGGGCCTACCTGGAAGAGGTCAAGGTCCTGGCGGGATGGTGCCAGGAAAACAGCCTCTCCCTGAACGTCAGCAAAACAAAGGAGATGATTGTGGACTTCAGGAGGTCGGGGGTCAAGGACTACAGCCCCCTCAGCATCGACGGGGCACCGGTTGAGAGAGTCAACAGCTTCAAGTACCTCGGAGCCCACATATCCGAGGACTTGACATGGACCACACACATTAACAGTGTGGTGAAGAAGGCACGACAACGCCTCTACTTCCTCAGGCGCCTAAGGAAGTTCCAAGTCAGCCAGAAGATCCTTAAGAACTTCTACTCATGTACAATAGAGAGCATCTTGACCGGCAACATCACCTCCTGGTTTGGGAATAGCACTGCAAAAGACCAAAGCAGACTACAAAGAGTGACACGTTCAGCCGAACGCACAATTGGAGGGGGGCTCCCCACCCTCCAGAACATTTACTACAAGCGTTGCAAGGGCAAGGCTAAGAGAATCATTAAAGACTCCAGTCACCCGAACAACTGCCTCTTCGAACTGCTGCGGTCAGGCAAGCGATACAGGAGTCTCAAGGCGAGCACAGAAAGACTCAGAAGTAGCTTCTATCCCCAGGCCATCAGGCTGCTAAACGAACAATGAATGAACACTACACAACAACAACCACCAAACGCACATAGCACACACATCCACACGCACACACCCACTTTAAACAAACACACTGTAGCACCCACTCCACACACTTTATAGCACACACCCACTTTAAACAAACACACTGTAGCACCCACTCCCCACACTTTATATTTATGGATGAAGGATTGCACTACAACTCGTACACCTTACTGTAAATTGTACCAAAAATTGTACCTCATCCCATTTCTGCTTTGCACTAGATAGTACTGTACATTAGTACACTGCATAGTATTGTGTATTGTATATTATATGGTAACTCAGAACATTGTACATATGTCTATACCGAACACTGTGACCTCATTTTCTTCTTCTAAATTCATGCTATATTATGTTATTATGTTATTTGATACTATCTTGTCTAGCACAGTCTCTGGAGCGTAACAGTAAGAAGCATTTTGTATGAAAGTATTCTGTACTTCTGTATGACAACTATTAAAGAACTTGAACTTGAACTAACACCGACACCATCACCAGTTGTAGGTTGTCTGAAGTGCAGTTTGTTACTATGAAAATTCACTAGAATGCAGGATTTGGACGAAAAAAGATGTCATTCATTTTTTCAAATCCTGCATTCTAGTGATTTTTATTTTTATATATATATATTTTTTTATTTTTTTAAACATAACATCAAATTAGACACACAAGCATTAACAGTAAACATCCAATGAAATCACCATTTGAATCATTATAAATGTAGTTTACGAGATATATACCTAATACTTGCTATCTAATACCCTACATACATGCTCTTGCTCGCTCACCCCCCCCCCCGGACCCCCACTTGGATAATCCATCCATTTTCATTCGTTTCTAACCAGGAACTACAATTCATATGCTAGCTTTTATTCTCTCCACCACTTTTAACCAGATTGCAATGTTGACACTGACACCTAAAATTCTTGCTGTAGAAATGTCTAGATAAATCACATCGAGATAAGTAAGAACCCATACCTTCCGGCACCTTTTTTCTGGTTGAAACCATCGTGATGCTGGTAGCGCCAATCGTGTGACGCCTCTTTCTTTCACCGGTTAAGCTTAGGCACTCTTTCGAAGTTGGTTAAGGTTAGAGTTTGTCTTAGAGCAGGGCGATAGAACACCAGCCCTGATTCCATACTCTAACCTTAAAGGACGACTCCACTTTTTTTGGAAATTAGCTTATTTAACATCTTCCCTGGAGTTAGACAAGAAGATGCATACCTTTTTTGTCTCTGTGCGTGCATTTTAGCTTTGGGAATAGACGCTCCGTTAGCATAGCTTAGCTTCATCACTGGAAGTGGGGGAGGACAGTAGCCTTACAGTGCCTTACAGTGTATTGCAAGGTCTGACATTGACCAAACTTGATATGCATGACCTTGGTGGGCTCTAGGTCAACTCCTGAAAAGGGGGTCAATGTCAGACCTTGCAATCAAAAGTTAGGGGGCGCACTGAAATTATGGCAAGGGTTATTAGCCCCCTAACTTTGATTGCAAACTTCGAAAGAGTCGCCTAAGAAACGTCAGTCAATATTTCTTCTTCTTCTCTTCTTCTTTTTGGTGTTTTACGGCGGACGGCCACCATAAATGGGGCATTTACCGCCACCTACCGACCCGGAAATCGGGCCAGTCTTCCATTCTCCCCTCTTCTTTTCTTCTTCAATGGTTTAACAAAAACAAAACCCATCCCTAACATCACCACCATATCCAAACCTAATCTATGAGTCCCTCACTCTAACCACTAGTCTACCTAACTACCTAACCTACAAACACCTTCCTACAACCACACTGTTCACCATCCCTATCAACCCCCATCTACATTATACTACATATACCACTCTCTGACTCACGTATATTTCAACTTTCTATCTACCTTCCAACTCTAACACTTTCCCTCAAACCCTATCATACACCCCCACATCTCTCAAAAACCCCATCACCACCCTTGCCTTATCTCCCCCTCCCCCACTCAGTATTTCCGATATCCCCAGCTCCCTAACCCCCATCTCCCTCAATCTTCCCTTCATCTCTCTCCTCCGCACCGAAACAGAAAGAACCTGTAACCTAACGCGTGTTGTTGTGATGATGTCATCAAAACGCAGATTCAGTCATTACATGCGCGCTGTGAGCTCTTCAGTCCTGCGTGATACTCCTCTTGGGACTCGGCCTGCATCCTCTTAACAATTGTATATATTGAGCTGTACTATACTGTACCCATTCTGCAATCTGTTAATAAACTTTTCAATCAATCAATCAATTTTATTGAGTATGTATACCTCTTTCTCTCTTTGTGCTTATGAGTTTTAGTGGGGTTTCCTTGACAAAGTAAACACATTAGAGGTAGTTGATGGCGAGAGAAAGTCTGAACTATGTAAAAACATCTATCTATGAATCACAGTAAAATAGACACTGTCTCTTTAAAGTGACTCCTCCCCTGGACAACTATAACCAGGAAGCACCTCCCACCAAAACGCGTCACACACAATCCGAGTTTACTCTACAACCAGGAAGCACCTTCCACCCACACGATCTTCCTGAGAAAACAAAACTTGAAATGGCGCAGCAAGGAGTTGATCTGTACCGGGACCAGTTCTGCTGTTCTATCTGTCTGGATCTACTGAAGGATCCGGTAACTATTCCCTGTGGACACAGCTACTGTATGGGCTGTATTAAAGACTGCTGGGATCGAGATGATCAGAGGGGGATCTACACATGTCCCCAGTGCAGGGAGACTATTACTCCGAGGCTTGCTCTGAAGAAAAACAACATGCTGGCTGAAGTGATGGAACAACTAATGAAGACAGGACTCCAAGCTGCTCCTCCTGATCACTGTTATGCTGGACCTGGAGACGTGGCCTGTGATGTCTGCACTGGGAGAAAGCAGAAAGCCCTCAAGTCCTGCCTGGTATGTCTGGCTTCTTACTGTGAAACTCACCTCCAGCCTCACTATCAATCTGATACCTTTAAGAAGCATAAGCTGGTCATAGCCTCCACACGGCTTCAGGAGAACACCTGCACTCGTCACGACAGGATTCTGGATGTTTTCTGTTGTACTGATCAGCAGTGTATCTGTTATTTGTGTTCCATGGATGAACATAAAGGCCATGATACAGTCTCAGCTGCAGCAGAAAGGACGGAGAGACAGAAAGAGCTTGGCATGAGTCAGCAGAAAGTCCACCAGAGAGTCCAGGAGAGGGAGAAGCGACTCAAAGAGGCCCGGCTGTTGATTCTCTCAATCGCTCTGCTGATAAAGCAGTGGAGGACGGTGAGAGAATCTTTACTGAGCTGATACGCTCCTTGGAGACGAGGCGCTCTGAGCTGAAGAAGGTCATCAGAGCCCAACAGAGGACCACAGTGACTCAGGCTGAAGAAGTGCAGAAGAGACTGGAGCAGGAGATAGCGGACCTGAGGAGGAGAGCCACTGAGCTGGAGCAGCTCTCACACACAGAGGACCACATCCACTTTCTACAGAGTTACCCCCCCCTCTCCGGTCCCAGTGAGTCTACAGACTTACCCAGCATCAGTGTCCTTCCTCTCCTGTACTTTGCAGATGTGACTGAGGTCGTGTCTGAGCTGAGAGTGAAACTAGAGGACGTTCTGAAAGAGCAGTGGCCCAGAATCTCAACAACAGTGAATGCAGTTAATGTTTTACTGCCACCAGAGCCCAAGACCAGAGCTGACTTCTTACAATATTCCTCTCAGATCACACTGGACCCAAACACAACACACACACGTCTGTCTTTGTCTGAGGGGAACAACAAAGCAACACTGATGCAGCATCAAGAGCAGTCATATCCTAATCACCCAGAACGATTTATTGAAAGGTGGCAGGTTCTGGGTAGAGAAGGTCTGACTGGACGCTGTTACTGGGAGGTGGAGTGGACCTGGAGTGGTTTCTGTAGCAGCCTCCTACAAAGACATTAGTAGAACAGGCACCGGGGTGGAGAACTGTGGATTTGGATACAATTCCAAATCCTGGGCTTTAGAGTGCACACCAAGTCATTACTTCTTCTGCCACGATAACGAGAGAATAAGAATATGGGGCCCCCGGTCCTCCAGAATAGGAGTGTACCTGGATCACAGGGCAGGGACTCTG
Source organism: Notolepis coatsorum (assembly GCF_963971535.1). NCBI lineage: Eukaryota > Metazoa > Chordata > Actinopteri > Aulopiformes > Paralepididae > Notolepis > Notolepis coatsorum. The sequence continues at coordinate 223,743,877 of NC_140166.1, forward strand.
TGCTTCTACAGCGTCTCTAACACCATGACCCTCCTGCACAGAGTCAACACCACATTCACTCAGCCTCTCTATCCTGGACTTTGGCTTCACTCATACCCTGCGAAGGCTGAGTTCTGTGAGCTGAAGTAGAGATCAGTGACATTCACAGCTCCTCTACGCAGGGTTTTGGATTTAAATTGATCTTGAAGAAGCTGAGTTGTGAAATATGAGGTAATTAGGCGTTACATTCACTCAGTCACTCTATCATTGTTCTGAAGGACACAATGATGTTTAGCTTTGTTTCTAGTTTCTAGCCTACCCGGCTAAAGTTTGTTTGATTGGATATTTACATATTCACATATTTGATTCCCATCTTCAATACCTCTGCCCCTTTGCATGCAGGGGAGTCGAAATCTGTATTTTCATACTCTGGGTAGGCTGGACAACAATATGCAACTGTTGTATTTGTGTTTGATCACCTTTGGTCATTTTGAATTACTGTGGGATTTGGGTCCGTCTCTCCTCTCTCTGTTCCAGGGGGGGTTGGTAACAATGTGGGGGCCGGACCTCCATGGGGGAGGTTGATTCAGCCTATAACCTTCTCCCTCACCTCTTGTCTCTGGGCAGCCGGGACACTTCATACGGGACACTCTATCTTCAAGGCCTTCTGTTGAACCCACAGCCAGGATGTGTGGGGCATGGGTCAGTCGTAAATGCAACTGTTTTGTTTTAGAACAGACCCATCTGCGTTATCAAAAGAGCTGAGAGAGAGAGATGTTCTTCTGGTGGCCGACTTTGAGGGAGACAGACCTAGATAGGAGCTGGTTTAGGAAGAATGACCATTTATTGAATATTGTGCATTTTGTCTTTTGTTCTTTTGTTCTTACTAAATAAACGTGGACATCTAAACCCAGAAGGACCCGTGTGGATATTTGCTTGAAACTTGCCGTTTCACCGACTGAACCTCAATATAGAACTTCAGTCTAAATCTAACATTACCATTGAAATTCAATACTGTTCAAATGAAACGAGTTAGAGTTCATAGAAGAAACATAAGTCTATACTCTACAGCAGGGGTCAGCAACCTTTACTATCAAAAGAGCCACTTTTCCCCCGTCCCACAAAATAAAATGCTCAGGGAGCCGGCGCCGCACAACCTATTTACCCTTAAAATGAAGATAACACAGTGTATAACGTTTTATATATCCCCAAGCATACCCCACATTTAGCATAAAACGCCTGACAATTGCATACCCAAAGTAATTTGCGATTTATTATACTTTATACTTATAGCACACAGTTTGTTGCATTAATGGGATTATAAAGCAACAAAAAGAAAAAAATTGACTTTTTAATTACTGTTTTTAGTTTTACCTGTTATAACAAAGGAAAACCTCACTCTTATGAAGAGGAGAAAAAATACTGGCTGTGTAGACCTATTTTTTAATAAAACACAGAAGAGGAGACAAAACACTGGTGTCTGTAGACCGACTTTGAAATAAAACCCTGAACTATTCAGGTATATTTGAGTCCTTCCCTTATTTGTGGAACATTTATAAAATAGAAAGTAGTCCACTTTGAAAAAAGAATACCATGTGTAGACCTACTTTGAAATAAAACACAGAAAAGGAGAAAAAACACTGGCATCTGTAGACCTACTTTGAAATAAAACCCTGAACTATGCAGCTCTATTAGAGTCCTTCCCTTATTTGTGGAAAATCTATAAAATAAAAAGTACATTTTTCATTGTTCGTAAATTTCGCACCACATATCAGGCATACAGGTAAGCCTTTTGTTGACTAAATATCTTAGTTGATGAAATATTTTTTCATTTCAGTGTCACAGTATGACATCGATCTCCATAATAATAATGACATTTTTTTTTTTTTTTTTGGGCCAGGGAGCCACAGCTGATTGGCTAAAGAGCCGCATGCGGCCTCGAGGCCGCAGGTTGCCGACCCCTGCTCTACAGTATCAATAATACAAATATGTGTGTACATGTACAGCCCAACCTGTTTATAAATATACAAATAACTATGCTAAGTCTACCCCTGGTACAAATATAACTAACTATGTTATGTCTACTCCCGGTACAATATATATACTGTAACTATAATTATAAAATATAAGTATATCCTGTGCAATATATATATAGTACTCCAACTACTCCATACTAAGTCTACCTTGATCTGTACATGGAATATAAGATATTTGGAACTTTCTGAACCTATTGTAAAATCTAATATAGATCAGTTTTACTACAATGTTTGCAAACATTGCCAACATACCCAAAGTGTTTCAGCCACAGAACAAATACAAGCAGCGTTGTCTGGTGTCAGTCAGCAGGCTATGAAAACAGGGCTCCATTCTTATGTCTGGTGGTGGAGCTACACATTCATGTATGTTTGGATCAATTACCTTTAACATATTCAATCTAGCCAATTAAAAAATGCACACATTTGGATATGATCACTTTTCCCTTTGTATAATAACTGTATAAGGTGACTGTACATGTCTTCATATGTCCTTGGACCATATCTTGTTCCACATATAAAATTAATAATTCATAATAAATAGGACTGTTACAGATGGACAACAAAACAATATTTTGTATATTATCTATAGAACTAATCTTCAAACGGACACAAAGGCTGATTATGGCTGCACTTTGAAATTGAAATGATATAACAACACTGCTAGGAGTAGTTTAGTGTATATTGTATACTGAGCTGAATTAACTCTTCATCAAAATGTTATAGCTAAGTGTTTTATTCACAATGTGAAATCAGATACTGCATAAAATCTGTTGTATAAAAGCAACAGAACACTAAAGGCTGTGCGTTGTAGTAAATCTAGTAAATAGAGTCGCGGCTGAGATGATGGAAATACTTTAGATGTGATGTTATTTACTCTTGTGTTCTATTGCTTAATCACTTCCTGTAGTAACATTTACAGAAACATGTTACATTATGGTTCACTGCAGATTTGGAAAGGCCGTCACCAGGGTTAACATTCTAACCTGTCTAAATGACATGTCGTCAGCCTGTGACTGCAACTTGTTCCTGTTTGCGGACGACTCAGCCCTGCTGATCTCTGACAAGAACAAATTGCAGGTTGAAAAAACCCTCAGCACGGAACTAGGCAAAATCTGCATATGGCTCGCTGATAACAAACTATCATTACACATGGGCAAAACAGAGTCCATTCTCTTCGGTTCAAATAACAAACTCAGCAAGACCGACGGATTCTCAGTTACAGTGGGTGACAATATTGTCACAAGGAAAGACGAAATTACCTACCTGGGTTCCATCCTAGAGGCAAATCTTTCCTGTGACAAAATGGCATCCAATGTAATAAAAAAAGTCAACCAACGAACTAGATTCTTGTACCGGATCTCCTCTCTGGTAAACAAGAATACCCTGAAGACTCTGGCAGGAGCACTCATTCAAGGGTACTATGACTATGCGTGCACCTCATGGTACCAAAGCACCTCAAAGGCGCTTAAAACAAAATTACAAACATCACAAAACAAACTGGTCAGACTACTACTTGACCTGAACCCCAGAACCCACCTCACCCCTGCCCACTTTGCCAACCTAGGATGGCTTAGAGTAGACGACAGAGTACAGCAACTTGCAATGGGCCTGGTCTACAAGATACACTATACGACCGGGGTGCCCATGTACATGTCAAAATACTTCCCAAAGGTCAGTGAATACCACAACCACTACACCAGTCTCCTCACCACCGCATGTATATATTCCCTCCCCGCCGTATGTATATTTCCCTCCCTCCCACCCACCCACCCCCTCCTAATGTACAGTCCCCTCCCCATCATATATATATACTCTGTCAGGATCTAGGGGTAACACTAACAGTACTGTATATTTGAATACCGTTATGTCACAAATGTATCAGTACTAAATACCTATATGTCCCTATGCAATAAATGTCATGTATGTTGTGTATGTCATAAATGTCTATATGAATTGAAAATGGGGGACCCTGATGGAAACAAGACAAACGTCTTTCTCAGGTCTGCATCCCCTTAACAATTGTATGTATTTGAGCCGTACTGTATTGTACCCATTCTGCAATCTGTTAAATAAAGTTTTCATTCATTCATTCATTCAACCCACCTCTTCAACCTCGGGATCCCATCATAGAGCTGCATGTAAATGGTAAATGGTAAATGGCTGCATTTATATACTAGCACTTTTATCCAAAGCGCTTTACAATTTGTTCTACTCTGTCGTGTGTCTGCTGAGCAAGGGTAGAATTACCTATGGAGTCAATGGAAAGAAGACAGACGCATAATGGGGTAAACCGTTGTCAGAACTCAGCTAATTTGGACAGTCTTTCAATGCCATTATGAATAACTAGCAATCTGTCTGTCGATGAGAGCTTTCATTTATGTCTAACTATAGCCCGCCATTCAAAATGCCATTCCAGCATTCGTCCCTATGAGACAGTTCTAGTCAAATTCTGCACTAATGCTAACATGAGTATGCAACAATCTCATACTGGCTGCATATATTTTCTACCGTCTTATCTAGAAGCTCATACTGGCTGCATATCTCTTCTACTGTCTATCTAGAAGCTCATACTGGCTGCATATCTTTTCTACTGTATCTAGAAGCTCATACTGGCTGCATATGTTTTCTACTGTATCTAGAAGCTCATACTGGCTGCATATCTTTTCTACTGTATCTAGAAGCTCATACTGGCTGCATATCTTTTCTACTGTCTATAGAAGCTCATACTGGCTGCATATGTTTTCTACTGTATCTAGAAGCTCATACTGGCTGCATATCTTTTCTACTGTATCTAGAAGCTCATACTGGCTGCATATCTGTTCTACTGTCTATAGAAGCTCATTGGTTTGTAAATGTAATAGATTTTCTATAGATTTTTAGTTTTTAATGTATGTTCTGTAATCTGTATATTGGCCTGGCAAATGGTGTGTTATTGTTGTGTCGTGTTAATTGTGATACTGCACACGATAACTATTAAATATAAGGATCTTGAATACAAGGTGTAGTGGTTTTAGCTCTATAGTCAATACAATGACAAGATATCTGGACGGGCCTTTGTAACACTTGGCAACTCTCACTGATTTACAGTATAAACTGGTGGCAGATTATCATGGACACAAGATGGCGCTATTCACCATACAATCATTAGACTCTAGCTTGCCTTCATTTGCACCTTTCCAATGTGGTCCCAGTACACCTGGTGCTGTGCTGGTAAAGACATAATGACATGATGCAGGTATTTTACATTGCAAAATTAGCTGGAATGCTGCCATCTGATTAGGTTAAGATAAGATATTCCTTTATTGATCCCCTTGGGGAAATTCAGGCATCATAGCAGCATGGGGGAGGGGGGGGGGGGTACAGCGTAGTAAGAACAACACAAGCAGTGTAAACAAATAGGTCAATATAATTTACTATCTAACTAACTGAAATATATATTCACAGTATTCACAGTGTCACATAAGGTGCAGTATGCATAAGGTAGTGTTATAATTGACTATCTAACTAACTGAAATATACATTATTCACAGTATCACAGTATCCACATAAGGTGCAGTATGCATAAGGTAGTGTTATTGTCCTCCTTGGGTTCCTATTAGTTCTAGGTCAATGTCTGGCAGCAGTCGCTGCCCACTGTTGTGGAGCCTGATGGCCGCTGGTATACAAGCACTGTCCGAGGCGGTTAGTTGAGTGTCGGGGGGGTATGAGTCTGTGGCTGAACGTGCTTCTCATCTTGACTAGCTCGTCGTAGAGAGGGTGGGAGGGGTTCTCCAGGATGGCAGCCAGCTTCCTTCTCATCCCCCTCTCTGCCATCACCTCTAGTCTAGGTAGCTCGACTCCCACCACGGAGCTAGCCTTCTTGAGCTTGTTAGTGTCCCTTGAGTTGATGTAGCCTCCCCAGCATGCCACAGCATAGAAGAGGACGCTGGACACTACAGACTGATAGAATGACTGCAGCAGTCTATTGCACACGTTGAAGGACCTGAGTCTCCTGAAGGGGCACTTCACCAAAAAACAGGGGCAATTTATTTTTACAAATAACCTCACACACATCCAAAAACGTGTGCAAAGTTTTGCAAATATTAATTTAGTTTGGCAGCTATTGAGAGTAAATTAGTTTGAATATGGCAACCAGTAATGTCGTCGGGGACACTGAATAATTGTGTTGTGTTAATCACAGCTCAATTAAATGATAATTGAGCCTTGCTCATAGAAGTTATTGTTTCAAATGTTTTTTTTATAAACAATTTATTATAGATTCTGCAAGTCTTCTTTTAATAAAAACATCAAGAAGAAAAGAAAGAAACCAGCAAAAGAATAAACACCAGGCAGCTGTCTAAAAGCCTGTGTGACCTCTAGCTTTTCTCTCATGTGGTTCAGGACTCAGAACTGAGACTCTCGGAGCTCCTCCCACCTGCAGACTTCAGCATTGTTTTTGGAACTCGTCATTTTCATTTAACGCTATTGAATTTCAATGGTAATTCATGACCGTTTCATATTCTTCCTTAAAGATTTGGAACAGATATTTGACAAGCTAATTGCTGCTAATTGGAGGGATGATATCTATACTTAAACCAGCATTGATATTGGAATAGTAAACAGTAAGTAGTAAACAGTAAGTAAACAGCATAGGTAACGGTATTGAATTTCAATGGTATCAATTTAGAAAGTAATTATTTGAGGGATGATATCTAGATTTAAACCAGCATTGGATTTCAAACACTAAGTCATTTAAATGTAACACTATTTCATTTCAATGGTAATATATATCTAGACTAAAAGCAGCATTCTTTTGGAACTCTAACTTGTTTGATTCTAACGCTATTGAATTTCAATAGTAATTAAAACGGTGAATACATATGAAAAAAGGTTGTTGATTGTTGAGTATGAAAATAAAGATGTGGACTTCCCCACAGGCAAAGGGACAGAGGTGCTGAAGAGCGAAATGGATTATGTGAATATCCAATATCAAAACCAGCTTTACCCCATTTGATAGAATAGTACTCTGATAAACGTAAAAGGACTCTATTAAAAATTCTACTAAAGTAATAGCATAAAAGTAAATATTGAATGTAAGTGACTAAAGTAAATACACATTCTGTATGGTGTACTACAGGATTATAATGCTTGGGAGCTCCTAAATTCTCAATGCATCAGCCTCTGTGTGACGTCAAACTGGTTGTTCATCCAGTTATGCTGGTTGTGATTCCTTCCTTTTGACATCGACAGACTTAAACATTAAATGTTATGTTTTCCATCTGATCACATATTTTGGATTAAAATAAAGTACAGTAACTGTCAGGGTTTGCATAAATGTGGTTGAGGAAAATAAATTAGGAAACTTCCTTTGAAGTGTACATAGTAAAATGTATTGTTGTGATTATTATTCTTATTTGTTAAAAAAGATTATGCACTGTACTGTCGTAGCACGTTCCATTGTGTTTACATAAATGGCGAATAAAGTAATCTGAATCTGAGATCCCTAAACTGGAAATACTCAAGTAAAGTATCCTAAAAACTGTATTTAAATACAAGAGTAAAAGTACTTTCTTTCCTCCCCTGGGTTCTCTACTTTCTTTCAAGTTCAAGTTTGTTTATTATTTGTCACAACAAAATACAGAATACTTTATAATGAAATGCTTGTTTCTGTATGAGCCCCTGAGAGTGGGCTACATACAGTTACTGTACCTACTAATGCATATTTGGTAACATCAAGTTATTCTCTAGATATCTTTTTAACAACTGTAATCATGGGTCTCAATTATATATACATAACTTTGCTCATGAAATGAGAACTACTGCAGATTTACTTTGACACCAAATGCCCAGCAATGAAGTCGGGTTCTTTCTGAGACATAAAGGAAACTGGTAAGAAACCAGCCTCCAAACAAATCAGTAAATCAATCAGTGAAAGAGCGAGAGACAGAGAGAGAGAGCAAGAGAGAATAGTGAGTGTGAGAGAAAGAGAAAGCAAGAGAGGAGAGAATGAGAGTAAATGCGAGAGAGAGAGGGAGAAAGTGTGAGTGTGTGAGAAAAAGAAAGCAAGAGAGGAGAGAGTGACAGTAAATGATGTGTGAGAGTGTGTATGAGAGATAGAGGGAGAAATGGAAAGAGATTTTGTATTGAGTATGTATAGCTCTTTCTCTCTTTGTGCTTATGGGTTTTAGTGGGTTTTCCTTGACAAAGTAAACACATTAGAGGTAGTTGATGGCGAGAGAAAGTCTGAACTATGTAAAAATATCAATCTATGAATCACAGTAAAATAGACACTGTCTCTTTAAAGTGACTCCTCCCCTGTACAACTATAACCAGGAAGCACCTCCCACCAAACACGCGTCACACACAATCAGAGTTTACTCTACAACCAGGAAGCACCTTCCACCCGCGTGATCAGATTTCACTCTTCCTGAGAAAACAAAACTTGAAATGGCGCAGCAAGGAGTTGATCTATACCGGGACCAGTTCTGCTGTTCTATCTGTCTGGATCTACTGAAGGATCCGGTCACTATTCCCTGTGGACACAGCTACTGTATGGGCTGTATTAAAGACTGCTGGGATCGAGATGATCAGAGGGGGATCTACACATCATGTCCCCAGTGCAGGGAGACTATTACTCCCAGGCCTGCTCTGAAGAAAAACAACATGCTGGCTGAAGTGATAGAAGAACTAATGAAGACAGGACTGCAAGCTGCTCCTCCTGATCACTGTTATGCTGGACCTGGAGACGTGGCCTGTGATGTCTGCACTGGGAGAAAGCAGAAAGCCCTCAAGTCCTGCCTGGTATGTCTGGCTTCTTACTGTCAAACTCACCTCCAGCCTCACTATCAATCTGATACCTTTAAGAAGCATAAGCTGGTCATAGCCTCCACACGGCTTCAGGAGAACACCTGCACTCGTCATGACAGGATTCTGGATGTTTTCTGTCGTACTGATCAGCAGTGTATCTGTTATTTGTGTTCCATGGATGAACATAAAGGCCATGATACAGTCTCAGCTGCAGCAGAAAGGACAGAGAGACTGAAAGAGCTTGGCATGAGTCAGCAGAAAGTCCACCAGAGAGTCCAGGAGAGAGAAGCGACTCAAAGAGGCCCAACAGGCTGTTGATTCTCTCAATCGCTCTGCTGATAAAGCAGTGGAGGACGGTGAGAGAATCTTTACTGAGCTGATACGCTCCTTGAAGACGAGGCGCTCTGAGCTGAAGAAGGTCATCAGAGCCCGACAGAGGACCACAGTGACTCAGGCTGAAGAAGTGCAGAAGAGACTGGAGCAGGAGATAGCGGACCTGAGGAGGAGAGACACTGAGCTGGAGCAGCTCTCACACACAGAGGACCACATCCACTTTCTACAGAGTTACCCCCCCCTCTCCGGTCCCAGTGAGTCTACAGACTTACCCAGCATCAGTGTCCTTCCTCTCCTGTACTTTGCAGATGTGACTGAGGTCGTGTCTAAGCTGAGAGACAAACTAGAGGACGTTCTGGAAGAGCAGTGGCCCAGAATCTCAACAACAGTGAATGCAGTTAATGTTTTACTGCCACCACCAGAGCCCAAGACCAGAGCTGACTTCTTACAACATTCCTCTCAGATCACACTGGACCCAAACACAACACACACACGTCTGTCTTTGTCTGAGGGGAACAGAAAAGCAACATGGATGCAGCAAGAGCAGTCATATCCTAATCACCCAGAACGATTTATTGAAAGGTGGCAGGTTCTGGGTAGAGAAGGTCTGACTGGACGCTGTTACTGGGAGGTGGAGTGGAGTGTAGGGGTTTCTTTAGCAGCCTCCTACAAAGACATTAGTAGAACAGTCACCGGGGAGAACTGTGTGTTTGGATACAATTCCAAATCCTGGACTTTAGAGTGCACACCAAGTAATTACTTCTTCAGCCACAATAACAAGAACATAACAGTACCGGGCCCCCGGTCCTCCAGAATAGGAGTGTACCTGGATCACAGGGCAGGTACTCTGTGCTTCTACAGCGTCTCTGACACCATGACCCTCCTGCACAGAGTCAACACCACATTCACTCAGCCTCTCTATCCTGGACTTAGGTTTTACTCATCTGGGGAGGCTGAGTTCTGTGAGCTGAAGTAGAGATCAGTGACATTCACAGCTCCTCTACCCAGGGTTTTGGATTTAAATTGATCTTGAAGAAGCTGAGTTGTGAAAGATGAGGTAATTAGGCGTTACATTCACTGACAGTCACTCTTATCACTGTTCTGAGGGACATACACACTATGTTTAGCTTTGTTTCTAGTTTCTAGCCTACCGGGGTAAAGTTTGTTTGATTGGATTATTTACATATTCACATATTTGATTCCCATCTTCAATACCTCTGCCCCTTTGCATGCAGGGGAGTCAAAATCTTTATTTTCATACTCAGGGTAGGCTGGACAACAATATGCAACCGTTGTATTTGTGTTTGATCACCTTTGGTCATTTTGAATTACTGTGGGATTTGGGTCTGTCTCTTCTCTCTCTGTTCCAGGGGGGGTTGGTAACAATGTGGTGGCCGGACCTCTATGGAGGAGGTTGATTCAGCCTATAACCTTCTCCCTCACCTCTTGTCTCTGGGCAGCCGGGACACTTCATACGGGACACTCTATCTTCAAGGCCTTCTGTTGAACCCACAGCCAGGATGTGTGGGGCATGGGTCAGTCGTAAATGCAACTATTTTGTTTTAGAACAGACCCATCTGCATTATCAAAAGAGCTGAGAGAGATGTTCTTCTGGTGGCCGACTTTGAGGGAGACAGACCTAGATAGGAGCTGGTTTAGGAAGAATTACCATTTATTGAATATTGTGCATTTTGTCTTTTGTTCTTGTATTCTTACTAAATAAACGTGGACATCTAAACCCAGAAGGACCCGTGTGGATATTTGCTTGAAACTTGCCGTTTCACCGACTGAACCTCAATATAGAACTTCAGTCTAAATCTAACATTACCATTGGAATTCAATACTGTTCAAATGAAACGAGTTAGAGTTCATAGAAACATAAGTCTATACTCTACAGTATCAATAATACAAATATGTGTGTACATGTACAGCCCAACCTGTTATAAATATACAAATAACTATGCTAAGTCTACCCCCGGTACAAATATACCTAACTATGTTATGTCTACTCCCGGTACAATATATATGCTGTAACTATAATTATAAATATAAGTATATCCTGTGTATATATAGTACTCCATACTAAGTCTACCTTGATCTGTACATGGAATATAAGATATTTGGAACTTTCTGAACCTATTGTAAAATGTAATATAGATCAGTTTTACTACAATGTTTGCAAACATTGCCAACATACCCAAAGAGTTTCAGCCACAGAACAAATACAAGCAGCGTTGTCTGGTGTCAGTCAGCAGGCTATGAAAACAGGGCTCCATTCTTATGTCTGGTGGTGGAGGCGGAGAGATTAAATTTGTCGGACTTCAACAGATTTTGCCAGTCAAATACCGGTAATTACCGGCTAACGGAAACGCTGGGTGGAGCTACACATTCATGTATGTTTGGATCAATTACCTTTAACATATTCAATCTAGCCAATTAAAAATGCACACATTTGGATATGATCACTTTCCCCTTTGTATAATAACTGTATAAGGTGACTGTACATGTCTTCATATAAACATTTAGTATAAAATAATTACCCATAAAATATGAAGGGCAATGTATAGTGTGTAAAAACATATATAAAAGTAACAACACTTTCACAAGTTCATAGTTTATTCAAAATGTATATTGATTTAAGTGTCCAACAGGACTTTACATAAACATTTGTACAGTGGTGATGAGAGACGAGTTATGCAACACACCCGCACTCTATTTCAGTTCACTGAAGATATTGTATCTTTGCTGACAAAATAACAACATGTTGTGAAGGTCAAAGGTTGTGCAAAATCTTCCAGCTTTGTCCTTGGACCATATCTTGTTCCACATATAAAATTAATAATCCATAATAAATAGGACTGTTACAGTTGGACAACAAAACAATATTTTGTATATTATCTATAGAACTAATCTTCAAACGGACACAAAGGCTGATTATGGCTGCACTTTGAAATTGAAATGATATAACAACACTGCTAGGAGTAGTTTAGTGTATATTGTATACTGAGCTGAATTAACTCTTCATCAAAACGTTATAGCTAAGTGTTTTATTCACAATGTGAAATCAGATACTGCATAAAATCTGTTGTATAAAAGCAACAGAACACTAAAGGCTGTGCGTTGTAGTAAATCTAGTAAATAGAGTCGCGGCTGAGATGATGGAAATACTTTAGATGTGATGTTATTTACTCTTGTGTTCTATTGCTTAATCACTCCCTGTAGTAACATTTACAGAAACATGTTACATTATGGTTCACTGCAGATTTGGAAAGGCCGTCACCAGGGTTAACATTTTAACCCACCTCTTCAACCTCGGGATCCCATCATAGAGCTGCATGTAAATAATAAATGGTAAATGGCTGCATTTATATACTAGCACTTTTATCCAAAGCGCTTTACAATTTGTTCCTCACATTTACCCATTCACTCACACATTCACACACCGACGGTGGAGGCGACCATGCAAGGTGCCAACCTGCTCATCGGGAGCAATTAGGGGTTAAGTGTCTTGCTCAAGGACACTTCGACACGTTGCCCGGGAGGAGCGGGAATCGAACCGTGAACCTCTGGATTACCAGACGACTGCTCTACTCTATCGTGTGTCTGCTGAGCAAGGGTAGAATTACCTATGGAGTCAATGGAAAGAAGACAGACGCATAATGGGGTAAACTGTTGTCAGAGCTCAGGTAATTTGGACAGTCTTTCAATGCCATTATGAATAACTAGCAATCTGTCTGTCGATGAGAGCTTTCTTATGTCTAACTAGGCCGCCATTCAAAATGCCATTCCAGCATTCGTCCCTATGAGACAGTTCTAGTAAAATTCTGCACTAATGCTAACATGAGTATGCAACAATCTCATACTGGCTGCATATATTTTCTACCGTCTTATCTAGAAGCTCATACTGGCTGCATATCTTTTCTACTGTCTATAGAAGCTCATACTGGCTGCATATCTTTTCTACTGTATCTAGAAGCTCATACTGGCTGCATATCTTTTCTACTGTATCTAGAAGCTCATACTGGCTGCATATCTGTTCTACTGTCTATAGAAGCTCATTGGTTTGTAAATGTAATAGATTTTCTATAGATTTTTAGTTTTTAATGTATGTTCTGTAATCTGTATATTGGCCTGGCAAATGGTGTGTTATTGTTGTGTCGTGTTAATTGTGATACTGCACACGATAACTATTAAATATAAGGATCTTGAATACAAGGTGTAGTGGTTTTAGCTCTAGTCAATACAATGACAAGATATCTGGACGGGCCTTTGTAACACTTGGCAACTCTCACTGATTTACAGTATAAACTGGTGGCAGATTATCATGGACACAAGATGGCGCTATTCACCATACAATCATTCGACATAGCTTGCCTTCATTAGCAGGCACCTTTCCATTTCCAATGTGGTCCCAGTACACCTGGTGCTGTGCTGGTAAAGGCACAATGACATGATGCAGATATTTTACATTGCAAAATTAGCTGGAATGCTGCCATCTGATTAGGTTAAGATAAGATATTCCTTTATTGATCCCCTTGGGGAAATTCAGGCATCATAGCAGCATGGGGGAGGGGGGGGGGGGGGGGGGTACAGGTAGTAAAAACAACACAAGCAGTGTAAACAAATAGGTCAATATAATTTACTATCTAACTAACTGAAATATATATTCACAGTATTCACAGTGTCACATAAGGTGCAGTATGCATAAGGTAGTGTTATAATTGACTATCTAACTAACTGAAATATACATTATTCACAGTATCACAGTATCCACATAAGGTGCAGTATGCCTAAAGTAGTGTTATTGTCCTCCTTGGGTTCCTATTAGTTCTAGGTCAATGTCTGGCAGCAGTCGCTGCCCACTGTTGTGGAGCCTGATGGCCGCTGGTATACAAGCACTGTCCGAGGCGGTTAGTTGAGTGTCGGGGGGGTATGAGTCTGTGGCTGAACGTGCTTCTCATCTTGACTAGCTCGTCGTAGAGAGGGTGGGAGGGGTTCTCCAGGATGGCAGCCAGCTTCCTTCTCATCCCCCTCTCTGCCATCACCTCTAGTCTAGGTAGCTCGACTCCCACCACGGAGCTAGCCTTCTTGAGCTTGTTGGTGTCCCTTGAGTTGATGTAGCCTCCCCAGCATGCCACAGCATAGAAGAGGACGCTGGACACTACAGACTGATAGAATGACTGCAGCAGTCTATTGCACACGTTGAAGGACCTGAGTCTCCTGAAGGGGCACTTCACCAAAAAACAGGGGCAATTTATTTTTACAAATAACCTCACACACATCCAAAAACGTGTGCAAAGTTTTGCAAATATTAATTTAGTTTGACAGCTATTGAGAGTAAATTAGTTTGAATATGGCAACCAGTAATGTCGTCGGGGACACTGAATAATTGTGTTGTGTTAATCACAGCTCAATTAAATGATAATTGAGCCTTGCTCATAGAAGTTATTGTTTCAAATGTTTTTTTTATAAACCATTTATTATAGATTCTGCAAGTCTTCTTTTAATAAAAACATCAAGAAGAAAAGAAAGAAACCAGCAAAAGAATAAACACCAGGCAGCGGTCTAAAAGCCTGTGTGACCTCTAGCTTTTCTCTGATTGATTGATTGATTGATTGATTGATTGAAAACTTTATTAACAGATTGCAGAATGGGTACAGTACAGTACAGCTCAATACATACAATTGTTAAGGGGATGCAGACCAGAGAAAGACTTTCGTCTTGTTTACATCAAGGTCCCCCATTTTCAATTCATCGTAACATATATGACATACATGACATACAGATAGACAGTACTGCTACATCTATACATTTATGACATACCAGATTTGCAAATACAGTACTGTTTGTGATACAAAAAGAGTCCAGAAAAAAGAGTATATACATTTGACGTAGAAACTGTACATTGGATTGGGTAGGTGGGGGGGGACTGTACATTGGAGGTGGTTGGGGGGGGGGGGGGGTGGGTAGGAGTGGGGGGGGGGGGGGGGGGTTGGGTAGGAGGGGTGGGTGGGGGACACTGTACAACTGTACAAACAAAACTGTACATTGGAATATTGACAAGACCATACTTGGTAATTTACTGTACATTGGAGGGGGTTGTTCGGACATTTACAGGGGCCAGTTTCGAATTGCAGTCTCCCTTAGGTGTTTTTTGAGAGTGTTTTTGAAAGTGGGTAGTGATTCACATTCCTTTACAGCTTTGGGTAGGGCGTTCCACATTGATGTGGCATAATTGCGAAACGTGTTTAGTCCCTTGTTTGAGCCGAATCTGGGTTTAACATGATTTGTGGAGCTCCCTCTTGTGTTGTGATCGTGGTATTCACTGACCTTTGGGAAGTATTTTGACATGTACATGGGTACCTTAGTCGTGTAGTGTATCTTGTAGACCAGGCCCATTGCAAGTTGCTGTACTCTGTCGTCTACTCTAAGCCATCCTATGTTGTCAAAGTGGGCAGGGGTGAGGTGGGTTCTAGGAGTAAGGTCAAGCAGTAGTCTGACCAGTTTGTTTTGAGATGTTTGTAATTTTGTTTTTAGCGCCTTTGAGGTGCTTTGGTACCATGAGGTGCAAGCATAGTCGTAGTACCCTTGAATGAGTGCTCCTGCCAGAGTCTTCAGGGTATTCTTGTTTACCAGTGAGGAGATCCGGTACAAGAATCGAGTTCGTTGGTTGACTTTTTTTTATTACATTGGATGCCATTTTGTCACAGGAAAGATTTGCCTCTAGGATGGAGCCCAGGTAGGTAATATCTTCTTTCCTTGTGACAATATTGTCACCCACTGTAACTGAGAAGCCGTCGGTCTTGCTGAGTTTGTTATTTGAACCGAAGAGAATGGACTCTGTTTTGCCCATGTGTAATGATAGTTTGTTATCAGCGAGCCATACGCAGATTTCCCACCTCTCATGTGGTTCATAAATGGACTCAGAACTGAGAGTCTCGGAGCTCCTCCAACCTGCAGACTCTCGGAGCTCCTCCCACCTGCAGACTATCGGAGCTCCTCCCACCTGCAGACTCTCAGAGCTCCTCCCACCTGCAGACTCTCGGAGCTCCTCCCACCTGCAGACTTCAGCATTGTTCTTGGAACTCGTCATTTTCATTTAACGCTATTGAATTTCAATGGTAATTCATGACCGTTTCATATTCTTCCTTAAAGATTTGGAACAGATATTTGACAAGCTAATTGCTGCTAATTGGAGGGATGATATCTAGACTTAAACCAGCATTGATATTGGAATAGTAAACAGTAAGTAGTAAACAGTAAGTAAACAGCATACCATTCAATGGTATTGAATTTCAATGGTATCAATTTAGAAAGTAATTATTTGAGGGAGGATATCTAGACTTAAACCAGCATTGGATTTCAAACACTAAGTAATTTAAATGTAACGCTATTTCATTTAAATGGTAATATATATCTAGACTAAAAGCAGCATTATTTTGGAACTCTAACTTGTTTGATTCTAACGCTGTTGAATTTCAATAGTAATTAAAAAGGTGAATACATATGAAAAAAGGTTGTTGATTGTTGAGTATGAAAATAAAGATGTGGACTTCCCCACAGGCAAAGGGACAGAGGTGCTGAAGAGAGAAATGGATTTATGTGAATATCCAATATCAAAACCAACTTTACCCCATTTGATAGAATAGTACTCTGATAAACGTAAAAGGACTCTATTAAAAATTCTATTAAAGTAATAGCATAAAAGTAAATATTGAATGTAAGTGACTAAAGTAAATACACATTCTGTATGGTGTACTACAGGATTATAATGCTTGGGAGCTCCTAAATTCTCAATGCATCAACCTCTGTGTGACGTCAAACTGGTTGTACATCCAGTTATGCTGGTTGTGATTCCTTCCTTTTGACATCGACAGACTTAAACATTAAATGTTATGTTTTCCATCTGATCACATATTTTGGATTAAAAGAAAGTACAGTAACTGGCAGGGTTTGTATAAATGTGGTTGAGGAAAATAAATTAGGAAAC
This sequence comes from Notolepis coatsorum, assembly GCF_963971535.1. Classification (NCBI taxonomy): domain Eukaryota; kingdom Metazoa; phylum Chordata; class Actinopteri; order Aulopiformes; family Paralepididae; genus Notolepis; species Notolepis coatsorum. Next base: position 223,761,001 of record NC_140166.1, read on the forward strand.
TTCCTTTGAAGTGTACATAGTAAAATGTATTGTTGTGATTATTATTCTTATTTGTTAAAAAAGATTATGCACTGTACTGTCGTAGCACGTTCCATTGTGTTTACATAAATGGCGAATAAAGTAATCTGATATGAGATCCCTAAACTGGAAATACTCAAGTAAAGTATCCTACAAACTGTATTTAAATACAAGAGTAAAAGTACTTTCTTTCCTCCCCTGGGTTCTCTACTTTCTTTCAAGTTCAAGTTTGTTTATTATTTGTCACAACAAAATACAGAATACTTTATAATGAAATGCTTGTTTCTGTATGAGCCCCTGAGAGTGTGCTACATACAGTTACTGTACCTATTTACTAATGCATATTTGGTAACATCAAGTTATTCTCTAGATATCCTTTTAACAACTATAATCATGGGTCTCATAATTATATATATACATAACTTTGCTCATGAAATGAGAACTACTGCAGATTTACTTTGACACCAATGCCCAGCAATGAAGTCGGGTTCTTTCTGAGACATAAAGGAAACTGGTAAGAAACCAGCCTCCAAACAAATCAGTAAATCAAATCAGTGATAGAGCGAGAGACAGAGAGAGAGAGCAAGAGAGAATAGTGAGTGTGTGAGAAAGAGAAAGCAAGAGAGGAGAGAATGAGAGTAAATGCGAGAGAGAGAGGGAGAAAGTGTGTGTGTGTGTGTGTGTGAGAGAGAGAGGAGAAAGTGTGAGAGAAAAAGAAAGCAAGAGAGGAGAGAGTGACAGTAAATGATGTGTGAGAGTGTGTATGAGAGATAGAGCGAGAGAGAGAGAGAAATGAAAAGAGATTTTGTATTGAGTATGTATACCTCTTTCTCTCTTTGTGCTTATGAGTTTTAGTGGGGTTTCCTTGACAAAGTAAACACATTAGAGGTAGTTGATGGCGAGAGAAAGTCTGAACTATGTAAAACATCTAGGAATGTAGGTCAGTATTCCAATGTACAGTGTGTGTGTCCCCTACCCAACCCCCCCCCCCCCCCCGCCTCCAATGTACAGCCCCACCCCACCCTACCCAACCTCCCCCAATGCACAGTTTCTATGTCAAATGTATATACACTCTTTTTCTGGATTTTTTTAGTATCACAAACAGTACTGTATTTGAAAATCTGGTATGTCATAAATGTATAGATGTAGCAGTACTGTCTATCTGTATGTCGTGTGTGTCATATGATGAAATGGAAACAAGACGAAAGTCTTTCTCAGGTCTGCATCCTCTTAACAATTGTATGTATTGAGCTGTACTGTACTGTACCTGTTCTGAAGGATCAGATTAAACCGAATATATATATTTATTTATATATATATATTTAATTGTATTTGTATATCCCCTGATATCCCTTGTATATTCCTTGTACAATATGCATTGAATATCCCTTCTAGTCTACTGAACATCCCATAATAGTCTCCATTCTACCATTGGACGAGACCTTGGTGCCAGGTCGCCATACCCCTCAGACCAGGTTCAATCGTACCGCTCAACATGTATGGACAAGTCCTAGTTCCGCGTAGGAATATGTCTACCGCACCACTAATGGTACTATTTGTTCATAGTGCGTATATATACTGCGCTATTAAAGTAGAGCTTTTTTTAGTCCAGTTCCTTACCCTCCAACAGAGTGACAGACGCAAAAGCCTCCCCGCGAACCACGTGTGGGCAGTAAGGCCAATTCGGCCCAGTATCGGCATTGAGACATCGTGTATATTAATATTTGAATAGTCATATTTGGCACTATATCGTCGAGTTGGACGTATTCTATTAAGCTAATAATAGTCTATTCATATGTAGTGCCTCGTGCGGTAAGAGTTCTATAGTAATCAGCACCCCCATCGTTTCGGGCATCAGCTGGACGCTTATTCAGGGTGGTTGACCCCACGTGAAGCTGCACCCGAGGAGCTCCAGGCCAAAGAGCGAGTGGACCTGTATATTGGATTATTCTACCGACGACGGCTAGCCTTCCCCGGCTTGGATTATGCTTTGAGTACTTTGATTATTCTATGGATAAAGGCCAACACTGCGGTGTGTTGGAAATACCCCCCCCGGAGAGGACGACAGGTGAGAAGACGCTCTACACGACGAGGTCGCCTCACGTCTCTCCATCGTGGACCGGAGGACGCCGGCCACAGAGAGTCCAACTGCTTTCATCTGTGGATCGAGGATCGCTGGGCACCGGGTCGCACGACTGTGGGCTCTCCCAGGATACCCTCGGCCAGACGGGATACAGCCAGACTCTACCCCCCCCCCTCCAGCTGTCCTACAAGCAGTCGGAACCTTCCCCTAGTGTATCCAGCTATATAATCATTCAAGTATCATTGCTATTGTTCCCTAAATATTCCAGGTTGTATATTTGCTTCCTGCGCAATCAGAGATTGGACATTCGATATTGATCTACCTACGAATACTCATTTGCCATAAAAGTGCATACTATTTCAAATCATAAATGTAATTAAGTGATCGTTGTACATACCTTTTGCTATGTATTAAAACTCAAACTTTCGATTTGGTACATTTGTGTTGGATCTGTTTATCAGGTGGGAGTGTTCAACATATTCATACCTAGTACTGGGTGGCCAGAGTCTAAAGTACAAGAGGTAGTGGTAGTAAGTATCATATCTAACCATACAGTCAGGGAATTGTACCCCTCAGTTACAATTGGTCCTTCGAGCCGGAGGGTAATCAGTGTAATATTAATATAGTGTTATTAATATTAAAATGGCCTATGATGAACACTCCACGAAACGATCCTCCTAACCAACAACGCCCGCGGCGCAAACGACAGCTCCCTCAGTACCTAGAGGCTTACGCTGTCAGTCAACAACCTAGTCTTCTACCAACAGTAAACGCGGTAAAACTAGAAAGTAAAATTATGTCTAACCCTAACGACCAGGCTACCCCGACCATAGAGGCCCCTATGGGTTCTAACGTAACTGACCCAGCTCACGGTGGGGACCAGGGGGAACCAGACATGACTTTACACCCCGCCAATACCGAAGAAGTAGTCCCCGACGAGTCCCGGGAGGAAGACAACACTACCGAGAGAGAACTCGGCACGGAAGAAGATGAGGAGAGCACCGTGGAGATAGAGCTCCAAGACTCCGCACGGAGTACCCCAAGGGACGGCTCCCCTATACAACCGTCTTCTCCCAGCGAGGCAGAGAGGACACTACAGCAGGCATTCCTCGTCAGCCTGAAAGCCTCTACTGAACGCGATAGACTCCAGGGTGAACGCGATCGATTGCAGATACAGCAACGGAGCGAAGAAGAGCACATACGCCTGGAAATAAGACGCATTCAGATGGAAGAGAATATGGCAAGAGACCGGGCCGACGCCCAGCGCGCCGCCACCGGTGCCCAGAGAGAATCGGATCTCACCAAGCGCGAAGCCGAGCGCGACAGAGCACAAGCGCAACTAATAGAACAGCTGATCAGAAGGACAACACCCCCTCCCTCCACCAGAGGCTCCAGGAACTCGTCTAGACATCACTCCAGGGCGGCATCCCCTAGCCGAGTAAGCGACCCTGAACTTGACCAACAGACGAGGTTTATACCCCCCGCAGACCCCCTTCCCCAACCGGTCCAAGCGAGACCCAGCCACCGGGAAGGAGCAGCATACACTGCGGAGAGGCTAAATCAGAGACTACAAGCCCTGGATGACCTAACGGAAGACGAAGAGGAAGAGGAGGAGAACCACGCCCGACGACAGCACAGTACTCTACCGGACCAGGAGGTCCAGTACAGCCCAGGCTATACCCCCGCGGAGCTGCGCTACAGACCCCCGACGCTATTCACGGGTGAGCACGACGCACGACCCGCACCGAGGAACAGCACCTGGACCAGCGGGCCATGGTACACAGCCGGTACCAGCCCACGCCAAGGAGCAGGAGGAGACTCGCCTAGGAGGCCTCTCCCCCAACGCTCGCCGATGTATCAACAATCCGCGTCATACATTGGCACACCTATGGTACCAGACTTCACCCAGGAGAACCGGGCCCAGTATACGGAGCTCCGCATGTGTCTGGAGACAATGTTGGTGGATGTCATTGATGAACGCCATAAATACGCAATACTACTGAAGCATTTAAAGGTACCCCGCGCGCACAACATAGCGCTCGCCTACGCCACTTCCACGACCCCATACACCGCAGCGCTGGTAGCGTTGGACCAGAGATATGGACGTATATGGGATTACGTGATCCAGGAGATCAGGCACATCGACCGCCTACCCCCAGCAATAGACAATCGAGCACTGGACGACCTGTCCATCAGAGTGCAGTCCCTGGTAGGGATGCTGGGAGCGCAGAGGGAAAAGGGTAGGCATGAACTATACGCCAACTCAAATGTAGAGAGGATCTTGGAGAAGCTACCGCCCGCCCGACAGGAGCGCTTTAGGCGGCAGAGAGACCACCGAGACCCTAATGGCCCCGAACCGAACCTCCTCGATCTAGCCGACTTCCTGGCGAGAGAAGTCAGCAGCTTACGGCTAGATACATTCGGACGGAGCACCCCTGGCTCCAGAGAAGGAACCAGGAGACTAAATGATGGAAGAAGATCGGTGACTGTCATGCACCAATCGGAGTCAGTGCCAAGCAGTAGGAGCCACAGTACCCCCTCAAGAAAGGAGAAGTGGAAGATAGTGTGCCCCTACTGTGAGAAAGAACACTGGCTGTCACAATGTGACTCATTCCCCAAGATGAATGCGGAGGAAGCGAGTCAATGGATAAAGTCCAACAGACGCTGTTTTCGCTGTGCGCGATCACACATGGCAGCCGAATGCCGCTTAAAGAAAAAGTGCAGTCGGTGCGATGGAGCCCATCTGGACATACTCCACGACAGTAACAGACGGCGGCCTCCACCGCACCATCCAGCAGCAAAGCAAGCGTCATGTACATCGACCCCGCCAGCAGCAGCGGAGCCAGAGTGCTCTTAAAGGTAGTCCGTGTGACATTGAGCTACCAGAATAAAGTCATGGACACTTACGCCGTCCTTGATGACGGGTCAGAGAAGACCCTTCTGCTCGCGTCCGCTGCGGCCCAGCTAGGGCTGCGGGGGAGCGAAAACCAAATGACAATTCGGACAATAAGAAGAGATTTGAAAACGATAAAGGGCGAGAATGTCTCATTCTCTATCGCAGCAAGCGGCCAGCCCGAGCGACGGTACAGGATTACAGACGCTTTCACCAGCCAAGAAATAGGACTCTCGCGGTACACATACCCCGTAGCCAAGCTGATGGAGAAATATGTACATCTACGCAAGCTACCGATCCCACTCATAGACGGTGCTACCCCGACACTGTTGATAGGCTCCGACCATGCAGACCTCATTGTCCCGATAGACCGGGTTCATACCGGACCCAGAGGCTGTCCTGCAGCAGTCGAGACCCGCCTAGGATGGACTCTCCAAGGCCCACTCGCCAAATCACTCAACCGAACCACAGCCACTAGCTGTCTCCACTCCCGAGTCACAGAGGGAGACACCGCACTCCTGCAGCATGTAGAGAGGCTATGGACCTTAGAACAAATGCCCTTTAAGAACGAAAAGAAAGACATTCGCTCTAAAGACGACATCTACGCCATTAACCTCCTCGAGACGGGAACAAAGAGAGTCCCAGTCAGCGGCGTGTTGAGATACGCCACGCCACTCCTGCGGCGGGAAGGGATGCCTACCTTTCACGCAAAGAAAGACGCCACAGAGCGGTACCTACTAAACACAGAGCGGCGCTTATCCAAGGACCCCGCCCAAGAAAGTGTATACCGCGCTGAGATTGAGAAGCTCATCACAGCGGGACACGTCACAAAGATTGACATTAAAGAGGCCGACCAGACGGCTGAATCGTGGTACGTGCCCCACCACAAGGTTCATCACAACGGCAAAGACCGCATCGTGTTTAACTGCAGCTACCAGATCGGATCCCAAAATCTGAATAAAGAGCTATTGCCCGGTCCTACACTCGGCCCCTCCCTACTAGGCGTACTACTCCGCTTCCGCCAGGACAAGGTGGCTATCAGCGGGGATATCAAAGGGATGTTCCTGCAGGTGAGATTAGTAGAGGAGGACAAGCCCCTGTTGCGGTTCCTATGGAGAGAGAGGCCAGGAGATGAGCACCCAGCCATCTACCAATGGGAAGTCCTCCCTTTCGGAACTACATGCAGCCCATGCTGTGCTACATTTGCACTACAGAGACATGTCGCAGAGGACCCAGCAGCGGACGAAGAGGTCCGACACAGTGTGAAGAACAGCTTCTACGTAGATAACTGTCTACAAAGCGTTTCGACCCAGGAAGAAGCCGAGGCTCTCCTACTTAAACTCCGCGCCTCTCTGATCAAAGGCGGCTTTGATCTCAGGCAGTGGGCCAGCAGCGATCCGCACGTACTGCGCAGCCTCTCCTCCGCGGACAAGGCAGCGAGCAGCGAGACCTGGATGGCCACAATCCCAGGAGAAGCCCAAGAGATGACACTAGGACTAGTGTGGCGCTTCAAAACAGATTCGCTCCACTATAGACACAAACCCCTGACCACGGAGCAGGGAAGGTCGACGGCAATACCGACCACCAGACGGAGTGTGTACAGAACACTCGCCCGACAATATGACCCGTTAGGATGTATACTACCGTACACCACCAGGGCAAAGATGATTGTACGAGCATTGTGGGACAAGGACCAGGGCTGGGACGACCCCATTCCCGCACACCTTGCATCCACCTGGAGAGAGTGGGAGATGGAACTCCACTCACTCCCAGGCGTTAATATACGCCGAAGCTACTTCCCACCCACGGTGAGGCCAGAGACATGTAAAATGGATTTACACGTCTTCAGTGACGCCTCCGAGGTGGCCTACGGATCAGTAGCCTACTTGCGGGCCCAAGAAGAGGGGGGAGAGATCTACACAGCATTCATCCTCGCCCGCTCGAGAATAGCCCCACGCAAGCAACAGTCTATCCCACGTCTAGAGCTCTGCGCAGCCCTCGCAGGAGCGCATCTAGCCACGCTCATCCAACGTGAGCTCACCATTCCGGTGCATAGAACAATCCTGTGGTCAGATTCCACGACAGTACTCGCCTGGATCAAATCGGATTCATGCAAATACAAAGTCTTCGTGGGAGTCAGAGTCACTGAGATTCAAGAGTTAACCGGAGAGTTAACCGGAGAAGCAAACTGGCGCTATGTTGATACAAAAGACAACCCAGCTGACGTCATCACCCGGGGAATGTCCCTAGATGACTTAACCCGTCATAACATCTACAGTGACGGACCAGCATTCCTCAAGCTCCCGGAAGGAGATTGGCCCACGCCCACCCCGAGGGAAGCAAGTGACGAGGAGGCTGAGAATAAGAAACCCATGTTCTGTGGATTGAGCACTGTTGTCTCCGCAGACCCCAACATAGACGATTGCATTACCATAGAGAGTGCGCAGCAACGGACATTCCTGCGGCACCACCCAGAGATTAAGTCCCCCGCTGATATGTCAGCAGCTGACTACGAGGAAGCAGAACTGCTTCTACTGCAACGAGCCCAGAGAGACTCGTTCCCCGATGAACTAGACTGTCTACAGGGAGGAAAGCCCGTCCCATCAGACAGCAGATTGATTCATCTGGCCCCCGAGAGCGACACACATACCCTCATCAGAGTGGGTGGTCGCCTGCGGAGAGCCCCCAATTTACCGGATGACATTAAGTACCCGATCGTATTGAACAGCCGACACAAGGTCACAGAGCTGATTATAAAGAAATACGACGAGGATGTACACCACGCAGGAGCAGAGAGAGTCTTCGCGGAAATCAGACGTCGTTACTGGATACTTCAAGGAAGAGAGGCGGTGCGACGCTTCCAGCGAACCTGTCTAGACTGCCGAAAGTGGCGCGCGCAGCCCAGCATACCACGGATGGCTGACCTACCTCCATGTCGCCTCCGACTCGGCGACAAGCCATTCCACTCAACAGGCATGGACTGTTTTGGCCCGCTGCACATAAAGAAAGGAAGAGGCACCGAGAAGCGGTGGGGTATTGTATTCAAATGCATGACCACCAGAGCGATACATATCGAGCTCCTTCCGACCATGAGCGCAGACTCATTCCTTATGGCCTTCCGAAGATTCACATCACGGAAAGGAAAACCGTCTACATTATTGTCCGATCACGGGACAAACTTCAAAGGCGGAGAAAGAGAGCTGAGGGAGAGCTTCCAAGCTATAGGCCCAGAACTTAAGACCCACCTCGCTCCAGCCCAGATTGACTTCCAATTCAACCCCCCAAACGCACCCCACTGCGGTGGAACTTGGGAACGAGAAGTACGTTCTATAAAGACAGCCCTGTACGCAGTACTTGGGGCCCAGACTGTGGCGGAAGAAGTCCTAATGACAGTCCTCACGGAGATTGAGGGAGTATTGAACTCAAAGCCCCTCGGTTACGTCTCCAGTGATGTAGCAGATGTCGACCCAGTCACCCCCAACACCCTCCTGATGGGGCGGCTAGATCCCGCGTTACCCCAGACAATGTACCGGCCTGAAGAAGCGAACAGCCGACGAATGTGGAGGTACAGCCAAGTATTAGCCGACAAGTTTTGGAGCAGTTTCCTACTGCACTACCTACCGTCTCTACAGACCCGCCAGAAGTGGGTAAAAGAGAGAGACAATTTGACGGAAGGAACAGTCGTCATGATTATTGACCAGTCACTACCCAGAGCTATGTGGCCGGCTGGCCGCGTAAGCAAAGTGATCACCGGTGCCGATGGCAAGGTCCGAGCAGCTGAAGTACTCGTCCAGGGGCGCATTTACACCCGTCCTGTGGCGAGGCTCATAGAACTGCCCCGACTCCCAGACACAATCGATGATGACCATGACCCTATGACTTTGTGAGTTGACTGACCCTTACAGCGAACCCTTGAGTGGTAGACAGTGCGGTTAATCTGTCTCTGCTTAACTAATTGGGTTGGGACCAATTAGGGGGCGGCTGTTCTGAAGGATCAGATTAAACCGAATATATATATTTATTTATATATATATATTTAATTGTATTTGTATATCCCCTGATATCCCTTGTATATTCCTTGTACAATATGCATTGAATATCCCTTCTAGTCTACTGAACATCCCATAATAGTCTCCATTCTACCATTGGACGAGACCTTGGTGCCAGGTCGCCATACCCCTCAGACCAGGTTCAATCGTACCGCTCAACATGTATGGACAAGTCCTAGTTCCGCGTAGGAATATGTCTACCGCACCACTAATGGTACTATTTGTTCATAGTGCGTATATATACTGCGCTATTAAAGTAGAGCTTTTTTTAGTCCAGTTCCTTACCCTCCAACAGAGTGACAGACGCAAAAGCCTCCCCGCGAACCACGTGTGGGCAGTAAGGCCAATTCGGCCCAGTATCGGCATTGAGACATCGTGTATATTAATATTTGAATAGTCATATTTGGCACTATATCGTCGAGTTGGACGTATTCTATTAAGCTAATAATAGTCTATTCATATGTAGTGCCTCGTGCGGTAAGAGTTCTATAGTAATCAGCACCCCCATCGTTTCGGGCATCAGCTGGACGCTTATCCAGGGTGGTTGACCCCACGTGAAGCTGCACCCGAGGAGCTCCAGGCCAAAGAGCGAGTGGACCTGTATATTGGATTATTCTACCGACGACGGCTAGCCTTCCCCGGCTTGGATTATGCTTTGAGTACTTTGATTATTCTATGGATAAAGGCCAACACTGCGGTGTGTTGGAAATACCCCCCCCGGAGAGGACGACAGGTGAGAAGACGCTCTACACGACGAGGTCGCCTCACGTCTCTCCATCGTGGACCGGAGGACGCCGGCCACAGAGAGTCCAACTGCTTTCATCTGTGGATCGAGGATCGCTGGGCACCGGGTCGCACGACTGTGGGCTCTCCCAGGATACCCTCGGCCAGACGGGATACAGCCAGACTCTACCCCCCCCCCCCTCCAGCTGTCCTACAAGCAGTCGGAACCTTCCCCTAGTGTATCCAGCTATATAATCATTCAAATATCATTGCTATTGTTCCCTAAATATTCCAGGTTGTATATTTGCTTCCTGCGCAATCAGAGATTGGACATTCGATATTGATCTACCTACGAATACTCATTTGCCATAAAAGTGCATACTATTTCAAATCATAAATGTAATTAAGTGATCGTTGTACATACCTTTTGCTATGTATTAAAACTCAAACTTTCGATTTGGTACATTTGTGTTGGATCCGTTTATCAGGTGGGAGTGTTCAACATATTCATACCTAGTACTGGGTGGCCAGAGTCTAAAGTACAAGAGGTAGTGGTAGTAAGTATCATATCTAACCATACAGTCAGGGAATTGTACCCCTCAGTTACAGTACCCATTCTGCAATCTGTTAATAAACTTTTCAATCAATCAATCAATCAATCTATGAATCACAGTAAAATAGACACTGTCTCTTTAAAGTGACTCCTCCCCTGTACAACTATAACCAGGAAGCACCTCCCACCAAACACGCGTCACACACAATCAGAGTTTACTCTACAACCAGGAAGCAGTGAAGCACGCCACCCGCGTGATCAGATTTCACTCTTCCTGAGAAAACAAAACTTGAAATGGCGCAGCAAGGAGTTGTTATTAGGAATTGTCTATTTCTTGTCTATTTGTCTAATTGTCTATTTTTTTTATTTAATTTTTTTTTCCGTTGTGATGTCACAGTATGATGTCATAATAGTACATTCTAGAACATGTGTGATGTCACAGTATGATGTCATAATAGTACATTCTAGAACATTTGTGATGTCGATGTCATAATAGAACACTCTAGAACATTTGTGATGTCACAGTATGATGTCATATTAGAACATTCTAGAACATTTGTGATGTCACAGTATGATGTCATAATAGGACATTCTAGAACATTTGTGTCCAGTATATTCAACAATTCTCTCAGAAGATCTCATTGTGCCTCTTGAAACAGTCTCTTTGTAGAATAAAATGGCGCAGCAAGGAGTTGATCTGTACCGGGACCAGTTCTGCTGTGCTATCTGTCAGGATGTACTGAAGGATCCGGTCACTATTCCCTGTGGACACAGCTACTGTATGGGCTGTATTAAAGACTGCTGGGATCACGATGATCAGAGGGGGATCTACACATGTCCCCAGTGCAGGGAGACTATTACTCCGAGGCCTGTTCTGAAGAAAAACAATATGCTGGCTGAAGTGATAGAACAACTAATGAAGACAGGACTCCAAGCTGCTCCTCCTGATCACTGTTATGCTGGACCTGGAGACGTGGCCTGTGATGTCTGCACTGGGAGAAAGCAGAAAGCCCTCAAGTCCTGCCTGGTATGTCTGGCTTCTTACTGTGAAACTCACCTCCAGCCTCACTATCAGTCTGATACCTTTAAGAAGCATAAGCTGGTCATAGCCTCCACACGGCTTCAGGAGAACACCTGCACTCGTCATGACAGGATTCTGGATGTTTTCTGTCGTACTGATCAGCAGTGTATCTGTTATTTGTGTTCCATGGATGAACATAAAGGCCATGATACAGTCTCAGCTGCAGCAGAAAGGACAGAGAGACAGAAAGAGCTTGGCATGAGTCAGCAGAAAATCCACCAGAGAGTCCAGGAGAGAGAGAAGCGACTCAAAGAGGCCCAACAGGCTGTTGATTCTCTTGATCGCTCTGCTGATAAAGCAGTGGAGGACAGTGAGAGAATCTTTACTGAGCTGATACGCTCCTTGGAGACGAGGCGCTCTGAGCTGAAGAAGGTCATCAGAGCCCAACAGAGGACCACAGTGACTCAGGCTGAAGAAGTGCAGAAGAGACTGGAGCAGGAGATAGCGGACCTGAGGAGGAGAGACACTGAGCTGGAGCAGCTCTCACACACAGAGGACCACATCCACTTTCTACAGAGTTACCCCCCCCTCTCCGGTCCCAGTGAGTCTACAGACTTACCCAGCATCAGTGTCCTTCCTCTCCTGTACTTTGCAGACGTGACTGAGGTCGTGTCTAAGCTGAGAGACAAACTAGAGGACGTTCTGAAAGAGCAGACTTGGCCCAGAATCTCAACAACAGTGAATGCAGTTAATGTTTTACTGCCACCACCAGAGCCCAAGACCAGAGCTGACTTCTTACAATATTCCTCTCAGATCACACTGGACCCAAACACAACAAACACACGTCTGTCTTTGTCTGAGAGGAACAGAAAAGCAACATGTATGTGGCAAGAGCAGTCATATCCTAATCACCCAGAACGATTTATTGAAAAGTGGCAGGTTCTGGGTAGAGAAGGTCTGACTGGACGCTGTTACTGGGAGGTGGAGTGGAGTGTAGGGGTTTCTGTAGCAGCCTCCTACAAAGACATTAGTAGAACAGGCACCGGGGTGGAGAACTGTGGATTTGGATACAATTCCAAATCCTGGGCTTTAGAGTGCACACCAAGTAATTACTTCTTCAGCCACAATAACAAGAACATACCAGTACCGGGCCCCCGGTCCTCCAGAATAGGAGTGTACCTGGATCACAGGGCAGGGACTCTGTGCTTCTACAGCGTCTCTAACACCATGACCCTCCTGCACAGAGTCAACACCACATTCACTCAGCCTCTCTATCCTGGACTTTGGCTTCACTCATACCCTGCGAAGGCTGAGTTCTGTGAGCTGAAGTAGAGATCAGTGACATTCACAGCTCCTCTACGCAGGGTTTTGGATTTAAATTGATCTTGAAGAAGCTGAGTTGTGAAAGATGAGGTAATTAGGCGTTACATTCACTGACAGTCACTCTTATCACTGTTCTGAGGGACACACACACTATGTTTAGCTTTGTTTCTAGTTTCTAGCCTACCCGGCTAAAGTTTGTTTGATTGGATATTTACATATTCACATATTTGATTCCCATCTTCAGTACCTCTGCCCCTTTGCATGCAGGGGAGTCGAAATCTGTATTTTCATACTCTGGGTAGGTTGGACAACAATATGCAACTGTTGTATTTGTGTTTGATCACCTTTGGTCATTTTGAATTACTGTGGGATTTGGGTCCGTCTCTCCTCTCTCTGTTCCAGGGGGGGTTGGTAACAATGTGGTGGCCAGACCTCCATGGGGAGGTTGATTCTGCCTATAACCTTCTCCCTCACCTCTTATCTCTGGGCAGCCGGGACACTTCATACGGGACACTCTATCTTCAAGGCCTTCTGTTGAACCCACAGCCAGGATGTGTGGGGCATGGGTCAGTCGTAAATGCAACTATTTTGTTTCAAAACAGACCCATCTGCGTTATCAAAAGAGCTGAGAGAGAGAGATGTTCTTCTGGTGGCCGACTTTGAGGGAGACAGACCTAGATAGGAGCTGGTTTAGGAAGAATTACCATTTATTGAATATTGTGCATTTTGTCTTTTGTTCTTTTGTTCTTACTAAATAAACGTGGACATCTAAACCCAGAAGGACCCGTGTGGATATTTGCTTGAAACTTGCCGTTTCACCGACTGAACCTCAATATAGAACTTCAGTCTAAATCTAACATTACCATTGAAATTCAATACTGTTCAAATGAAACGAGTTAGAGTTCATAGAAGAAACATAAGTCTATACTCTACAGCAGGGGTCAGCAACCTTTACTATCAAAAGAGCCACTTTTCCCCCGTCCCACAAAATAAAATGCTCAGGGAGCCGGCGCCGCACAACCTATTTACCCTTAAAATGAAGATAACACAGTGTATAACGTTTTATATATCCCCAAGCATACCCCACATTTAGCATAAAACGCCTGACAATTGCATACCCAAAGTAATTTGCGATTTATTATACTTTATACTTATAGCACACAGTTTGTTGCATTAATGGGATCATAAAGCAACAAAAAGAAAAAAATTGACTTTTTAATTACTGTTTTTAGTTTGACCTGTTATAACAAAGGAAAACCTCACTCTTATGAAGAGGAGAAAAAATACTGGCTGTGTAGACCTATTTTTTAATAAAACACAGAAGAGGAGACAAAACACTGGTGTCTGTAGACCGACTTTGAAATAAAACCCTGAACTATTCAGGTATATTTGAGTCCTTCCCTTATTTGTGGAACATTTATAAAATAGAAAGTAGTCCACTTTGAAAAAAGAATACCATGTGTAGACCTACTTTGAAATAAAACACAGAAAAGGAGAAAAAACACTGGCATCTGTAGACCTACTTTGAAATAAAACCCTGAACTATGCAGCTCTATTAGAGTCCTTCCCTTATTTGTGGAAAATCTATAAAATAAAAAGTACATTTTTCATTGTTCGTAAATTTCGCACCACATATCAGGCATACAGGTAAGCCTTTTGTTGACTAAATATCTTAGTTGATGAAATATTTTTTCATTTCAGTGTCACAGTATGACACTGATAATAATAATGCATTTTTTTTTTTTTTTTTTGGGCCAGGGAGCCACAGCTGATTGGCTAAAGAGCCGCATGCGGCCTCGAGGCCGCAGGTTGCCGACCCCTGCTCTACAGTATCAATAATACAAATATGTGTGTACATGTACAGCCCAACCTGTTTATAAATATACAAATAACTATGCTAAGTCTACCCCTGGTACAAATATAACTAACTATGTTATGTCTACTCCCAGTACAATATATATACTGTAACTATAATTATAAAATATAAGTATATCCTGTGCAATATATATATAGTACTCCAACTACTCCATACTAAGTCTACCTTGATCTGTACATGGAATATAAGATATTTGGAACTTTCTGAACCTATTGTAAAATGTAATATAGATCAGTTTTACTACAATGTTTGCAAACATTGCCAACATACCCAAAGTGTTTCAGCCACAGAACAAATACAAGCAGCGTTGTCTGGTGTCAGTCAGCAGGCTATGAAAACAGGGCTCCATTCTTATGTCTGGTGGTGGAGCTACACATTCATGTATGTTTGGATCAATTACCTTTAACATATTCAATCTAGCCAATTAAAAAATGCACACATTTGGATATGATCACTTTTCCCTTTGTATAATAACTGTATAAGGTGACTGTACATGTCTTCATATGTCCTTGGACCATATCTTGTTCCACATATAAAATTAATAATTCATAATAAATAGGACTGTTACAGATGGACAACAAAACAATATTTTGTATATTATCTATAGAACTAATCTTCAAACGGACACAAAGGCTGATTATGGCTGCACTTTGAAATTGAAATGATATAACAACACTGCTAGGAGTAGTTTAGTGTATATTGTATACTGAGCTGAATTAACTCTTCATCAAAATGTTATAGCTAAGTGTTTTATTCACAATGTGAAATCAGATACTGCATAAAATCTGTTGTATAAAAGCAACAGAACACTAAAGGCTGTGCGTTGTAGTAAATCTAGTAAATAGAGTCGCGGCTGAGATGATGGAAATACTTTAGATGTGATGTTATTTACTCTTGTGTTCTATTGCTTAATCACTTCCTGTAGTAACATTTACAGAAACATGTTACATTATGGTTCACTGCAGATTTGGAAAGGCCGTCACCAGGGTTAACATTCTAACCTGTCTAAATGACATGTCGTCAGCCTGTGACTGCAACTTGTTCCTGTTTGCGGACGACTCAGCCCTGCTGATCTCTGACAAGAACAAATTGCAGGTTGAAAAAACCCTCAGCACGGAACTAGGCAAAATCTGCATATGGCTCGCTGATAACAAACTATCATTACACATGGGCAAAACAGAGTCCATTCTCTTCGGTTCAAATAACAAACTCAGCAAGACCGACGGATTCTCAGTTACAGTGGGTGACAATATTGTCACAAGGAAAGACGAAATTACTTACCTGGGTTCCATCCTAGAGGCAAATCTTTCCTGTGACAAAATGGCATCCAATGTAATAAAAAAAGTCAACCAACGAACTAGATTCTTGTACCGGATCTCCTCTCTGGTAAACAAGAATACCCTGAAGACTCTGGCAGGAGCACTCATTCAAGGGTACTATGACTATGCGTGCACTTCATGGTACCAAAGCACCTCAAAGGCGCTTAAAACAAAATTACAAACATCACAAAACAAACTGGTCAGACTACTACTTGACCTGAACCCCAGAACCCACCTCACCCCTGCCCACTTTGCCAACCTAGGATGGCTTAGAGTAGACGACAGAGTACAGCAACTTGCAATGGGCCTGGTCTACAAGATACACTATACGACCGGGGTGCCCATGTACATGTCAAAATACTTCCCAAAGGTCAGTGAATACCACAACCACTACACCAGAGGAAGCTCAACAAATCATGTTAAACCCAGATTCGGCTCAAACAAGGGACTAAACACGTTTCGCAATTATGCCACAACAATGTGGAACGCCCTACCCAAAGCTGTAAAGGAATGTGAATCCCTGCCCACATTCAAAACCGCTCTTAAAGAGCACCTACGGGAGGCTGCAATTCGAAACTGGCCACCGTAAATGCCCAAAACCCCCACCACCTCCTAATAGACAGTCTCCTCACCACCGCATGTATATATTCCCTCCCCGCCGTATGTATATTTCCCTCCCACCCACCCACCCCCTCCTAATGTACAGTCCCCTCCCCATCATATGTATATACTCTGTCAGGATCTAGGGGTAACACTAACAGTACTGTATATTTGAATACCGTTATGTCACAAATGTATCAGTACTAAATACCTATATGTCCCTATGCAATAAATGTCATGTATGTTGTGTATGTCATAAATGTCTATATGAATTGAAAATGGGGGACCCTGATGGAAACAAGACAAACGTCTTTCTCAGGTCTGCATCCCCTTAACAATTGTATGTATTTGAGCCGTACTGTATTGTACCCATTCTGCAATCTGTTAAATAAAGTTTTCATTCATTCATTCATTCATTCAACCCACCTCTTCAACCTCGGGATCCCATCATAGAGCTGCATGTAAATGGTAAATGGTAAATGGCTGCATTTATATACTAGCACTTTTATCCAAAGCGCTTTACAATTTGTTCTACTCTGTCGTGTGTCTGCTGAGCAAGGGTAGAATTACCTATGGAGTCAATGGAAAGAAGACAGACGCATAATGGGGTAAACCGTTGTCAGAACTCAGCTAATTTGGACAGTCTTTCAATGCCATTATGAATAACTAGCAATCTGTCTGTCGATGAGAGCTTTCATTTATGTCTAACTATAGCCCGCCATTCAAAATGCCATTCCAGCATTCGTCCCTATGAGACAGTTCTAGTCAAATTCTGCACTAATGCTAACATGAGTATGCAACAATCTCATACTGGCTGCATATATTTTCTACCGTCTTATCTAGAAGCTCATACTGGCTGCATATCTCTTCTACTGTCTATCTAGAAGCTCATACTGGCTGCATATCTTTTCTACTGTATCTAGAAGCTCATACTGGCTGCATATGTTTTCTACTGTATCTAGAAGCTCATACTGGCTGCATATCTTTTCTACTGTATCTAGAAGCTCATACTGGCTGCATATCTTTTCTACTGTCTATAGAAGCTCATACTGGCTGCATATGTTTTCTACTGTATCTAGAAGCTCATACTGGCTGCATATCTTTTCTACTGTATCTAGAAGCTCATACTGGCTTCATATCTGTTCTACTGTCTATAGAAGCTCATTGGTTTGTAAATGTAATAGATTTTCTATAGATTTTTAGTTTTTAATGTATGTTCTGTAATCTGTATATTGGCCTGGCAAATGGTGTGTTATTGTTGTGTCGTGTTAATTGTGATACTGCACACGATAACTATTAAATATAAGGATCTTGAATACAAGGTGTAGTGGTTTTAGCTCTATAGTCAATACAATGACAAGATATCTGGACGGGCCTTTGTAACACTTGGCAACTCTCACTGATTTACAGTATAAACTGGTGGCAGATTATCATGGACACAAGATGGCGCTATTCACCATACAATCATTAGACTCTAGCTTGCCTTCATTTGCACCTTTCCAATGTGGTCCCAGTACACCTGGTGCTGTGCTGGTAAAGACATAATGACATGATGCAGGTATTTTACATTGCAAAATTAGCTGGAATGCTGCCATCTGATTAGGTTAAGATAAGATATTCCTTTATTGATCCCCTTGGGGAAATTCAGGCATCATAGCAGCATGGGGGAGGGGGGGGGGGGGGTACAGCGTAGTAAGAACAACACAAGCAGTGTAAACAAATAGGTCAATATAATTTACTATCTAACTAACTGAAATATATATTCACAGTATTCACAGTGTCACATAAGGTGCAGTATGCATAAGGTAGTGTTATAATTGACTATCTAACTAACTGAAATATACATTATTCACAGTATCACAGTATCCACATAAGGTGCAGTATGCATAAGGTAGTGTTATTGTCCTCCTTGGGTTCCTATTAGTTCTAGGTCAATGTCTGGCAGCAGTCGCTGCCCACTGTTGTGGAGCCTGATGGCCGCTGGTATACAAGCACTGTCCGAGGCGGTTAGTTGAGTGTCGGGGGGGTATGAGTCTGTGGCTGAACGTGCTTCTCATCTTGACTAGCTCGTCGTAGAGAGGGTGGGAGGGGTTCTCCAGGATGGCAGCCAGCTTCCTTCTCATCCCCCTCTCTGCCATCACCTCTAGTCTAGGTAGCTCGACTCCCACCAGCCACCACGGAGCTTTCTTGAGCTTGTTGGTGTCCCTTGAGTTGATGTAGCCTCCCCAGCATGCCACAGCATAGAAGAGGGCGCTGGACACTACAGACTGATAGAATGACTGCAGCAGTCTATTGCACACGTTGAAGGACCTGAGTCTCCTGAAGGGGCACTTCACCAAAAAACAGGTGCAATTTATTTTTACAAATAACCTCACACACATCCAAAAACGTGTGCAAAGTTTTGCAAATATTAATTTAGTTTGACAGCTATTGAGAGTAAATTAGTTTGAATATGGCAACCAGTAATGTCGTCGGGGACACTGAATAATTGTGTTGTGTTAATCACAGCTCAATTAAATGATAATTGAGCCTTGCTCATAGAAGTTATTGTTTCAAATGTTTTTTTTATAAACCATTTATTATAGATTCTGCAAGTCTTCTTTTAATAAAAACATCAAGAAGAAAATAAATAAACCAGCAAAAGAATAAACACCAGGCAGCTGTCTAAAAGCCTGTGTGACCTCTAGCTTTTCTCTCAAGTGGTTCATAAATGGACTCAGAACTGAGACTCTCGGAGCTCCTCCCACCTGCACACTTCAGCATTGTTTTTGGAACTTGTCATTTTCATTTAACGCTATTGAATTTCAATGGTAATTCATGACCGTTTCATATTCTTCCTTAAAGATTTGGAACAGATATTTGACAAGGTAATTGCTGATAATTGGAGGGATGATATCTAGACTTAAACCAGCATTGATATTGGAATAGTAAACAGTAAGTAGTAAACAGTAAGTAAACAGCATAGGTAACGGTATTGAATTTCAATGGTATCAATTTAGAAAGTAATTATTTGAGGGAGGATATCTAGACTTAAACCAGCATTGGATTTCAAACACTAAGTCATTTAAATGTAACGCTATTTCATTTCAATGGTAATATATATCTAGACTAAAAGCAGCATTCTTTTGGAACTCTAACTTGTTTGATTCTAACGCTATTGAATTTCAATAGTAATTAAAAAGGTGAATACATATGAAAAAAGGTTGTTGATTGTTGAGTATGAAAATAAAGATGTGGACTTCCCCACAGGCAAAGGGACAGAGGTGCTGAAGAGAGAAATGGATTATGTGAATATCCAATATCAAAACCAACTTTACCCCATTTGATAGAATAGTACTCTGATAAACGTAAAAGGACTCTATTAAAAATTCTACTAAAGTAATAGCATAAAAGTAAATATTGAATGTAAGTGACTAAAGTAAATACACATTCTGTATGGTGTACTACAGGATTATAATGCTTGGGAGCTCCTAAATTCTCAATGCATCAGCCTCTGTGTGACGTCAAACTGGTTGTTCATCCAGTTATGCTGGTTGTGATTCCTTCCTTTTGACATCGACAGACTTAAACATTAAATGTTATGTTTTTCATCTGATCACATATTTTGGATTAAAAGAAAGTACAGTAACTGGCAGGGTTTGTATAAATGTGGTCGAGGAAAATAAATTAGGAAACTTCCTTTGAAGTGTACATAGTAAAATGTATTGTTGTGATTATTATTCTTATTTGTTAAAAAAGATTATGCACTGTACTGTCGTAGCACGTTCCATTGTGTTTACATAAATGGCGAATAAAGTAATCTGAATCTGAATCTGAGATCCCTAAACTGGAAATACTCAAGTAAAGTATCCTAAAAACTGTATTTAAATACAAGAGTAAAAGTACTTTCTTTCCTCCCCTGGGTTCTCTACTTTCTTTCAAGTTCAAGTTTGTTTATTATTTGTCACAACAAAATACAGAATACTTTATAATGAAATGTTTGTTTCTGTATGAGCCCCTGAGAGTGTGCTACATACAGTTACTGTACCTACTAGTGCATATTTGGTAACATCAAGTTATTCTCTAGATATGCTTTTAACAACTGTAATCATGAGTCTCATAATTATATATATACATAACTTTGCTCATGAAATGAGAACTACTGCAGATTTACTTTGACACCAATGCCCAGCAATGAAGTCGGGTTCTTTCTGAGACATAAAGGAAACTGGTAAGAAACCAGCCTCCAAACAAATCAATAAATCAAATCAGTGATAGAGCGAGAGACAGAGAGAGAGAGCAAGAGAGAATAGTGAGTGTGAGAGAAAGAGAAAGCAAGAGAGGAGAGAATGAGAGTAAATGCGAGAGAGAGAGAGAGGGAGAAAGTGTGTGTGTGTGTGTGTGTGTGTGTGTGTGTGAGAGAGAGAGAGAGGAGAAAGTGTGAGAGAAAAAGAAAGCAAGAGAGGAGAGAGTGACAGTAAGACAGTAAATGATGTGTGAGAGTGTGTATGAGAGATAGAGAGAGAGAGAAATGGAAAGAGATTTTGTATTGTACCCCCCCCCCCCCCCCCCACCTCCAATGTACAGTCCCACCCAACCCCACCCCACCTACCCAACCTCCTCCAATGTACAGTTTCTATGTCAAATGTAGGTCAGTATTCCAATGTACAGTGTCCCCCCCCCCTACCCAACCCCCCCCCCCCCCCCCCCCCATCTCCAATGTACAGCCCCACCGGCCACCCCACCTACCCAACCTCCCCCAATGCACAGTTTCTATGTCAAATGTATATACACTCTTTTTCTGGATTTTTTTAGTATCACAAACAGTACTGTATTTGAAAATCTGGTATGTCATAAATGTCATAAATGTAGCAGTACTGTCTATCTGTATGTCGTGTGTGTCATATGATGAATTGAAAATGGAGGACCCTGATGGAAACAAGACGAAAGTCTTTCTCAGGTCTGCATCCTCTTAACAATTGTATGTATTGAGCTGTACTATACTGTACCCATTCTGCAATCTGTTAATAAACTTTTCAATCAATCAATCAATCAATTGTATTGAGTATGTATACCTCTTTCTCTCTTTGTGCTTATGAGTTTTAGTGGGGTTTCCTTGACAAAGTAAACACATTAGAGGTAGTTGATGGCGAGAGAAAGTCTGAACTATGTAAAAACATCTATCTATGAATCACAGTAAAATAGACACTGTCTCTTTAAAGTGACTCCTCCCCTGTACAACTATAACCAGGAAGCACCTCCCACCAAAACGCGTCACACACAATCAGAGTTTACTCTACAACCAGGAAGCAGTGAAGCACGCCACCCGCGTGATCAGATTTCACTCTTCCTGAGAAAACAAAACTTGAAATGGCGCAGCAAGGAGTTGATCTATACCGGGACCAGTTCTGCTGTTCTATCTGTCTGGATCTACTGAAGGATCCGGTAACTATTCCCTGTGGACACAGCTACTGTATGGGCTGTATTAAAGACTGCTGGGATCGCGATGATCAGAGGGGGATCTACACATGTCCCCAGTGCAGGGAGACTATTACTCCGAGGCTTGCTCTGAAGAAAAACAACATGCTGGCTGAAGTGATGGAACAACTAATGAAGACAGGACTCCAAGCTGCTCCTCCTGATCACTGTTATGCTGGACCTGGAGACGTGGCCTGTGATGTCTGCACTGGGAGAAAGCAGAAAGCCCTCAAGTCCTGCCTGGTATGTCTGGCTTCTTACTGTGAAACTCACCTCCAGCCTCACTATCAATCTGATACCTTTAAGAAGCATAAGCTGGTCATAGCCTCCACACGGCTTCAGGAGAACACCTGCTCTCGTCATGATGAAGCTATGAAGATGTTCTGTCGTACTGATCAGCAGTGTATCTGTTATTTGTGTTCCATGGATGAACATAAAGGCCATGATATAGTCTCGGCTGCAGCAGAAAGGACGGAGAGACAGAAAGAGCTTGGCATGAGTCAGCAGAAAATCCACCAGAGAGTCCAGGAGAGAGAGAAGCGACTCAAAGAGGCCCAACAGGCTGTTGATTCTCTCAATCGCTCTGCTGATAAAGCAGTGGGGGACGGTGAGAGAATCTTTACTGAGCTGATACGCTCCTTGGAGACGAGGCGCTCTGAGCTGAAGAAGGTCATCAGAGCCCAACAGAGGACCACAGTGACTCAGGCTGAAGAAGTGCAGAAGAGACTGGAGCAGGAGATAGCGGACCTGAGGAGGAGAGACACTGAGCTGGAGCAGCTCTCACACACAGAGGACCACATCCACTTTCTACAGAGTTACCCCCCCCTCTCCGGTCCCAGTGAGTCTACAGACTCACCCAGCATCGGTGTCCTTCCTCTCCTGTACTTTGCAGACGTGACTGAGGTCGTGTCTGAGCTGAGAGACAAACTACAGGACGTTCTGACAGAGCAGTGGCCCAGAATCTCAACAACAGTGAATGCAGTTAATGTTTTACTGCCACCACCAGAGCCCAAGACCAGAGCTGACTTCTTACAATATTCCTCTCAGATCACACTGGACCCAAACACAACAAACACACGTCTGTCTTTGTCTGAGAGGAACAGAAAAGCAACACGTATGTGGCAAGAGCAGTCATATCCTAATCACCCAGAACGATTTATTGAAAGGTCTCAGGTTCTGGGTAGAGAAGGTCTGACTGGACGCTGTTACTGGGAGGTGGAGTGGAGTGGAGATGTTTCTGTAGCAGCCTCCTACAAAGACATTAGTAGAACAGGCACTAGGGCGAACAGTGGATTTGGATTAAATTCCAAATCCTGGGCTTTAGAGTGCAGACCAAGTCATTACTTCTTCTGCCACGATAACGAGAGAATAAGAATATGGGGCCCCCGGTCCTCCAGAATAGGAGTGTACCTGGATCACAGGGCAGGGACTCTGTGCTTCTACAGCGTCTCTGACACCATGACCCTCCTGCACAGAGTCAACACCACATTCACTCAGCCTCTCTATCCTGGACTTTGGCTTCACTCATACCCTGGGGAGGCTGAGTTCTGTGAGCTGAAGTAGAGATCAGTGACATTCACAGCTCCTCTACCCAGGGTTTTGGATTTAAATTGATCTTGAAGAAGCTGAGTTGTGAAAGATGAGGTAATTAGGCGTTACATTCACGCAGTCACTCTATCATTGTTCTGAAGGACACACACACACATACACTATGTTTATCTTTGTTTCTAGTTTCTAGCCTACCGGGGTAAAGTTTGTTTGATTGGATATTTACATATTCACATAATTGATTCCCATCTTCAATACCTCTGTCCCTTTGCATGCAGAGGGGGGGGGGGGGGGCAGACCTCCATGGGGGGGTTGATTCAGCCTATAACCTTCTCCCTCACCTCTTGTCTCTGGGCAGCCGGGACACTTCATACGGGACACTCTATCTTCAAGGCCTTCTGTTGAACCCACAGCCAGGATGTGTGGGGCATGGGTCAGTCGTAAATGCAACTATTTAGTTTTAGAACAGACTCATCTGCGTTATCAAAAGAGCTCAAGGAGAGAGAGAGAGAGTTGTTCTTCTGGTGGCCGACTTTGAGGGAGACAGACCTAGATAGGAGCTGGTTTAGGAAGAATGACCATTCATTGAATATTGTGCATTTTGTCTTTTGTTCTTGTATTCTTACTAAATAAACGTGGACATCTAAACCCAGAAGGACCCGTGTGGATATTTGCTTGAAACTTGCCGTTTCACAGACTGAACCTCAATATAGAACTTTGAACACAACGCGAAGGAATTCACTTGAACTCACTATTTCCATGATGTGCTACATGAGAACTTCAGTCTAAATCTAACACATTGAAATTCAATACTGTTCAAATGAAACGAGTTAGAGTTCATAGAAGAAACATAAGTCTATACTCTACAGTATCAATAATACAAATATGTGTGTACATGTACAGCCCAACCTGTTATAAATATACAAATAACTATGCTAAGTCTACCCCTGGTACACATATAGCTAACTCTATCTTATGTCTACTCCCGGTACAATATATATACTGTAACTATAATTATAAATATAAGTATATCCTGTGTATATATAGTACTCCATACTAAGTCTACCTTGATCTGTACATGGAATATAAGATATTTGGAACTTTCTGAACCTATTGTAAAATGTAATATAGATCAGTTTTACTACAATGTTTGCAAACATTGCCAACATACCCAAAGTGTTTCAGCCACAGAACAAATACAAGCAGGTTGTCTGGTGTCAGTCAGCAGGCTATGAAAACAGGGCTCCATTCTTATGTCTGGTGGTGGAGCTACACATTCATGTATGTTTGGATCAATTACCTTTAACATATTCAATCTAGCCAATTAATAATGCACACATTTGGATATGATCACTTTTCCCTTTGTATAATAACTGTATAAGGTGACTGTACAATTGTCTTCATATAAACATTTAGTATAAAATAATTACCCATAAAATATGAAGGGCAATGTATAGTGTGTAAAAACATATATAAAAATAACAACACTTTCACAAGTTCATAGTTTATTCAAAATTTATATTGATTTAAGTGTCCAACAGGACTTTACATAAACATTTGTACAGTGGTGATGAGAGACAAGTTATGCAACACCTGCACTCTATTTCAGTTCACTGGAGATATCGTATCTTTGCTGACAAAATAACAGCATGTTATGAAGGTCAAAGGTTGTGCAAAATCTTCCAGCTTTGTCCTTGGACCATATCTTGTTCCACATATGAAATTAATAATCCATAATAAATAGGACTGTTACAGTTGGACAACAAAACAATATTTTGTATATTATCTATAGAACTAATCTTCAAACGGACACAAAGGCTGATTATGGCTGCACTTTGAAATTGAAATGATATAACATGTCACTGTATGTTGTTTGCTATAGCAACACTGCTAGGAGTAGTTTAGTGTATATTATATACTGAGCTGAGTTAACTCTTCATCAAAACGTTATAGCTAAGTGTTTTATTCACAATGGGAAATCAGATATTGCATAAAATCTGTTGTATAAAAGCAACAGAACACTAAAGGCTGTGCGTTGTAGTAAATCTAGTAAATAGAGTCGCGGCTGAGATGATGGAAATACTTTAGATGTGATGTTATTTACTCTTGTGTTCTATTGCTTAATCACTTCCTGTAGTAACATTTACAGAAACATGTTACATTATGGTTCACTGCAGATTTGGAAAGGCCGTCACCAGGGTTAACATTTTAACCCACCTCTTCAACCTCGGGATCCCATCATAGAGCTGCATGTAAATGGTAAATGGCTGCATTTATATACTAGCACTTTTATCCAAAGCGCTTTACAATTTGTTCCTCACATTTACCCATTCACTCACACATTCACACACCGACGGCGGAGGCGACCATGCAAGGTGCCAACCTGCTCATCGGGAGCAATTAGGGGTTAAGTGTCTTGCTCAAGGACACTTCGACACGTTGCCCGGGAGGAGCGGGAATCGAACCGTGAACCTCTGGATTACCAGACGACTGCTCTACTCTGTCGTGTGTCTGCTGAGCAAGGGTAGAATTACCTATGGAGTCAATGGAAAGAAGACAGACGCATACTGGGGTAAACTGTTGTCAGAGCTCAGGTAATTTGGACAGTCTTTCAATGCCATTATGAATAACTAGCAATCTGTCTGTCGATGAGAGCTTTCTTATGTCTAACTAGGCCGCCATTCAAAATGCCATTCCAGCATTCGTCCCTATGAGACAGTTCTAATAAAATTCTGCACTAATGCTAACATGAGTATGCAACAATCTCATACTGGCTGCATATATTTTCTACCGTCTTATCTAGAAGCTCATACTGGCTGCATATCTTTTCTACTGTCTATAGAAGCTCATACTGGCTGCATATCTTTTCTACTGTATCTAGAAGCTCATGAATGAATGAATGAATGAAAACTTTATTTAACAGATTGCAGAATGGGTACAATACAGTACGGCTCAATACATACAATTGTTAAGGGGATGCAGACCTGAGAAAGACGTTTGTCTTGTTTCCATCAGGGTCCCCCAGGGTCATACTGGCTGCATATCTTTTCTACTGTATCTAGAAGCTCATACTGGCTGCATATCTGTTCTACTGTCTATAGAAGCTCATTGGTTTGTAAATGTAATAGATTTTCTATAGATTTTTAGTTTTTAATGTATGTTCTGTAATCTGTATATTGGCCTGGCAAATGGTGTGTTATTGTTGTGTCGTGTTAATTGTGATACTGCACACGATAACTATTAAATATAAGGATCTTGAATACAAGGTGTAGTGGTTTTAGCTCTATAGTCAATACAATGACAAGATATCTGGACGGGCCTTTGTAACACTTGGCAACTCTCACTGATTTACAGTATAAACTGGTGGCAGATTATCATGGACACAAGATGGCGCTATTCACCATACAATCATTCGACATAGCTTGCCTTCATTAGCAGGCACCTTTCCATTTCCAATGTGGTCCCAGTACACCAGGGCCCTGTTTCATGTACGTGGTTCAACTAAGTCGATCAAGATGTCCATTATCCAGCTTCAGTTAACCCGATGTTCGAAGCCGGGATTTTCCTGTTTCACAAAGGTGGATTCAGTCTCGTTAACTCAAGCCAGACTTGCGAGTCAGGCTAAATGCGCGCGGCCGTTTTAGGTGAAAAGCCAGCACGTATCGATGGCAGAGATCCTGATTCTCAACGGCATTGATTGATTAATTGATTTAAGACTTTATTGACAGATTGCAATACGGCTCAATCGCCTCGCCGACAAGTTAAATGCGTTATCTATAGGCTAATTCTAAGTCCCTCATTACCTCAATCAATCAGATTATATTTCTTTAAACTTGCCTGCTGGATTGAATAATCAAATGAGATCTTGCTAGCGAAGATTATTAGTTAACTGTTATACAGAATTACGATACGGCTCTCTTACCCATTGATTGATGTATAGTCAATTTTTTACTTATCTTCTGTGTGGTGTAACGGGTTCTTCTTCTGACTTTCACACGGACGACCCGGGTTCAAGACCCTAGTCTTTTCCTTCTTTTTGCAATATAGGAATAATTCAATTTGGTGCACGTTGAGAGCTATATAAAGAATGACATCCTCAATGCATGTAGATTTATAATATTTTAACTTAAAACCAGGCTACTTTGGCGTATAATCATTAATATTATATTCAAAAA
This sequence comes from Notolepis coatsorum, assembly GCF_963971535.1. Lineage (NCBI taxonomy): Eukaryota > Metazoa > Chordata > Actinopteri > Aulopiformes > Paralepididae > Notolepis > Notolepis coatsorum. The sequence goes on from NC_140166.1 coordinate 223,788,639, forward strand.
AATCATATTGGAAACACCGGGATTTGAACCCCGGTCGCTGGATTGGGAGGCATGAGCACTACCGCTGGGCCACTGGGCCAGATGGGTTAAATTCATTGTTTATACATTAATGAACGAGAGACCCGTGTTTAGAATATCCTTTGTTTTGAATGAAGTTTATCTCTTTATCCTCATTCATTAATGTGACGTCAACGGCTCATTCAATTTCTCAAATCCGTCAAACAGCGCATCTCATCAGACATCTTAATCCCAGTTACAATTAAAATAACCACATCATGTGTACATCGCACGAGCGAGCGCCACCGTCGCCACGGTATATATAACGTGCATTATTTAGGACAAAGTGAATTTAATATCAGCATTTTGGGTCTATTTTACATTTCAAAAGCCCCCTCTGGAAGAATGGAGCACAAAAACGTAATTCAGAATGGTATAATGCAGATCGTAGACTGTGGGAATAGTTTCAGGAAACGGGCTGTCACTTCTTTGCGGGGGCGTGGCGATAGTTCAGGCTAACTTGAACTTGAACTCTGCTTTCGACCAGGCTCAAACTTTTGGATATGTTGTCATGGTGATTTGGAAAAACCACGTACATGAAACCGGAAAGTCAGGCTAACCCAGTTATCCAGCTAAAGTTATCCGGCTAACTCAGTTATCCAGGTACAAGAAACAGGGCCCTGGTGCTGTGCTGGTAAAGACACAATGACATGATGCAGATATTTTACATTGCAAAATTAGCTGGAATGCTGCCATCTGATTAGGTTAAGATAAGATATTCCTTTATTGATCCCCTTGGGGAAATTCAGGCATCATAGCAGCATGGGGGAGGGGGGGGGTACAGGTAGTAAAAACAACACAAGCAGTGTAAACAAATAGGTCAATATAATTTACTATCTAACTAACTGAAATATATATTCACAGTATTCACAGTGTCACATAAGGTGCAGTATGCATAAGGTAGTGTTATAATTGACTATCTAACTAACTGAAATATACATTATTCACAGTATCACAGTATCCACATAAGGTGCAGTATGCCTAAGGTAGTGTTATTGTCCTCCTTGGGTTCCTATTAGTTCTAGGTCAATGTCTGGCAGCAGTCGCTGCCCACTGTTGTGGAGCCTGATGGCCGCTGGTATACAAGCACTGTCCGAGGCGGTTAGTTGAGTGTCGGGGGGGGTATGAGTCTGTGGCTGAACGTGCTTCTCATCTTGACTAGCTCGTCGTAGAGAGGGTGGGAGGGGTTCTCCAGGATGGCAGCCAGCTTCCTTCTCATCCCCCTCTCTGCCATCACCTCTAGTCTAGGTAGCTCGACTCCCACCACGGAGCTAGCCTTCTTGAGCTTGTTGGTGTCCCTTGAGTTGATGTAGCCTCCCCAGCATGCCACAGCATAGAAGAGGACGCTGGACACTACAGACTGATAGAATGACTGCAGCAGTCTATTGCACACGTTGAAGGACCTGAGTCTCCTGAAGGGGCACTTCACCAAAAAACAGGGGCAATTTATTTTTACAAATAACCTCACACACATCCAAAAACTTGTGCAAAGTTTTGCAAATATTAATTTAGTTTGGCAGCTATTGAGAGTAAATTAGTTTGAATATGGCAACCAGTAATGTCGTCGGGGACACTGAATAATTGTGTTGTGTTAATCACAGCTCAATTAAATGATAATTGAGCCTTGCTCATAGAAGTTATTGTTTCAAATGTTTTTTTTATAAACAATTTATTATAGATTCTGCAAGTCTTCTTTTAATAAAAACATAAAGAAGAAAAGAAAGAAACCAGCAAAAGAATAAACACCAGGCAGCTGTCCTAAAGCCTGTGTGACCTCTAGCTTTTCTCTCATGTGGTTCATAAATGGACTCAGAACTGAGACTCTCGGAGCTCCTCCCACCTGCAGACTCTCGGAGCTCCTCCCACCTGCAGACTTCAGCATTGTTTTTGGAACTCGTCATTTTCATTTAACGCTATTGAATTTCAATGGTAATTCATGACCGTTTCATATTCTTCCTTAAAGATTTGGAACAGATATTTGACAAGCTAATTGCTGCTAATTGGAGGGATGATATCTATACTTAAACCAGCATTGATATTGGAATAGTAAACAGTAAGTAGTAAACAGTAAGTAAACAGCATAGGTAACGGTATTGAATTTCAATGGTATCAATTTAGAAAGTAATTATTTGAGGGATGATATCTAGACTTAAACCAGCATTGGATTTCAAACACTAAGTCATTTAAATGTAACGCTATTTCATTTCAATGGTAATATATATCTAGACTAAAAGCAGCATTCTTTTGGAACTCTAACTTGTTTGATTCTAACGCTATTGAATTTCAATAGTAATTAAAAAGGTGAATACATATGAAAAAAGGTTGTTGATTGTTGAGTATGAAAATAAAGATGTGGACTTCCCCACAGGCAAAGGGACAGAGGTGCTGAAGAGAGAAATGGATTATGTGAATATCCAATATCAAACCAACTTTACCCCATTTGATAGAATAGTACTCTGATAAACGTAAAAGGACTCTATTAAAAATTCTACTAAAGTAATAGCATAAAAGTAAATATTGAATGTAAGTGACTAAAGTAAATACACATTCTGTATGGTGTACTACAGGATTATAATGCTTGGGAGCTCCTAAATTCTCAATGCATCAACCTCTGTGTGACGTCAAACTGGTTGTTCATCCAGTTATGCTGGTTGTGATTCCTTCCTTTTGACATCGACAGACTTAAACATTAAATGTTATGTTTTCCATCTGATCACATATTTTGGATTAAAATAAAGTACAGTAACTGGCAGGGTTTGTATAAATGTGGTCGAGGAAAATAAATTAGGAAACTTCCTTTGAAGTGTACATAGTAAAATGTATTGTTGTGATTATTATTCTTATTTGTTAAAAAAGAGTATGCACTGTACTGTCATAGCACGTTCCATTGTGTTTACATACATGGCGAATAAAGTAATCTGAATCTGAATCTGAGATCCCTAAACTGGAAATACTCAAGTAAAGTATCCTAAAAACTGTATTTAAATACAAGAGTAAAAGTACTTTCTTTCCTCCCCTGGGTTCTCTACTTTCTTTCAAGTTCAAGTTTGTTTATTATTTGTCACAACAAAATACAGAATACTTTATAATGAAATGTTTGTTTCTGTATGAGCCCCTGAGAGTGTGCTACATACAGTTACTGTACCTACTAGTGCATATTTGGTAACATCAAGTTATTCTCTAGATATCTTTTTAACAACTGTAATCATGGGTCTCATAATTATATATATACATTAACTTTGCTCATGAAATGAGAACTACTGCAGATTTACTTTGACACCAATGCCCAGCAATGAAGTCGGGTTCTTTCTGAGACATAAAGGAAACTGGTAGAAAACCAGCCTCCAAACAAATCAGTAAATCAAATCAGTGATAGAGCGAGAGACAGAGAGAGCAAGAGAGAATAGTGAGTGTGAGAGAAAGAGAAAGCAAGAGAGGAGAGAATGAGAGTAAATGCGAGAGAGAGAGAGAGGGAGAAAGTGTGTGTGTGTGTGTGTGTGTGTGTGTGTGTGTGTGTGTGTGTGTGTGTGTGTGTGTGTGTGTGTGTGTGTGTGTGAGAGAGAGAGGAGAAAGTGTGAGAGAAAAAGAAAGCAAGAGAGGAGAGAGTGACAGTAAATGATGTGTGAGAGTGTGTATGAGAGATAGAGAGAGAGAGAAATGGAAAGAGATTTTGTATTGTGTTGTATTGAGTATGTATACCTCTTTCTCTCTTTGTGCTTATGAGTTTTAGTGGGGTTTCCTTGACAAAGTAAACACATTAGAGGTAGTTGATGGCGAGAGAAAGTCTGAACTATGTAAAAACAACATGAGGCAGTGACGAGAGGAGGTGAACCGAGGGTCGAAACCATGACGACCATCTCGACGCGGGATGTAAACATCTCGACGCCCGATAGCCGGCTAGCTAGCAGAGCTAACAACGAAAACAACCAGGAACGAGTCCTTTGTTGTTCCAGCACGGCGCGGGACCCGACCCCCCCCTCCCCCCTCCTTTGTTGTTCCAGCACGGCGCGGGACCCGACCCCCCCCTCCCCCCTTCTTTGTTGTTCCAGCACGGCGCGGGACCCGACCCCCCCCTCCCCCCTTCCCACCCACAACAACACAGAGGAACAGATCACAAACGGACAATACTTCGAACCTGCCAACATCAATGAAATAACCAACGCCAATGGACTGAACATTTTTCACATTAACATTAACAGCTTAAAAAACAAATTGGATGAAATCAAACAAATATTCATAAATGGTAAGGCAAACATACTGTGCTTCTCAGAAACTAAGCTTGACGATTCTGTAAAAGATCCAGAGATAGAGATTGAGAACTACTCAATAATCAGGAATGATAGGAACAAACATGGAGGTGGTGTCTGTATGTACATACACAAGGACACCAAATTCATCAACAGAAATGACCTGAATCATAAATCAATTGAAACTGTATGGGTGGAAATCCTATTCGAAAGGGCGAAATCCCTACTGGTTGGCACAGTCTACAGGCCGCCAGATCATAGTGGCTTTTATGATACACTGGATGGGTGTTTAGCTGGAGTTGAGGATGTAGACAAAATTCTTATTGGAGACTGGAACACGGATATGCAACGAAAAGATGCACCCGTCTTCAAGGCCTTCAGTAGGTTTTGTGATCTGCATGGCCTCAGCCAGCTAATCACCCAACCCACACGTGTATGTGAATCAACTCAGACTACCATTGACCTCATTCTGACCTCCGACAAGTCCAAGATCTCAAATAAAGGGGTTATAGCATGTGGGTTAAGTGATCATTATATGATATTCTGTACCCGAAAAAAACTAAAACAAAAGGCTGGCTGCCACAAAACAGTCACATCTAGAGACCTCAAAACCTACTCTAGCGAGGCCTTCAACCTTGAACTGGAGAGTCTGGACTGGTCAGATGAACTCAATGGTACACTGGTTGACGAAACATGGCTTGGTTTCAAAACCAAATTCTCAGCAATACTAAACGACATGGCCCCCCTAAGAACCACCAGGGTAAAAAATCGCGCTGAGCCGTGGATGCACTCCGAAATACTGGCCGCTATGAAAACCAGAGACAAAAAATTCTCTGAGTTTCGTAAAAGTCAGTCAAAGCTTACTAAAAGCACGAGCAGTGAACTCCAAGCCCACGTGACTGAACTCAAACTAGAAAGAAACAGACTAAGAAACGACGTAAACTCCATGATCAAAACTGCAAAAAAGAATTTCATCAATGACAAAACTGAGGAAAACAAAAACAAACCACGTGAACTTTGGAAATTACTCAATAATCAACTAGGATGCAGTAAAAAACTTAAAACCAGATTCTCAAACATAAACATAAAAACGGACAACACGCTCATCACAGACAAGCTGGATGTAGCCAATTACTTAAACATTTTCTTCACAAACATAGCCACAACACTGGTAAACAAACTACCCTCCCACTCAGGGCTTTATGGGGTAGAACACATAGTAGCTTACTACAAAAACCTAGGGGTCCGCAAGGACGACTTCAAGCTGGAAATGGTAACAACAGATGAGGTACTCAATAAACTGAGCGCCCTCCAACCTAACAAGGCCACTGGCCATGACAACATCCCCTCCAAATTCCTCAGAGACTCAGCAGCCGCCATCACACCAATCATCACACACATAATAAACCTCTCCATAAAACAGGGACACGTCCCCAAGGACTTCAAAATTGCGAGGGTGACCCCTCTGCACAAAAAGGGCAGCAAATTAGACCCAGGCAACTACCGCCCTGTTTCTATTCTCACCTCCATCTCGAAAGTCATGGAAAAAATAGTCTACGAACAGGTCGAAAAGTACCTAGCGGAAAAAAATCTAATCTACGAATTCCAATCTGGCTTCAGAACATCCCACTCCACTGACACATGCCTTCTCTATTTGAATGACCACATCAAACAAGAGGTGGACGCAGGCAAATACTGCGGCATGGTCATGCTGGACCTACAAAAGGCCTTTGACACGGTCAATCACTCCATTCTGATTGACAAGCTAAAAGCAATTGGTTTTGATAGTCTATCAGTGAGCTGGATGCAATCCTACCTTGAGGGGAGGGAACAGATGGTGGAGGTAAACGGTACCCTATCCCCCCCCCTCACAGTGAGCTGTGGTGTTCCACAAGGAAGCATACTAGGACCGCTACTGTTCCTAATTTATGCAAATGACATGTCGTCAGCTTGTGACTGCAACTTGTTCCTGTTTGCGGACGACTCAGCCCTGCTGGTCTCTGACAAGAACAAGTTACAGGTTGAAAAAACCCTCAGCTCGGAACTAGGCAGAATCTGCATATGGCTCGCTGATAACAAACTATCATTACACATGGGCAAAACAGAGTCCATTCTCTTCGGTTCAAATAACAAACTCAGCAAGACCGACGGCTTCTCAGTTACAGTGGGTGACAATATTGTCACAAGGAAAGATGAAATTACCTACCTGGGTTCCATCCTAGAGGCTAATCTCTCCTGTGACAAAATGGCATCCAATGTAATAAAAAAAGTCAACCAACGAACTCGATTCTTGTACCGGATCTCCTCTCTGGTAAACAAGAACACCCTGAAGACTCTGGCAGGAGCACTCATTCAGGGGTACTACGACTATGCTTGAACCTCATGGTACCAAAGCACCTCAAAGGCGCTAAAAACAAAATTACAAACATCTCAAAACAAACTGGTCAGACTACTGCTTGACCTTACTCCTAGAACCCACCTCACCCCTGCCCACTTTGACAACCTAGGATGGCTTAGAGTAGACGACAGAGTACAACAACTTGCAATGGGCCTGGTCTACAAGATACACTACACGACCAAGGTACCCATGTACATGTCAAAATACTTCCCAAAGGTCAGTGAATACCACGATCACAACACCAGAGGGAGCTCCACAAATCATGTTAAACCCAGATTCGGCTCAAATAAGGGACTAAACACGTTTCGCAATTATGCCACATCAATGTGGAACGCCCTACCCAAAGCTGTAAAGGAATGTGGATCACTACCCACTTTCAAAACCTCTCTCAAGGGACACCTACGGGAGACTGCAATTCAACACTGGCCCCTGTAAATATCCTAACCCAACCCCCTCCAATGTACAGTCATTTACCTAGTATGGTTTTGTCAATAGTTCAATGTACAATTGTGTTTGTTTGTACAGTGTCTCCCCCCCCCCCCCCCCCCCTCAATGTACAGTGTTACTTGTTTATACAGTGTGCCCCCCGGGCCCCCCCCCCCCCCCCCCAACCACCTCCAATGTAAATTACCCAGTATGGTTGTCAATATCCCAATGTACCCAACCCCCCCCACCCAACCTCCTCCAATGTACAGTTTCTACGTCAAATGTATATACTCCCTTTTCTTGACTCCTTCTGTATCACAAACAGTACTGTATTTGCAAATCTGGTATGTCATAAATGTATAGATGTAGCAGTACTGACTATCTGTATGTCATGTATGTCATATATGTCTATATGAATTGAAAATGGGGGACCCTGATGGAAACAAGACAAACGTCTTTCTCAGGTCTGCATCCCCTTAACAATTGTATGTATTGAGCCGTACTGTATTGTACCCATTCTGCAATCTGTTAAATAAAGTTTTCATTCATTCATTCATTCATCTATGAATCACAGTAAAATAGACACTGTCTCTTTAAAGTGACTCCTCCCCTGGATAACTATAACCAGGAAGCACCTCCCACCAAAACGCGTCACACACAATCCGAGTTTACTCTACAACCAGGAAGCACCTTCCACCCACACGATCTTCCTGAGAAAACAAAACTTGAAATGGCGCAGCAAGGAGTTGATCTATACCGGGACCAGTTCTGCTGTTCTATCTGTCTGGATCTACTGAAGGATCCAGTAACTATTCCCTGTGGACACAGCTACTGTATGGGCTGTATTAAAGACTGCTGGGATCGCGATGATCAGAGGGGGATCTACACATGTCCCCAGTGCAGGGAGACTATTACTCCGAGGCTTGCTCTGAAGAAAAACAACATGCTGGCTGAAGTGATGGAACAACTAATGAAGACAGGACTCCAAGCTGCTCCTCCTGATCACTGTTATGCTGGACATGGAGACATGGCCTGTGATGTCTGCACTGGGAGAAAGCAGAAAGCCCTCAAGTCCTGCCTGGTATGTCTGACCTCTTTCTGTGAAACTCACCTCCAGCCTCACTATCAATCTGATACCTTTAAGAAGCATAAGCTGGTCATAGCCTCCACACGGCTTCAGGAGAACACCTGCTCTCGTCATGACAGGATTCTGGATGTTTTCTGTCGTACTGATCAGCAGTGTATCTGTTATTTGTGTTCCATGGATGAACATAAAGGCCATGATACAGTCTCAGCTGCAGCAGAAAGGACAGAGAGACAGAAAGAGCTTGGCATGAGTCGGCAGAAAGTCCACCAGAGAGTCCAGGAGAGACAGAAGCGACTCAAAGAGGCCCAACAGGCTGTTGATTCTCTCAATCACTCTGCTGATAAAGCAGTGGAGGACGGTGAGAGAATCTTTACTGAGCTGATACGCTCCTTGGAGACGAGGCGCTCTGAGCTGAAGAAGGTCATCAGAGCCCAACAGAGGACCACAGTGACTCAGGCTGAAGAAGTGCAGAAGAGACTGGAGCAGGAGATAGCGGACCTGAGGAGGAGAGACACTGAGCTGGAGCAGCTCTCACACACAGAGGACCACATCCACTTTCTACAGAGTTACCCCCCCCTCTCCAGTCCCAGTGAGTCTACAGACTTACCCAGCATCAGTGTCCTTCCTCTCCTGTACTTTGCAGATGTGACTGAGGTCGTGTCTGAGCTGAGAGTGAAACTAGAGGACGTTCTGAAAGAGCAGTGGCCCAGAATCTCAACAACAGTGAATGCAGTTAATGTTTTACTGCCACCACCAGAGCCCAAGACCAGAGCTGACTTCTTACAATATTCCTCTCAGATCACACTGGACCCAAACACAACACACACACGTCTGTCTTTGTCTGAGGGGAACAACAAAGCAACACTGATGCAGCATCAAGAGCAGTCATATCCTAATCACCCAGAACGATTTATTGAAAGGTGGCAGGTTCTGGGTAGAGAAGGTCTGACTGGACGCTGTTACTGGGAGGTGGAGTGGAGTGGACCTGGAGTGGTTTCTGTAGCAGCCTCCTACAAAGACATTAGTAGAACAGGCACCGGGGTGGAGAACTGTGGATTTGGATACAATTCCAAATCCTGGGCTTTAGAGTGCACACCAAGTCATTACTTCTTCTGCCACGATAACGAGAGAATAAGAATATGGGGCCCCCGGTCCTCCAGAATAGGAGTGTACCTGGATCACAGGGCAGGGACTCTGTCCTTCTACAGCGTCTCTGACACCATGACCCTCCTGCACAGAGTCAACACCACATTCACTCAGCCTCTCTATCCTGGACTTTGGCTTCACTCATACCCTGCGAAGGCTGAGTTCTGTGAGCTGAAGTAGAGATCAGTGACATTCACAGCTCCTCTACGCAGGGTTTTGGATTTAAATTGATCTTGAAGAAGCTGAGTTGTGAAAGATGAGGTAATTAGGCGTTACATTCACTGACAGTCACTCTTATCACTGTTCTGAGGGACACACACACTATGTTTAGCTTTGTTTCTAGTTTCTAGCCTACCCGGCTAAAGTTTGTTTGATTGGATATTTACATATTCACATATTTGATTCCCATCTTCAATACCTCTGCCCCTTTGCATGCAGGGGAGTCGAAATCTGTATTTTCATACTCTGGGTAGGTTGGACAACAATATGCAACTGTTGTATTTGTGTTTGATCACCTTTGGTCATTTTGAATTACTGTGTGATTTGGGTCCGTCTCTCCTCTCTCTGTTCCAGGGGGGGTTGGTAACAATGTGGTGGCCAGACCTCCATGGGGAGGTTGATTCTGCCTATAACCTTCTCCCTCACCTCTTATCTCTGGGCAGCCGGGACACTTCATACGGGACACTCTATCTTCAAGGCCTTCTGTTGAACCCACAGCCAGGATGTGTGGGGCATGGGTCAGTCGTAAATGCAACTATTTTGTTTCAAAACAGACCCATCTGCGTTATCAAAAGAGCTGAGAGAGAGATGTTCTTCTGGTGGCCGACTTTGAGGGAGACAGACCTAGATAGGAGCTGGTTTAGGAAGAATTACCATTTATTGAATATTGTGCATTTTGTCTTTTGTTCTTTTGTTCTTACTAAATAAACGTGGACATCTAAACCCAGAAGGACCCGTGTGGATATTTGCTTGAAACTTGCCGTTTCACCGACTGAACCTCAATATAGAACTTCAGTCTAAATCTAACATTACCATTGAAATTCAATACTGTTCAAATGAAACGAGTTAGAGTTCATAGAAGAAACATAAGTCTATACTCTACAGCAGGGGTCAGCAACCTTTACTATCAAAAGAGCCACTTTTCCCCTGTCCCACAAAATAAAATGCTCAGGGAGCCGGCGCCGCACAACCTATTTACCCTTAAAATGAAGATAACACAGTGTATAACGTTTTATATATCCCCAAGCATACCCCACATTTAGCATAAAACGCCTGACAATTGCATACCCAAAGTAATTTGCCATTTATTATACTTTATACACTTATAGCACACAGTTTGTTGCATTAATGGGATTATAAAGCAACAAAAAGAAAAAAATTGACTTTTTAATTACTGTTTTTAGTTTTACCTGTTATAACAAAGGAAAACCTCACTCTTATGAAGAGGAGAAAAAATACTGGCTGTGTAGACCTATTTTTTAATAAAACACAGAAGAGGAGACAAAACACTGGTGTCTGTAGACCGACTTTGAAATAAAACCCTGAACTATTCAGGTATATTTGAGTCCTTCCCTTATTTGTGGAACATTTATAAAATAGAAAGTAGTCCACTTTGAAAAAAGAATACCATGTGTAGACCTACTTTGAAATAAAACACAGAAAAGGAGAAAAAACACTGGCATCTGTAGACCTACTTTGAAATAAAACCCTGAACTATGCAGCTCTATTAGAGTCCTTCCCTTATTTGTGGAAAATCTATAAAATAAAAAGTACATTTTTCATTGTTCGTAAATTTCGCACCACATATCAGGCATACAGGTAAGCCTTTTGTTGACTAAATATCTTAGTTGATGAAATATTTTTTCATTTCAGTGTCACAGTATGACATCGATCTCCATAATAATAATGACATTTATTTTATTTTTTTTTGGGCCAGGGAGCCACAGCTGATTGGCTAAAGAGCCGCATGCGGCCTCGAGGCCGCAGGTTGCCGACCCCTGCTCTACAGTATCAATAATACAAATATGTGTGTACATGTACAGCCCAACCTGTTTATAAATATACAAATAACTATGCTAAGTCTACCCCTGGTACAAATATAACTAACTATGTTATGTCTACTCCCGGTACAATATATATACTGTAACTATAATTATAAAATATAAGTATATCCTGTGCAATATATATATAGTACTCCAACTACTCCATACTAAGTCTACCTTGATCTGTACATGGAATATAAGATATTTGGAACTTTATGAACCTATTGTAAAATGTAATATAGATCAGTTTTACTACAATGTTTGCAAACATTGCCAACATACCCAAAGAGTTTCAGCCACAGAACAAATACAAGCAGCGTTGTCTGGTGTCAGTCAGCAGGCTATGAAAACAGGGCTCCATTCTTATGTCTGGTGGTGGAGCTACACATTCATGTATGTTTGGATCAATTACCTTTAACATATTCAATCTAGCCAATTAAAAAATGCACACATTTGGATATGATCACTTTTCCCTTTGTATAATAACTGTATAAGGTGACTGTACATGTCTTCATATGTCCTTGGACCATATCTTGTTCCACATATAAAATTAATAATTCATAATAAATAGGACTGTTACAGATGGACAACAAAACAATATTTTGTATATTATCTATAGAACTAATCTTCAAACGGACACAAAGGCTGATTATGGCTGCACTTTGAAATTGAAATGATATAACAACACTGCTAGGAGTAGTTTAGTGTATATTGTATACTGAGCTGAATTAACTCTTCATCAAAATGTTATAGCTAAGTGTTTTATTCACAATGTGAAATCAGATACTGCATAAAATCTGTTGTATAAAAGCAACAGAACACTAAAGGCTGTGCGTTGTAGTAAATCTAGTAAATAGAGTCGCGGCTGAGATGATGGAAATACTTTAGATGTGATGTTATTTACTCTTGTGTTCTATTGCTTAATCACTTCCTGTAGTAACATTTACAGAAACATGTTACATTATGGTTCACTGCAGATTTGGAAAGGCCGTCACCAGGGTTAACATTCTAACCTGTCTAAATGACATGTCGTCAGCCTGTGACTGCAACTTGTTCCTGTTTGCGGACGACTCAGCCCTGCTGGTCTCTGACAAGAACAAATTGCAGGTTGAAAAAACCCTCAGCACGGAACTAGGCAAAATCTGCATATGGCTCGCTGATAACAAACTATCATTACACATGGGCAAAACAGAGTCCATTCTCTTCGGTTCAAATAACAAACTCAGCAAGACCGACGGATTCTCAGTTACAGTGGGTGACAATATTGTCACAAGGAAAGACGAAATTACCTACCTGGGTTCCATCCTAGAGGCAAATCTTTCCTGTGACAAAATGGCATCCAATGTAATAAAAAAAAGTCAACCAACGAACTAGATTCTTGTACCGGATCTCCTCTCTGGTAAACAAGAATACCCTGAAGACTCTGGCAGGAGCACTCATTCAAGGGTACTATGACTATGCGTGCACCTCATGGTACCAAAGCACCTCAAAGGCGCTTAAAACAAAATTACAAACATCACAAAACAAACTGGTCAGACTACTACTTGACCTGAACCCCAGAACCCACCTCACCCCTGCCCACTTTGCCAACCTAGGATGGCTTAGAGTAGACGACAGAGTACAGCAACTTGCAATGGGCCTGGTCTACAAGATACACTATACGACCGGGGTGCCCATGTACATGTCAAAATACTTCCCAAAGGTCAGTGAATACCACAACCACTACACCAGAGGAAGCTCAACAAATCATGTTAAACCCAGATTCGGCTCAAACAAGGGACTAAACACGTTTCGCAATTATGCCACAACAATGTGGAACGCCCTACCCAAAGCTGTAAAGGAATGTGAATCCCTGCCCACATTCAAAACCGCTCTTAAAGAGCACCTACGGGAGGCTGCAATTCGAAACTGGCCACCGTAAATGCCCAAAACCCCCACCACCTCCTAATAGACAGTCTCCTCACCACCGCATGTATATATTCCCTCCCCGCCGTATGTATATTTCCCTCCCACCCACCCACCCCCTCCTAATGTACAGTCCCCTCCCCATCATATGTATATACTCTGTCAGGATCTAGGGGTAACACTAACAGTACTGTATATTTGAATACCGTTATGTCACAAATGTATCAGTACTAAATACCTATATGTCCCTATGCAATAAATGTCATGTATGTTGTGTATGTCATAAATGTCTATATGAATTGAAAATGGGGGACCCTGATGGAAACAAGACAAACGTCTTTCTCAGGTCTGCATCCCCTTAACAATTGTATGTATTTGAGCCGTACTGTATTGTACCCATTCTGCAATCTGTTAAATAAAGTTTTCATTCATTCATTCATTCAACCCACCTCTTCAACCTCGGGATCCCATCATAGAGATGCATGTAAATGGTAAATGGTAAATGGCTGCATTTATATACTAGCACTTTTATCCAAAGCGCTTTACAATTTGTTCTACTCTGTCGTGTGTCTGCTGAGCAAGGGTAGAATTACCTATGGAGTCAATGGAAAGAAGACAGACGCATAATGGGGTAAACCGTTGTCAGAACTCAGCTAATTTGGACAGTCTTTCAATGCCATTATGAATAACTAGCAATCTGTCTGTCGATGAGAGCTTTCATTTATGTCTAACTATAGCCCGCCATTCAAAATGCCATTCCAGCATTCGTCCCTATGAGACAGTTCTAGTCAAATTCTGCACTAATGCTAACATGAGTATGCAACAATCTCATACTGGCTGCATATATTTTCTACCGTCTTATCTAGAAGCTCATACTGGCTGCATATCTCTTCTACTGTCTATCTAGAAGCTCATACTGGCTGCATATCTTTTCTACTGTATCTAGAAGCTCATACTGGCTGCATATGTTTTCTACTGTATCTAGAAGCTCATACTGGCTGCATATCTTTTCTACTGTATCTAGAAGCTCATACTGGCTGCATATCTTTTCTACTGTCTATAGAAGCTCATACTGGCTGCATATGTTTTCTACTGTATCTAGAAGCTCATACTGGCTGCATATCTTTTCTACTGTATCTAGAAGCTCATACTGGCTGCATATCTGTTCTACTGTCTATAGAAGCTCATTGGTTTGTAAATGTAATAGATTTTCTATAGATTTTTAGTTTTTAATGTATGTTCTGTAATCTGTATATTGGCCTGGCAAATGGTGTGTTATTGTTGTGTCGTGTTAATTGTGATACTGCACACGATAACTATTAAATATAAGGATCTTGAATACAAGGTGTAGTGGTTTTAGCTCTATAGTCAATACAATGACAAGATATCTGGACGGGCCTTTGTAACACTTGGCAACTCTCACTGATTTACAGTATAAACTGGTGGCAGATTATCATGGACACAAGATGGCGCTATTCACCATACAATCATTAGACTCTAGCTTGCCTTCATTTGCACCTTTCCAATGTGGTCCCAGTACACCTGGTGCTGTGCTGGTAAAGACATAATGACATGATGCAGGTATTTTACATTGCAAAATTAGCTGGAATGCTGCCATCTGATTAGGTTAAGATAAGATATTCCTTTATTGATCCCCTTGGGGAAATTCAGGCATCATAGCAGCATGGGGGAGGGGGGGGGGGGTACAGCGTAGTAAGAACAACACAAGCAGTGTAAACAAATAGGTCAATATAATTTACTATCTAACTAACTGAAATATATATTCACAGTATTCACAGTGTCACATAAGGTGCAGTATGCATAAGGTAGTGTTATAATTGACTATCTAACTAACTGAAATATACATTATTCACAGTATCACAGTATCCACATAAGGTGCAGTATGCATAAGGTAGTGTTATTGTCCTCCTTGGGTTCCTATTAGTTCTAGGTCAATGTCTGGCAGCAGTCGCTGCCCACTGTTGTGGAGCCTGATGGCCGCTGGTATACAAGCACTGTCCGAGGCGGTTAGTTGAGTGTCGGGGGGGTATGAGTCTGTGGCTGAACGTGCTTCTCATCTTGACTAGCTCGTCGTAGAGAGGGTGGGAGGGGTTCTCCAGGATGGCAGCCAGCTTCCTTCTCATCCCCCTCTCTGCCATCACCTCTAGTCTAGGTAGCTCGACTCCCACCACGGAGCTAGCCTTCTTGAGCTTGTTGGTGTCCCTTGAGTTGATGTAGCCTCCCCAGCATGCCACAGCATAGAAGAGGGCGCTGGACACTACAGACTGATAGAATGACTGCAGCAGTCTATTGCACACGTTGAAGGACCTGAGTCTCCTGAAGGGGCACTTCACCAAAAAACAGGGGCAATTTATTTTACAAATAACCTCACACACATCCAAAAACGTGTGCAAAGTTTTGCAAATATTAATTTAGTTTGACAGCTATTGAGAGTAAATTAGTTTGAATATGGCAACCAGTAATGTCGTCGGGGACACTGAATAATTGTGTTGTGTTAATCACAGCTCAATTAAATGATAATTGAGCCTTGCTCATAGAAGTTATTGTTTCAAATGTTTTTTTTATAAACCATTTATTATAGATTCCGCAAGTCTTCTTTTAATAAAAACATCAAGAAGAAAAGAAAGAAACCAGCAAAAGAATAAACACCAGGCAGCGGTCTAAAAGCCTGTGTGACCTCTAGCTTTTCTCTGATTGATTGATTGATTGATTGATTGATTGAAAACTTTATTTGCAGAATGGGTACAGTACAGTACAGCTCAATACATACAATTGTTAAGGGGATGCAGACCAGAGAAAGACTTTCGTCTTGTTTACATCAAGGTCCCCCATTTTCAATTCATCGTAACATATATGACAGACATGACATACAGATAGACAGTACTGCTACATCTATACATTTATGACATACCAGATTTGCAAATACAGTACTGTTTGTGATACAAAAAGAGTCCAGAAAAAAGAGTATATACATTTGACGTAGAAACTGTACATTGGATTGGGTAGGTGGGGGGGGACTGTACATTGGAGGTGGTTGGGGGGGGGGGGGGGGGGGTGGGTAGGAGTGGGGGGGGGGGGGGGGGGGGGGGGTTGGGTAGGAGGGGTGGGTGGGGGACACTGTACAACTGTACAAACAAAACTGTACATTGGAATATTGACAAGACCATACTTGGTAATTTACTGTACATTGGAGGGGGTTGTTCGGACATTTACAGGGGCCAGTTTCGAATTGCAGTCTCCCTTAGGTGTTTTTTGAGAGTGTTTTTGAAAGTGGGTAGTGATTCACATTCCTTTACAGCTTTGGGTAGGGCGTTCCACATTGATGTGGCATAATTGCGAAACGTGTTTAGTCCCTTGTTTGAGCCGAATCTGGGTTTAACATGATTTGTGGAGCTCCCTCTGGTGTTGTGATCGTGGTATTCACTGACCTTTGGGAAGTATTTTGACATGTACATGGGTACCTTAGTCGTGTAGTGTATCTTGTAGACCTGGCCCATTGCAAGTTGCTGTACTCTGTCGTCTACTCTAAGCCATCCTATGTTGTCAAAGTGGGCAGGGGTGAGGTGGGTTCTAGGAGTAAGGTCAAGCAGTAGTCTGACCAGTTTGTTTTGAGATGTTTGTAATTTTGTTTTTAGCGCCTTTGAGGTGCTTTGGTACCATGAGGTGCAAGCATAGTCGTAGTACCCTTGAATGAGTGCTCCTGCCAGAGTCTTCAGGGTATTCTTGTTTACCAGTGAGGAGATCCGGTACAAGAATCGAGTTCGTTGGTTGACTTTTTTTATTACATTGGATGCCATTTTGTCACAGGAAAGATTTGCCTCTAGGATGGAGCCCAGGTAGGTAATATCTTCTTTCCTTGTGACAATATTGTCACCCACTGTAACTGAGAAGCCGTCGGTCTTGCTGAGTTTGTTATTTGAACCGAAGAGAATGGACTCTGTTTTGCCCATGTGTAATGATAGTTTGTTATCAGCGAGCCATACGCAGATTTCCCACCTCTCATGTGGTTCATAAATGGACTCAGAACTGAGAGTCTCGGAGCTCCTCCAACCTGCAGACTCTCGGAGCTCCTCCCACCTGCAGACTATCGGAGCTCCTCCCACCTGCAGACTCTCGGAGCTCCTCCCACCTGCAGACTCTCGGAGCTCCTCCCACCTGCAGACTTCAGCATTGTTCTTGGAACTCGTCATTTTCATTTAACGCTATTGAATTTCAATGGTAATTCATGACCGTTTCATATTCTTCCTTAAAGATTTGGAACAGATATTTGACAAGCTAATTGCTGCTAATTGGAGGGATGATATCTAGACTTAAACCAGCATTGATATTGGAATAGTAAACAGTAAGTAGTAAACAGTAAGTAAACAGCATAGGTAATGGTATTGAATTTCAATGGTATCAATTTAGAAAGTAATTATTTGAGGGAGGATATCTAGACTTAAACCAGCATTGGATTTCAAACACTAAGTAATTTAAATGTAACGCTATTTCATTTAAATGGTAATATATATCTAGACTTAAACCAGCATTGATATTGGAATAGTAAACAGTAAGTAGTAAACAGTAAGTAAACAGCATAGGTAATGGTATTGAATTTCAATGGTATCAATTTAGAAAGTAATTATTTGAGGGAGGATATCTAGACTTAAACCAGCATTGGATTTCAAACACCAAGTAATTTAAATGTAACGCTATTTCATTTAAATGGTAATATATATCTAGACTAAAAGCAGCATTCTTTTGGAACTCTAACTTGTTTGATTCTAACGCTGTTGAATTTCAATAGTAATTAAAAAGGTGAATACATATGAAAAAAGGTTGTTGATTGTTGAGTATGAAAATAAAGATGTGGACTTCCCCACAGGCAAAGGGACAGAGGTGCTGAAGAGCGAAATGGATTATGTGAATATCCAATATCAAAACCAGCTTTACCCCATTTGATAGAATAGTACTCTGATAAACGTAAAAGGACTCTATTAAAAATTCTACTAAAGTAATAGCATAAAAGTAAATATTGAATGTAAGTGACTAAAGTAAATACACATTCTGTATGGTGTACTACAGGATTATAATGCTTGGGAGCTCCTAAATTCTCAATGCATCAGCCTCTGTGTGACGTCAAACTGGTTGTTCATCCAGTTATGCTGGTTGTGATTCCTTCCTTTTGACATCGACAGACTTACACATTAAATGTTATGTTTCCCATATGATCCCATATTTTGGATTAAAAGAAAGTACAGTAACTGGCAGGGTTTGTATAAAATTAATGTGGTAGAGGAAAATAAATTAGGAAACTTCTTTTGAAGTGTACATAGTAAAATGTATTGTTGTGATTATTATTCTTATTTGTTAAAAAAGATTATGCACTGTACTGTCGTAGCACGTTCCATTGTGTTTACATAAATGGTGAATAAAGTAATCTGAATCTGAGATCCCTAAACTGGAAATACTCAAGTAAAGTATCCTACAAACTGTATTTAAATACAAGAGTAAAAGTACTTTCTTTCCTCCCCTGGGTTCTCTACTTTCTTTCAAGTTCAAGTTTGTTTATTATTTGTCACAACAAAATACAGAATACTTTATAATGAAATGCTTGTTTCTGTATGAGCCCCTGAGAGTGTGCTACATACAGTTACTGTACCTATTTACTAATGCATATTTGGTAACATCAAGTTATTCTCTAGATATCCTTTTAACAACTATAATCATGGGTCTCATAATTATATATATACATAACTTTGCTCATGAAATGAGAACTACTGCAGATTTACTTTGACACCAATGCCCAGCAATGAAGTCGGGTTCTTTCTGAGACATAAAGGAAACTGGTAAGAAACCAGCCTCCAAACAAATCAGTAAATCAAATCAGTGATAGAGCGAGAGACAGAGAGAGAGAGCAAGAGAGAATAGTGAGTGTGAGAGAAAGAGAAAGCAAGAGAGGAGAGAATGAGAGTAAATGCGAGAGAGAGAGGGAGAACGTGTGTGTGTGTGTGTGTGTGAGAGAGAGAGGAGAAAGTGTGAGAGAAAAAGAAAGCAAGAGAGGAGAGAGTGACAGTAAATGATGTGTGAGAGTGTGTATGAGAGATAGAGCGAGAGAGAGAGAGAAATGAAAAGAGATTTTGTATTGAGTATGTATACCTCTTTCTCTCTTTGTGCTTATGAGTTTTAGTGGGTTTTCCTTGACAAAGTAAACACATTAGAGGTAGTTGATGGCGAGAGAAAGTCTGAACTATGTAAAACATCTAGGAATGTAGGTCAGTATTCCAATGTACAGTGTGTGTGTCCCCTACCCAACCCCCCCCCCGCCTCCAATGTACAGCCCCACCCCACCTACCCAACCTCCCCCAATGCACAGTTTCTATGTCAAATGTATATACACTCTTTTTCTGGATTTTTTTAGTATCACAAACAGTACTGTATTTGAAAATCTGGTATGTCATAAATGTATAGATGTAGCAGTACTGTCTATCTGTATGTCGTGTGTGTCATATGATGCATTGAAAATGGAGGACCCTGATGGAAACAAGACGAAAGTCTTTCTCAGGTCTGCATCCTCTTAACAATTGTATGTATTGAGCTGTACTATACTGTACCCATTCTGCAATCTGTTAATAAACTTTTCAATCAATCAATCAATCAATCTATGAATCACAGTAAAATAGACACTGTCTCTTTAAAGTGACTCCTCCCCTGTATAACTATAACCAGGAAGCACCTCCCACCAAACACGCGTCACACACAATCAGAGTTTACTCTACAACCAGGAAGCAGTGAAGCACGCCACCCGCGTGATCAGATTTCACTCTTCCTGAGAAAACAAAACTTGAAATGGCGCAGCAAGGAGTTGTTATTAGGAATTGTCTATTTCTTGTCTATTTGTCTAATTGTCTATTTTTTTTATTTAATTTTTTTTCCGTTGTGATGTCACAGTATGATGTCATAATAGTACATTCTAGAACATGTGTGATGTCACAGTATGATGTCATAATAGTACATTCTAGAACATTTGTGATGTCGATGTCATAATAGAACACTCTAGAACATTTGTGATGTCACAGTATGATGTCATATTAGAACATTCTAGAACATTTGTGATGTCACAGTATGATGTCATAATAGGACATTCTAGAACATTTGTGATGTCGATGTCATAATAGAACACTCTAGAACATTTGTGATGTCACAGTATGATGTCATATTAGAACATTCTAGAACATTTGTGATGTCACAGTATGATGTCATAATAGGACATTCTAGAACATTTGTGTCCAGTATATTCAACAATTCGAGTGGAATGCTTCTCTTAGTGAGATGATACATAGGGCAGCGCAGGGCACAATCCCTATGAAGGAGGAACCCAGAGCTAGAAGGATGGTTCCCTGGTGGAATAAAGAATGTGACGTAGCTGTAAGGAATAGGAATAAAGCAGACGGTTTCCAGGGTTGTGCCAGTCAGTAGAATATAAGAGGTTAAGGGGAGTAGCACGAAGAGTTATTAAAGATGCTAAAAAGAGTAGTTGGAGGAAGTTCTGTGAAACACTAGGCCCTGAGACTTCTGTGAGGCAGATGTGGGCAGTCGTACACAGAATGGCTGGAATATATAAAAAAAGCTCGATTCCAGTGATTCAGAAGGGGGGGGTAGAAGCAGTAACCAATAAAGAGAAGGCAGACATGCTGGTGGAGGCATTTCAGGCAGTGCATAACTCTGGGAGTCTGGGGGAGGAGAGAGGGAGAAAGAGGTCTGAACTGCTATCGCAGAATGAGTGGAAGTTGAGAAGAAGCTCAGAAAATAATAATCCGATTAATTTGTACTTTACAATGAAAGAGTTAGGGGATGCTATCCAGGCTGGTGCAAATACGACGCCTGGCAGAGATGGATTATCCTATGAATTATTTAAGAATTTGGACGAATTTGTAATGATTGAAATACTGGGTTTGTTTAATAATGTGTGGCTAGAAGGCTGCTTGCCAAAGGAGTGGAAGCATGCCGTCATCATTCCTATTTTGAAGCCAGGTAAAGTAGCGGCTGATCCAGGATCTTACCGACCCATAGCCTTGACGTCTGTATTGTGTAAAATTATGGAAAGGATGATTACTAATAGATTAGTTTACTTTTTAGAAAGTAAGGATCTTTATGTTGGGTATCAGAATGGGTTTAAAAAAAAGCAGGTCTACAATGGAATCAGTAGCTGTTCTAGACCAGGACATTAGACAGGCTTTTGACAATAAGGAAGTAGTGATAAGTGTATTTTTGGATATTGAGAAGGCGTATGACTCTTTGTGGAAAGAGGGGCTGCTTTTGAAATTGTATGACCTAGGAGTTAGAGGGAGATTGTTTAATTGGATAAAGGATTTTCTATTAGACAGGACGATCCAAGTACGTGTGGGGGGGCAAACCTCAAAAACTGTAAAAATAGAAAATGGCACCCCGCAAGGAAGCGTGATTAGTCCGGTCCTCTTCGATGTGATGATTAATGACATTTTTGGGCAAATTGGAAAAGGATATGGGTTGTCTTTATTTGCGGACGATGGGGCCATATGGAAAAGAGGGAAGAATGTTGAGTATTGTTTAAAGCAGGTACAAAGAGCTCTGGGGGATGTAGAGGAATGGGGAGACAAGTGGGGTTTTAAAATATCCGCCTCTAAGTCTAATTATATGATTTTTGGTTTTAGAAAGAGGGTGCCTAGGGGAAGGCTGGTTATGTATGGATCTCCCTTAGAGAGAGTAAAGGTGTTTAAATTTTTGGGAGTTTGGTTTGACGAAAGATTGAATTGGGCTGTTCATATAGAGAAAATCCTGGCAAAGTGTGAAAGAATAGTGAATGTGCTGAGAAGTTTGGCTGGGAGTGGGTGGGGAGCGGATAGAGAGACCACGTGCATGATATACCAGGCGATGATCAGGTCAACAATTGATTATGGTTGTTATGTGTACGGCTCTGCGGCCAAGTCTAATTTGCGAAAGCTGGATGTGCTTCAGTGCAAGGCTCTGAGAATCTGCTGTGGAGCTTTTAAGACCACCCCTGCCTCAGCACTATTGGTGGAAATGGGGGAGTTGCCCCTAAACCTGAGGAGAGTAAAGTTAGGGCTACAGTACTGGGCAAAATTGAGTGGGACAAGTCTGTCCTTCCCAGCTAGGTGTTTACTTTCAGGAGATGGGGATAAGTATAAATTTTTTTTGGCCAGTATTGATCAGTGGGCCAGGAAGTTGAGATTGCATCAGGGGGGAGTGGCGGAGCACACTCGGTGGCTATCAGTGCCATTTTGGCTAGTGCCTGATCGAGTCATTGAACTTAGGTTCTTGAAGGAGGAGGATAAGGGCGAGATTGTGGAGGAAATAGAGAGGTTCCTTCTGGAATCAGGGGCTCTGGAGGTGTACACTGATGGCTCTGTGGATCCTGAAAGTGGGAGGGCAGGATTTGGGTGGTGGGTGCCTCGGTTAGGGATCGGTAAGGGACAAAGAATATCCGATGGCAGCTCAGTATTTGTGACAGAGTTGCTTGCCATCCTCTGGGCATTGTGGTGGGTGGAGGAAGTGGGACCAAGCCAGGTGATTATATGCTCTGACTCGGCTGCTGCACTGATGGCTCTGAGTGCAGGTGGGTCTAAAGCTCGCCCTGATCTCATTCAGGAAATAATGTTGGTTTTATATAGGATTGCGAAGGCAGGCTGGTCAGTGGAGTTTTGTTGGGTCCCGGGGCACGCTGGGATTGCGGGGAATGAGATGGCTGACTCCCTTGCCAAACAGAGCCTGGGAAGGGAGGAAGAGATAGGCATTTCAATGGGAAGAGTAGAACTCAGAGATAAGATAAAGAAAGGAGTTGAGGCTGAGTGGCAGGATGAGTGGGAAAGGGGGACCAAGGGAAGGCACTATTTCTCTCTGCAGCCTCGGGTCAAGATCAAGGTGGAGGGATATGGGTCAAGGAGTGATAGGGTGAAGATGTGTAGACTGAGGCTGGGGCACTGTGGGTTGAACAGTAGCTTGTGCATTGTGGGCAAACATCCAGATGGGGTGTGTGAATGTGGAGAGACTGAAACTGTCGGGCATGTCTTCCTAAAATGTGAAAGGTATAGGAAAGAGAGGGAAATCTTTTATAAAAGTCTGGAAGAGCTGGGAGTGTCTTCCTTCTCTCTTAAATCATTCTTTGGCATGGATAATGAGAACCACCAGTTGATCACAGAGGCAGTGCTGACATTTCTGCATGCTTCAGAGTTGTACCAGAGGATATAGCGTTAGGGTATGTATTAGTATTGGTCAGGCAAGAGGAGCAGAGAAGAAGGAGAAAGTGTGAGTTGAAGAGGCCTAAAGATGGAACACCACTAGTGTAGTATAAGAAATGAGGAGGGAAGAAATACGCCAAGAAAGAAGAAGAAGAAGAAGAAGAAGAAGAAGAGATCATCAAAAGAAGTGTGGAGGGCAGTAATACGCCACGATGCGTCTACTCTGCCGGAAATTCAAAAGAAGAAGAAGAAGAAGAAGATCTCATTGTGCCTCTTGAAACAGTCTCTTTGTAGAATAAAATGGCGCAGCAAGGAGTTGATCTGTACCGGGACCAGTTCTGCTGTGCTATCTGTCAGGATGTACTGAAGGATCCGGTAACTATTCCCTGTGGACACAGCTACTGTATGGGCTGTATTAAAGACTGGTGGGATCACGATGATCAGAGGGGGATCTACACATGTCCCCAGTGCAGGGAGACTATTACTCCGAGGCCTGTTCTGAAGAAAAACAATATAATTTCTGAAGTGATGGAACAACTAATGAAGACAGGACTCCAAGCTGCTCCTCCTGATCACTGTTATGCCGGACCTGGAGACGTGGCCTGTGATTTCTGCACTGGGAGAAAGCAGAAAGCCCTCAAGTCCTGCCTGGTATGTCTGGCTTCTTACTGTGAAACTCACCTCCAGCCTCACTATCAATCTGATACCTTTAAGAAGCATAAGCTGGTCATAGCCTCCACACGGCTTCAGGAGAACACCTGCACTCGTCATGACAGGATTCTGGATGTTTTCTGTCGTACTGATCAGCAGTGTATCTGTTATTTGTGTTCCATGGATGAACATAAAGGCCATGATACAGTCTCAGCTGCAGCAGAAAGGACAGCGAGACAGAAAGAGCTTGGCATGAGTCAGCAGAAAATCCACCAGAGAGTCCAGGAGAGAGAGAAGCGACTCAAAGAGGCCCAACAGGCTGTTGATTCTCTCAATCGCTCTGCTGATAAAGCAGTGGAGGACAGTGAGAGAATCTTTACTGAGCTGATACGCTGCTTGGAGACGAGGCGCTCTGAGCTGAAGAAGGTCATCAGAGCCCGACAGAGGACCATAGTGACTCAGGCTGAAGAACTGCAGAAGAGACTGGAGCAGGAGATAGCGGACCTGAGGAGGAGAGACACTGAGCTGGAGCAGCTCTCACACACAGAGGACCACATCCACTTTCTACAGAGTTACCCCCCCCTCTCCGGTCCCAGTGAGTCTACAGACTTACCCAGCATCAGTGTCCTTGCTCTCCTGTACTTTGCAGACGTGACTGAGGTCGTGTCTAAGCTGAGAGACAAACTACAGGACGTTCTGAAAGAGCAGTGGCCCAGAATCTCAACAACAATGAATGCAGTTAATATTTTACTGCCACCAGAGCCCAAGACCAGAGCTGACTTCTTACAACATTCTTCTCAGATCACACTGGACCCAAACACAACACACAGATATCTGTCTTTGTCTGAGGGGAACAGAAAAGCAACACTGATGCAGCAAGAGCAGTCATATCCTAATCACCCAGAACGATTTATTGGATGGTGGCCTCAGGTTCTGGGTATAGAAGGTCTGACTGGACGCTACATTACTGGGAGGTGGAGTGGAGTGGAGGGGTTTCTTTAGCAGCCTCCTACAAAGACATTAGTAGAACAGGCACTGAGGAGGACTGTGAGTTCTGTGAGCTGAAGTAGAGATCAGTGACATTCACAGCTCCTCTACCCAGGGTTTTGGATTTAAATTGATCTTGAAGAAGCTGAGTTGTGAAAGATGAGGTAATTAGGCGTTACATTCACTCAGTCACTCTATCATTGTTCTGAAGGACACACACACACACACACTATGTTTATCTTTGTTTCTAGTTTCTAGCCTACCGGGGTAAAGTTTGTTTGATTGGATATTTGCATATTCACATATTTGATTCCCATCTTCAATACCTCTGTTCCTTTGCATGTGGGGAAGTCAAAATCTTTATTTTCATACTCAGGGTAGGCTGGACAACAATATGCAACCGTTGTATTTGTATTTGATCACCTTTGGTCATTTTGAATTACTGTGGGATTTGGGTCCGTCTCTCCTCTCTCTGTTCCAGGGGGGGTTGGTAACAATGTGGGGGCCAGACCTCCATGGGGGAGGTTGATTCAGCCTATAACCTTCTCCCTCACCTCTTATCTCTGGGCAGCCGGGACACTTCATACGGGACACTCTATCTTCAAGGCCTTCTGTTGAACCCACAGCCAGGATGTGTGGGGCATGGGTCAGTCGTAAATGCAACTATTTTGTTTCAAAACAGACCCATCTGCATTATCAAAAGAGCTGAGAGAGAGTTGTTCTGCTGGTGGCCGACTTTGAGGGAGACAGACCTAGAGAGGAGCTGGTTTAGGAAGAATGACCATTTATTGAATATTGTGCATTTTGTCTTTTGTTCTTGTATTCTTACTAAATAAACGTGGACATATCTAAACCCAGAAGGACCCGAGTGGATATTTGCTTGAAACTTGCCGTTTCACTGACTGAACCTCAATATAGAACTTTGAACACAACGCAAAGGAATTCACTTGAACTCATTATTTCCATGATGTGCTACACGAGAAATTCAGTCTAAATCTAACATTACCATTGAAATTCAATACTGTTCAAATGAAACTAGTTAAGAGTTCATAGAAACATAAATCTATACTCTACAGTATCAATAATACAAATATGTGTGTACATGTACAGCCCAACCTGTTATAAATATACAAATAACTATGCTAAGTCTACCCCTGGTACAAATATAGCTAACTCTATCTTATGTCTACTCCCGGTACAATATATATACTGTAACTATAATTATAAATATAAGTATATCCTGTGTATATATAGTACTCCATACTAAGTCTACCTTGATCTGTACATGGAATATAAGCTATTTGGAACTTTCTGAACCTATTGTAAAATGTAATATAGATCAGTTTTACTACAATGTTTGCAAACATTGCCAACATACCCAAAGTGTTTCAGCCACAGAACAAATACAAGCAGCGTTGTCTGGTGTCAGTCAGCAGGCTATGAAAACAGGGCTCCATTCTTATGTCTGGTGGTGGAGCTACACATTCATGTATGTTTGGATCAATTACCTTTAACATATTCAATCTAGCCAATTAAAAAATGCACACATTTGGATATGATCACTTTTCCCTTTGTATAATAACTGTATAAGGTGACTGTACAATTGTCTTCATATAAACATTTAGTATAAAATAATTACCTATAAAATATGAAGGGCAATGTATAGTGTGTAAAAACATATATAAAAATAACAACACTTTCACACAAGTTCATAGTTTATTCAAAAGATCTATTGATTTAAGTGTCCAACAGGACTTTACATAAACATTTGTACAGTGATGATGAGAGACGAGTTATGCAACACCTGCACTCTATTTCAGTTCACTGGAGATATCATATCTTTGCTGACAAAATAACAGCACGTTATGAAGGTCAAAGGTTGTGCAAAATCTTCCAGCTTTGTCCTTGGACCATATCTTGTTCCACATATGAAATTAATAATCCATAATAAATAGGACTGTTACAGTTGGACAACAAAACAATATATTGTATATTATCTATAGAACTAATCTTCAAACGGACACAAAGGCTGATTATAGCACTTTGAAATTGAAATGATATAACATGTCACTGTATGTTGTTTGCTATAGCAACACTGCTAGGAGTAGTTTAGTGTATATTGTATACTGCGCTGAATTAACTCTTCATCAAAACGTTATAGCTAAGTGTTTTATTCACAATGGGAAAAAAAGATATTGCATAAAATCTGTTGTATAAAAGCAACAGAACACTAAAGGCTGTGCGTTGTAGTAAATCTAGTAAATAGAGTCGCGGCTGAGATGATGGAAATACTTTAGATGTGATGTTATTTACTCTTGTGTTCTATTGCTTAATCACTCCCTGTAGTAACATTTACAGAAACATGTTACATTATGGTTCACTGCAGATTTGGAAAGGCCGTCACCAGGGTTAACATTCTAACCCACCTCTTCAACCTCGGGATCCCATCATAGAGCTGCATGTAAATAATAAATGGTAAATGGCTGCATTTATATACTAGCACTTTTATCCAAAGCGCTTTACAATTTGTTCCTCACATTATACCCATTCACTCACACATTCACACACCGAATGAATGCCAACCTGCTCATCGGGAGCAATTAGGGGTTAAGTATCTTGCTCAAGGACACTTCGACACGTTGCCCGGGAGGAGCAGGAATCGAACCGTGAACCTCTGGATTACCAGACGACTGCTCTACTCTGTCGTGTGTCTGCTGAGCAAGGGTAGAATTACCTATGGAGTCAATGGAAAGAAGACAGACGCATAATGGGGTAAACCGTAGAACTCAGGTAATTTGGACAGCCATTATGAATAACTAGCAATCTGTCTGTCGATGAGAGCTTTCTTATGTCTAACTATGCCTGCCATTCAAAATGCCATTCCAGCATTCGTCCCTATGAGACAGTTCTAGTCAAATTCTGCACTAATGCTAACATGAGTATATGCAACAATCTCATACTGGCTGCATATATTTTCTGCTGTCTTATCTAGAAGTTCATACTGGCTGCATATCTTTTCTACTGTATCTAGAAGCTCATACTGGCTGCATATATTTTCTACTGTCTAGAAGCTCATACTGGCTGCATATATTTTCTACTGTATCTAGAAGCTCATACTGGCTGCATATCTGTTCTACTGTCTATAGAAGCTCATTGGTTTGTAAATGTAATAGATTTTCTATAGATTTTTAGTTTTTAATGTATGTTCTGTAATCTGTATATTGGCCTGGCAAATGGTGTGTTATTGTTGTATTAATTGTGATACTGCACACGATCACGATAACCATTAAATATAAGGATCTTGAATACAAGGTGTAGTGGTTTAAGCTCTATAGTCAATACAATGACAAGAGATCTGGACGGGCCATTGTAACACTGGGCAACTCTCACTGATTTACAGTATAAACTGGTGGCAGATTATCATGGACACAAGATGGCGCTATTCACCATACAATCATTCGACATAGCTTGATTGATTGATTGATTGAAAAGTTTATTAACAGATTGCAGAATGGGTACAGTACAGTACAGCTCAATACATACAATTGTTAAGGGGATGCAGACCAGTCTTGTTTACATCAGGGTCCCCCATTTTCAATTCATCATAACATATATGACATACATGACATACAGATAGACAGTACTGCTACATCTATACATTTATGACATATCAGATTTGCAAATACAGTACTGTTTGTGATACAAAAAGAGTCAAGAAAAAGAGTGTATATACATTTGACGTAGAAACTGTACATTGGAGGAGGTTGGGTGGGTGGGGTGGGGTTGGGTGGGTGGGTGGGGGCTGTACATTGGAGGTGGGGGGGGGGGGTCGGGTAGGGGGGGACGACGACACTGTACACTGTACATTGGAATACTGACAAAGCCATACTTGGTCATTTACTGTGCAACTGGGTTAGGACATTTGTAGGAGCCAG
The DNA here is from genome assembly GCF_963971535.1 of Notolepis coatsorum. Lineage (NCBI taxonomy): Eukaryota > Metazoa > Chordata > Actinopteri > Aulopiformes > Paralepididae > Notolepis > Notolepis coatsorum. The sequence continues at coordinate 223,817,758 of NC_140166.1, forward strand.
TTTCGAATTGCAGTCTCCCGTAGGTGTTTTTTGAGAGTGTTTTTGAAAGTGGGTAGTGATTCACATTCCTTTACAGCTGTGGGTAGGGCGTTCCACATTGATGTGGCATAATTGCGAAACGTGTTTAGTCCCTTGTTTGAGCCGAATCTGGGTTTAACATGATTTGTGGAGCTCCCTCTGGTGTTGTGATCGTGGTATTCACTGACCTTTGGCTTGCCTTCATTTGCAGGCACCTTTCCAATGTGGTCCCAGTACACCTGGTGCTGTGGTGGTAAAGACACAATGACATGATGCAGGTATGGTTTTTACATTGCAAAATGAGCTGGAATGCTGCTATCTGATTAGGTTAAAGGGGCACTTCACCAAAACAACAGTGGACATTTATTTTACAAATAATCTCACACACATCCAAAAACAAACAGTTTTGCAAATATTAATTTAGTTTGACAGCTATTGAGAGTAAATTAGTTTGAATATGGCAACCAGTAATGTCGTCGGGGACACTGAATCCTTGTGTTGTGTTAATCACAGCTCAATTAAATGATAATTGAGCCTTGCTCATAGAAGTTATTGTTTCAATTTTTTTTTCTATAAACCATTTATTATAGATTCTGCAAGTCTTCTTTTAATAAAAACATCAAGAAGAAAAGAAAGAAACTAGCAAAAGAATAAACACCAGGCAGCTGTCTAAAAGCCTGTGTGACCTCTAGCTTTTCTCTCATGTGGTTCAGGACTCAGAACTGAGAGTCTCGGAGCTCCTCCCACCTGCAGACTTCAGCATTGTTTTTGGAACTCGTCATTTTCATTTAACGCTATTGAATTTCAATGGTAATTCATGACCGTTTCATATTCTTCCTTAAAGATTTGGAACAGATATTTGACAAGCTAATTGCTGCTAATTGGAGGGATGATATCTATACTTAAACCAGCATTGATATTGGAATAGTAAACAGTAAGTAGTAAACAGTAAGTAAACAGCATAGGTAACGGTATTGAATTTCAATGGTATCAATTTAGAAAGTAATTATTTGAGGGATGATATCTAGATTTAAACCAGCATTGGATTTCAAACACTAAGTCATTTAAATGTAACACTATTTCATTTCAATGGTAATATATATCTAGACTAAAAGCAGCATTCTTTTGGAACTCTAACTTGTTTGATTCTAACGCTATTGAATTTCAATAGTAATTAAAAAGGTGAATACATATGAAAAAAGGTTGTTGATTGTTGATTATGAAAATAAAGATGTGGACTTCCCCACAGGCAAAGGGACAGAGGTGCTGAAGAGAGAAATGGAGTATGTGAATATCCAATATCAAACTAACTTTACCCCATTTGATAGAATAGTACTCTGATAAACGTAAAAGGACTCTATTAAAAATTCTACTAAAGTAATAGCATAAAAGTAAATATTGAATGTAAGTGACTAAAGTAAATACACATTCTGTATGGTGTACTACAGGATTATAATGCTTGGGAGCTCCTAAATTCTCAATGCATCAACCTCTGTGTGACGTCAAACTGGTTGTTCATCCAGTTATGCTGGTTGTGATTCCTTCCTTTTGACATCGACAGACTTAAACATTAAATGTTATGTTTTCCATCTGATCACATATTTTGGATTAAAAGAAAGTACAGTAACTGGCAGGGTTTGTATAAATGTGGTAGAGGAAAATAAATTAGGAAACTTCCTTTGAAGTGTACATAGTAAAATGTATTGTTGTGATTATTATTCTTATTTGTTAAAAAAGATTATGCACTGTACTGTCGTAGCACGTTCCATTGTGTTTACATAAATGGCGAATAAAGTAATCTGAATCTGAATCTGAGATCCCTAAACTGGAAATACTCAAGTAAAGTATCCTAAAAACTGTATTTAAATACAAGAGTAAAAGTACTTTCTTTCCTCCCCTGGGTTCTCTACTTTCTTTCAAGTTCAAGTTTGTTTATTATTTGTCACAACAAAATACAGAATACTTTATAATGAAATGCTTGTTTCTGTATGAGTTTGATTGATTGAATTGATTGAAAACTTTATTAACAGATTGCAGAATGGGTACAGTACAGTACAGCTCAATATATACAATTGTTAAGGGGATGCAGAACAGAGAAAGACTTTCGTCTTGTTTACATCAGGGTCCCCCATTTTCAATTCATCGTATATGACGTATATGAGCCCCTGAGAGTGTGCTACATACAGTTACTGTACCTACTAATGCATATTTGGTAACATCAAGTTATTCTCTAGATATCCTTTTAACAACTGTAATCATGGGTCTCATAATTATATATATACATAACTTTGCTCATGAAATGAGAACTACTGCAGAATGCAGATTTACTTTGACACCAATGCCCAGCAATGAGGTCGGGTTCTTTCTGAGACATAAAGGAAACTGGTAAGAAACCAGCCTCCAAACAAATCAGTAAATCAAATCAGTGAAAGAGCGAGAGACAGAGAGAGAGAGCAAGAGAGAATAGTGAGTGTGAGAGAAAGAGAAAGCAAGAGAGGAGAGAATGAGAGTAAATGCGAGAGAGAGGGAGAAAGTGTGTGAGAGAGAGAGAGAGGGGAGAAAGTGTGAGAGAGAAAGAAAGCAAGAGAGGAGAGAGTGACAGTAAATGATGTGTGAGAGTGTGTATGAGAGATAGAGAGAGAGAGAAATGGAAAGAGATTTTGTATTGTGTTGTATTGAGTATTGAAGTGTATCTTCTTAATTCATGTATCTCTTATCTAAGTTCATTGATCGTATAGTGTTCTATTTCACCCTTTCCTCTGCATGGTTTTAGGTATTTTCAGATGTTTGGTTTCAAGTAAGAGGAGACTGACGATATGGTCAAAATCAACGGGCGGCGGTGTTTATTAATAAAACAGCTTTAGGAATTAAAACAGTACATCGTCTCTTTCATTTGGCTGTTGTCGTCTCTCGGTGCTGTTCGCTGTCTTAAGTGGTCCCTGGCCAACACCGAGTCCTCTCTTGTGGTTCGCTGGTCTGGTTGTCAAGACAACCTGGTCTCCTCAGTCTCAGCGCTCAAGCAAGGAGCGCTTGATTTCATCTCTCTCCGTGGCAGGATCTCCTGCTGCGAAGCGATCTTCTGTCATTGGGTGTCAGTGGCTCTGAGTCTCCGGCTCGGCTCTCAAGCTCTGGTTGGTGATCCTCTCTCCGTCGGTGGAGGTTCAGCGCTCAAGTTGCGATGCGATCTCTGTCATCGTCTGTCCCCATGTCTCTGGGTCTTCAGGTCCTTTCTGGTGTGTCAGCGCTTCTCCTCATGCGAAGCGATTTCGTCTGTCATCGGGTCTCCGTCCCTCTGTGTCACGGCTTGGCTCTGCAGGGATCCTTCTCCGTCTCCTCTGAGTGTCACCGGGTGTGTGTGGCGAGTCTCTCCAGGTTCCTTCTGGTGTGAGTCGTCTGTCTCATGAGTCGCCATTCGCCCTTTTTATTAGCGGGGAGAGAGAGAGGGGGAGACAGAGAGAGAGAGAGGGGGGGGAGACCCTGCCTATTCCTGTCACATTCCAGCAGAACTTGTCTGAGGGTGTCCTGTGAACACATGTTACACAATTTCCTGGGTCTTCTGACAACGGTTTTCACAGTTTGAATCTGCTGACACTTTAATCATTACTTAATGAGAGGGTAGTTTTCACTGAGTAATACAACATCATACTTGTGACTAAAAGGTTTACATAGTCTAGATAAGAACCAGACTACTTTTCCAGACAGTGCCCAGATAACAAACCCTATATATCCGTTCTTTAATAGAACACCTTATTTTCCTGATGAACATTTGACCAATACGGTATAGTTTTACCTTCTAGCTTTAAGAGTTTCTTTTCTTTATTGTGACTAAGTTATTCTAATAGTTTCTAAAAGTTTATGCCTACATGTAACCTTATTAGTTTTCTCTATATCCTGGATGCATTTTGAACATTTGGCCTTACTTGAGTGCTGCTGACTCGTCTATCTGAGAGGCTCTTTTTACCACTCCTTTTACTCTGTCCCCTAACCATCTGCCATGTCGTAACCTGAAATCCCTTACTTAGGGTAAATATGACCTTTTGATCTCACTGTTATTTTCAGTTTGTTTTAGTTCCTTCCTTCTGTCTGTTATTACCAAATAGGTTCGACCGGTGGGGGCAAATGGGTCATTCTTGAGTAAGCTTTTGTTCCTCTTTTAGCTAGAGTCCTTCCTGCCTTATCTTAATATAGCCTGGAGGGCCCAGTAATTATCTTAAGGTCAGCCATCTGTTGGGGTGATGGGAGAGTCGACTTGGCTCTACCCTCTTTCTACCAACATGGTGTTTTTCCGGCTCTTTCTTATAACTCAATATTTTGGTACATTTATAGTTTGCTTTATTCATGTTTTCATTTAGAAATATACGACAATCCACCCTTAGGGGGTTTAATAACCTCCTATACAACATTAATATTCTAAATTAAACATGTTTAAAATCATTCTCATAATTTTTGCTAATATTTTTCAAAATTTCAAAAAAATCCAAAATTGACCCAAATCAAACTACAAAACCCCTTTCCATCTGTACAGTTACAAAATCATCATTTCACCTACCTTTCCCTCCTTTCACAGTTTATATACATTATCAGTTATTATTATGACATCCAGTCTAGGTCCGTCTCTCTATGCAAAGAGATGATCGTACCATTCTCAGCTTCTTTTCGTTTAAGACTATATTTATCCATGTACTTAGCTTAAATGTCTATTTTGTGTAATGGACTCTGCAAGAAAAGATTAATACATCACACCACTAAAAGATTAACTCTCTAAACATTTGAGGGAAATTCAAACAAGCAACATAAATCATTTGTACTCCTTAAAAAGACCACTGAGGCCTCAGTTATCCCTGTTTAAACCTCCTGAGGCCTTTACTGCTAACTCGTTTTTGACCGTTTTCTTCTTGTTGTATCTTGTGCTAATCACCGCCCCTTCTCCGTTGTATGCAGGTCTCTGGTACTGCTCCGATTTTCCACAGAAGGAATCGATTTTCCCTCTGTCCTTTTTGCATTTTGGATTATTATTTACAAACACACAATAGATTGGAAACATTTATTTTCACAGATACATCTTTACTGTTCTGCATTTTGACAATACATTTTTCTCCAATTCATTATCTATGTATTTCACAGCTTCTTACGTTAGCATTCAATCAAATCATCTTTGTCTCATTTCTTTTTGTGCTGTACTGTTTTACTAGATTCAATATCTCAAGATCAACACAACTACCTCCACCCTTGACAGTGGAATAACCATTATTTCACTTCCAAATACCTCGTCTCCCGACAGCTCCTCGGTCCGGACAGTCAGCTCTAGACGAGGCCAATCACCAACAGATCCTATGTGCATGGTCAACAAACCACAGTCCCTTTAAACACACATCACACACACTCCGCCAGCTTTCAACAAGCCGGTGCAGAGTCTTCCATAAGTCAATCATCAAATTCACATGTCTGCACCCTACATGAACACTAACTGGCCAAATTGCGACCAACAACCTACAGAGCTTTCTTATAGACAGAGAAATATGTTCCCCCAACCCTTATCATAACCCAAAAAGTGACACAACCCTCCAGATTCTACATCTGGAGTCTCAATGAGCGGAAAACAAACCACGAACCAGCTCCCGTCCCTTTCCAGTTTCCAGCTCATTATATCAGACCTCCTACCAGTCCCGCTGTGTCACCACCACCCGCCATCCCTGACCGGCGAGAGAACTCCCCTCAGCCAGCCAGTTCCTAAAAAAATATAGTCAACCAAAAACAAAGAAAATTAAAAATAAACAAAAAAAACTGTGAGTGCCTACATGCTACACACCCATCCAACAGAATTAAACTATCATCCAGAGGCATAAATACCCCCGCAAAACTAAGACAGCAAAATTAGAAATCCAAAAAGAAATAAAATAAGTAATGAAATAATAATATTGTTGTTGTCCTTTTTTTTTTTTTTTTTTTTTTTTTTTTAATTCCTTAATTCAACCTTGACCACCCTTTGATCAAGTATTGTAATCACTACTATAAATAGTCCTTTGTTTCTAACTCTGTCTAATATTATATGTTCCATTGTTCCTGTCTAAAACCCAACTGTTTAACCCTTCTCTGACACCGTCTGGTTCAGAGTTCACATGACCACAAGAGCCATTGCGGTGACCATCTTTCTCTCTCTCTCCAATCTGTGCAGCCGGGCCAGGCTGCACAGGTGGGAGATACTAAAAATCGTCCACCTTACCATTCTCCCTTACGTTTTCCTCACTGCCACAGCAAGAGTTGATCAGACACACTGTAGCAAAAAGGAAAACCCATGATTTGTCTATTAATCTACTGTTAGTACGATTGGCTCATGCATCTATCAGTCATTTCATCTCTCCCTGTTAGTTGCACATCCATTTTAGTCGCTTCCACTCATAATCTAATGTATCAACGCTCCTATATATATTTTTTATTCTATTTTTTGTTCCAATCAGTCCTTCTTCCCATTTTAACTTATTAATAACTCTATTTTCCCGAGCACTATTAGCTCCGCTTGTGCATTTCCGCTTTGCTCTTAATTAACCTATGACCTATGCAGACACCCCCTCTGACAATGTCCCAACTCTCCACATCTTTCTGGACGTTCGCTGAGGCCTCCACCCTTTGTAACATGACCGAGCGAAATGGCCAACCTCCCCACAACCCCAGCACACAGCCGACGCCGGCCATCCCAGGGGTTCCAGTTCACCACGACTCCCACAGTCTCTCGGCTGGCCCCCCACAGTCCTCGCCAGGTCCACCCCTCTCCTGTCCTCTGGTCGCATGTCCTGTTGCCTGGAGGAGAGAGGGGCATACCTGTCCTTTTCCGCTGCCTCTCCTCGGGCCTTCTCTTGTTGGGAGGGGCCTGGAAACTCACCCCTCCTGCGGTTCTGTTCACCCTGTTGCGGCCCAGTTCCCTGTCCGGGCAACAGAGCACAGGGCATTCTTTGATCACAGCGGCCTAGGTCAGACGCCCGAAGCATGATCTCAACAGCTGTCGCTTCTAGTAGCACAGTCTTTCTCGCCAGTTCTCGTCCCAGTCTCTGAGTCTCGTGTGCGGCTTGACCGATCTCCAGCTGTATCTTCATCAGATCTCGATGAACTGCCTCGTGTTGTTCGAACGCTGTCACAAACGCTCTCTGTTGTCTATAGTATGCTGCCTCTTCCCCCATCTCAGCACGGGCGGCTTGCCGTCCCTGGGTGGGCTGTAGAAACTGTTTGTGTATTCCATACCTGCTGTCGGTCTCAGTTCCAGCCCTCCGGCCAGAGTGGACTTCGTGGGACGGCTGTAACCTCAGTCTCTTTTTCTGCCCCTTGGTTAAACCGCAGTCGCCTGCAATGGACACTCCAGCTTGAATCGGTTCTGGTTGGAGTAACACCGTTGTCACTGGTTCACTCCCCTGTGTTGGAATCAAAGTCATCATTCCAAGTCCTTCTGTCGTACTGGTCACATGAGAGAAGTCCATATTCAAATCAATCAGATCATCACTGGTATAGTCTATCTGGGAAATGTCTGCAGAGGCCCTCGGCCTACTCCCCCCAATGGCCCGATCACTAAGGCCCTCTTCCATATTGTCGTTGTTGTTATTCTATTGTTATTGCATCTAACGCTTCAGTTGTTCCTATCAAATGTCCCTCTAAGGTGAACTTCCTATGCTACTGTCATTCATTCCACTTTCAACACTCTCTTGTAATCACCGTTTGAAAAAACAAATTTCTCCGTCTTACACTATTTTCTACTTACTTGAGTTAAAACACTCACACTGTCAAATTTTTACTGTGCAGACAAGGATTGATAACTGGCTTATCATTCATACTTATACCAAGGCGCATTAAAGCCGTTTTCCCTAGATGGTTGTGGAAGTCGTTTAGAGCACCTGTCCGGCCGAGCATCTGTATAGAAAGAAAGCAGAAATCCAGACTTAATACAGTGGCATTTCCCTTATTATTTCCACTCTTCGTTATGCATTGGAAATGTCGGGCAACACTATACTAATATTTTAAAGAGACACAGTGTGATTTGTTTGAAAAAATAACGATACAGCTTATCTTGTTTTTTGTCCGTTCCTTCAACAGGAACACTGGAGTTTTCCAATCCCCTGTGTGCTCTCCACCTGATTTCCTGGGAAATATAATCATTAATCCCCTTCCTATCCATTTGTCTAATAATCCTTTGTAAACCTGGTCCTTCATCTGATTCTAATCTCTCTTTGCTTGATGAATCTGTTCATCCTAACCTTATTTCTTACTTTTAAATGCCCGATTAGCGTATCGACTAAATGTATTATTCGCTTTTGCTTCACTTCTCATACTACATCCATTTCATTCCGCTTACACACAACCATTACCCCCCACAACACTTTAATAAAAATTAATCAGTGTTGCTACTGCTACCAACCACCTAATCAGGGAAAACAATAAACTTTTAGCAACTTAGATCACTAAAACCCTGACCGACACATAGTACAGCTGGCCACGTTAATAATTTCATGGACACCCGCACTATGCCACCGCAATATTCACCCAGTTCTCTGAATACACAAAGAACCGTCAACTCACAGCCCAAAGCGTCCTCCCTTCAGTTCCGAACCTGAACGGAAACACCCCAAGCTTTATCACACCAAGAATATTACAAATTATCCTACCACCACCTGCACCTAGACAGGCCAGCGCCCATCCGGTACCTACTTCACACACATAATAACAACGTAGTTCAAATAAACCTACAACCAAATGCCCCCAACATGCCACAAACCTAGGGATGGCGAAGCACAAGGATAGACAGAGGGGGGGCGAAGGGAAAAGAAAAAGGAAGGAGGGATACAGGGATACAGGGGAGGAAAGGGGGGGGGGGGGGGGGGGCACACAATGCAACATTAACTACTACCAAATCCGTCTAAATCAACCCTAACTTTAATCAGACCAAAAAAATGATCATGAATATTCTATCTATCCTTATGTAATCCTATTTTAGCAAGTAACACTATATTAATATAACCAATACTCCACGCCCATGATGAATTTGAAAATGGGGGACCCTGATGTAAACAAGACGAAAGTCTTTCCCCGGTCTGCATACCCTTAACAATCGTGTGTATTGAGCCGTACTGTACTGTACCCATTCTACAATCTGTTAATAAAAATGTTCAATCAATCAATCAACCAGGCAATCTATCCTAAACAAAACTCCCTTTGTGCACCTGTCCCCTCACAAAGTTAAGCCGGGAGACAGGGATGGAGCGGAGGGGGGCGGGGGGGGGGGGGGGGGGGGGGGAGGGAAGGAGGGAGAGAGGGAGGGAGGGAGGGAGGGAGGGAAGGAGTGTGAACGAGGGAGGAAGAGACAGAGGAAAAAGGGGGGGGGGGGGGGGGGGTTTCATGCAACCAAAGTCACAAACAAACTCACACATCTATCCCATACTATCCCACCAGCGCCATTACCCCTGGCCCATAACAAATACAGACCTATAATCAAACCAGTAAACACACCCATCATCAACAACAGAAAAAACCTAATATAAAGAATTTACAAATCCCCACAGATTGCCGCGCTTCAAACGCTTATAATAACCACAACTGATCTCTATTGTTTACTGCACCCCGTCCCACCTGTAAAGGTGAAACTATAAAAGAGGCAACAGCGCCCTCCACTGGAACGTACGCTCATCATCACCAACGCACCACAGCACTCACCACTTCCCGTAGGAGGCGCCACGCCCCCCCGCAAGTGCGTCATTACGTAAACCACCCCAAGACGGGAACTCGACGTTCCACCTCAACCACAAAACTACAATTCCCAGAACCCTCTATACCGGAAGCCCCTGTCCACCGCCCCTCTAAGATCCCGCACCAGCAAAGAGTAGCAACACGCGAGATTCCCCGAGAGTTCAATCACGCCATTTTGTTAGCACAGGTAGCTTAGCATCTTAGCTTCGTTAGCTCAGTGCCGCTAGCACCAGCTTAGCTTAGCATCCAACACCACTTCTCCTAAACGGCCCAGTCCTGTTGACTCGAGCGGCACAACACATCGCGACGTTTACACAACCCCAGCTACACCCCGTAACATAACTTTAATCCTATTAAGCCCCCGTTTACAGAACCTATATTATTATCCTCATTCTAGCATGCTCGCCCGCTTGGCCCCGGCCGGCTCCGTATCTTAAATCTAACGCTCCCGATCTAGCCCCGTTATTCCAAATCTAACGCACCCCAAGCTCCGACGCTCCCTATGACGTCACCAGCTCTAAAATCCCCGTTTCCTTTGATCTTTACTACATTACTTTTAAACTTCTACAGCCCCGATTTGAAAAATTTCAACGCACACTACACACCTCCTAGGTTCCATCACACATGACATTCATTCAATTCACTCGACAACGCAACACAGCGTCCACACGCTAGTCCCGTCGCGCCAGCTAATGCTGGCAGGACAGGGGTGTGGTTTCTCCGTTGCAGCCTTGGCCACCAGCTGGTTCATAATAATACAAAAAATACCTTGACATTTACTCAGAGCTCCTAACATCCATCCATTCAAACACATATACTTAACAAATTAATGTCTCATTCATAAGCACACCATTCATTTATGCACACATTCCTTCCAAACGCATTTCCTTGCTTCATTTCACACAATATTCTTCCTATTGTTCTAATCCCCTGTGCAGTTACCCCACGCATTTCTCCCACAAGTGCATTATCTCCAAAGGTTACTTTCCCCCCCCCCCATCATTCCTCTTCTCAGCCTCTCAATCTTCATATTCAGCGCCGTTTGGGGAGCTTTTACCTGTCTCACCCCCAAATCGACCAAATACCTTCTCAAAAATCCGTACCAAAGGCGAATTTTTTAAGCAGATTCCGTCGGGTCACACTACAACAGATCTGTATGAAAACGTCTTTCTAAACTCGTCTGTTATACGTGCCGATTCTAAGAGTGAAGTCCGCGAATGATGGCGCGGAAAAAAAGCAACCAATTACCTCCCTGTTCTCTATTTCTCTTCGCGGAACCAGGCTATCCCTGAACTTCACCACGGTTATCCTATACTACTCTACACTCCGTTTTCTGTTCTCTTTTCTCTTCGTGGAACCAGGCTATCCCTGAACTTCACCACGGTTATCCTCTTTACTACTCTTTAAGATCTGACTACTCCTCTTTACCCTTCTTATGAACCACTACGTCACGCACAGTCCCACTTCCCGCTATCTGTGACTAATCTCCGTTCTACTGCTCCTACGCCGGTACCCTCAAATAATTTACCTAATCCCAAGCCTATCCCCTAAACTGATATAACTAAATACAGACATCTATTTCCTCTCCTCACTTGGCCTTGTACCAATTACAGGCATCCTAACTGAACATCTCTAAGTGCAGCGCCGGTGTGTGGCTGAGACCAGAGCCAGGTTGTGAAACCTGGACCCCGGTACCCCTCCAACACCAACATTATCCTGGTCCATTTACAACTCATTTCTACCTAATGCAATAGCAACCCCAAAATGCGAGCCTGCTTCGACCATTTACCAATTTTAAACACATCAGTACTACTTACCTATTCCCACTGGCCTCGGTCGCAACGGTGACGATCCTCAGTCCTCAGTCGTAGAGAGCATCGATGAGGGGGAGAGAACCTCTCCGTGTCCTTGAGAAGTGGCTGCTGTCGTTTTTCAACCGGTTTCAGGTCGAAATGCAGGACGGGTCATGGCACCAATTGAAGTGTATCTTCTTAATTCATGTATCTCTTATCTAAGTTCATTGATCGTATAGTGTTCTATTTCACCCTTTCCTCTGCATGGTTTTAGGTATTTTCAGATGTTTGGTTTCAAGTAAGAGGAGACTGACGATATGGTCAAAATCAACGGGCGGCGGTGTTTATTAATAAAACAGCTTTAGGAATTAAAACAGTACATCGTCTCTTTCATTTGGCTGTTGTCGTCTCTCGGTGCTGTTCGCTGTCTTAAGTGGTCCCTGGCCAACACCGAGTCCTCTCTTGTGGTTCGCTGGTCTGGTTGTCAAGACAACCTGGTCTCCTCAGTCTCAGCGCTCAAGCAAGGAGCGCTTGATTTCATCTCTCTCCGTGGCAGGATCTCCTGCTGCGAAGCGATCTTCTGTCATTGGGTGTCAGTGGCTCTGAGTCTCCGGCTCGGCTCTCAAGCTCTGGTTGGTGATCCTCTCTCCGTCGGTGGAGGTTCAGCGCTCAAGTTGCGATGCGATCTCTGTCATCGTCTGTCCCCATGTCTCTGGGTCTTCAGGTCCTTTCTGGTGTGTCAGCGCTTCTCCTCATGCGAAGCGATTTCGTCTGTCATCGGGTCTCCGTCCCTCTGTGTCACGGCTTGGCTCTGCAGGGATCCTTCTCCGTCTCCTCTGAGTGTCACCGGGTGTGTGTGGCGAGTCTCTCCAGGTTCCTTCTGGTGTGAGTCGTCTGTCTCATGAGTCGCCATTCGCCCTTTTTATTAGCGGGGAGAGAGAGAGGGGGAGACAGAGAGAGAGAGAGGGGGGGGAGACCCTGCCTATTCCTGTCACATTCCAGCAGAACTTGTCTGAGGGTGTCCTGTGAACACATGTTACACAATTTCCTGGGTCTTCTGACAACGGTTTTCACAGTTTGAATCTGCTGACACTTTAATCATTACTTAATGAGAGGGTAGTTTTCACTGAGTAATACAACATCATACTTGTGACTAAAAGGTTTACATAGTCTAGATAAGAACCAGACTACTTTTCCAGACAGTGCCCAGATAACAAACCCTATATATCCGTTCTTTAATAGAACACCTTATTTTCCTGATGAACATTTGACCAATACGGTATAGTTTTACCTTCTAGCTTTAAGAGTTTCTTTTCTTTATTGTGACTAAGTTATTCTAATAGTTTCTAAAAGTTTATGCCTACATGTAACCTTATTAGTTTTCTCTATATCCTGGATGCATTTTGAACATTTGGCCTTACTTGAGTGCTGCTGACTCGTCTATCTGAGAGGCTCTTTTTACCACTCCTTTTACTCTGTCCCCTAACCATCTGCCATGTCGTAACCTGAAATCCCTTACTTAGGGTAAATATGACCTTTTGATCTCACTGTTATTTTCAGTTTGTTTTAGTTCCTTCCTTCTGTCTGTTATTACCAAATAGGTTCGACCGGTGGGGGCAAATGGGTCATTCTTGAGTAAGCTTTTGTTCCTCTTTTAGCTAGAGTCCTTCCTGCCTTATCTTAATATAGCCTGGAGGGCCCAGTAATTATCTTAAGGTCAGCCATCTGTTGGGGTGATGGGAGAGTCGACTTGGCTCTACCCTCTTTCTACCAACATGGTGTTTTTCCGGCTCTTTCTTATAACTCAATATTTTGGTACATTTATAGTTTGCTTTATTCATGTTTTCATTTAGAAATATACGACAGTATGTATACCTCTTTCTCTCTTTGTGCTTATGAGTTTTAGTGGGGTTTCCTTGACAAAGCAAACACATTAGAGGTAGTTGATGGCGAGAGAAAGTCTGAACTATGTAAAAACATCTATGAATCACAGTAAAATAGACACTGTCTCTTTAATGTGACTCCTCCCCTGTACAACTATAACCAGGAAGCACCTCCCACCAAAACGCGTCACACACAATCAGAGTTTACTCTACAACCAGGAAGCAGTGAAGCACGCCACCCGCGTGATCAGATTTCACTCTTCCTGAGAAAACAAAACTTGAAATGGCGCAGCAAGGAGTTGATCTGTACCAGGACCAGTTCTGCTGTTCTATCTGTCTGGATCTACTGAAGGATCCGGTCACTATTCCCTGTGGACACAGCTACTGTATGGGCTGTATTAAAGACTGCTGGGATCGCGATGATCAGAGGGGGATCTACACATGTCCCCAGTGCAGGGAGACTATTACTCCGAGGCCTACTCTGAAGAAAAACAATATAATTTCTGAAGTGATGGAACAACTAATGAAGACAGGACTCCAAGCTGCTCCTCCTGATCACTGTTATGCTGGACCTGGAGACGTGGCCTGTGATTTCTGCACTGGGAGAAAGCAGAAAGCCCTCAAGTCCTGCCTGGTATGTCTGGCTTCTTACTGTGAAACTCACCTCCAGCCTCATCATACTGTGGCTCCGTTAAAGAAACACAAGCTGGTCAAAGCCTCCACACGGCTTCAGGAGAACACCTGCACTCGTCACGACAGGATTCTGGATGTTTTCTGTCGTACTGATCAGCAGTGTATCTGTTATTTGTGTTCCATGGATGAACATAAAGGCCATGATACAGTCTCAGCTGCAGCAGAAAGGACAGAGAGACAGAAAGAGCTTGGCATGAGTCAGCAGAAAATCCACCAGAGAGTCCAGGAGAGAGAGAAGCGACTCAAAGAGGCCCAACAGGCTGTTGATTCTCTCAATCGCTCTGCTGATAAAGCAGTGGAGGACGGTGAGAGAATCTTTACTGAGCTGATACGCTCCTTGGAGACGAGGCGCTCTGAGCTGAAGAAGGTCATCAGAGCCCAACAGAGGACCACAGTGACTCAGGCTGAAGAAGTGCAGAAGAGACTGGAGCAGGAGATAGCGGACCTGAGGAGGAGAGACACTGAGCTGGAGCAGCTCTCACACACAGAGGACCACATCCACTTTCTACAGAGTTACCCCCCTCTCTCCAGTCCCAGTGAGTCTACAGACTCACCCAGCATCAGTGTCCTTCCTCTCCTGTACTTTGCAGAAGTGACTAAGGTCGTGTCTAAGCTGAGAGACAAACTACAGGACGTTCTGAAAGAGCAGTGGCCCAGAATCTCAACAACAGTGAATGCAGTTAATGTTTTACTGCCACCACCAGAGCCCAAGACCTCGCCCAGAATCTCAACAACAGTGAATGCAGTTAATGTTTTACTGCCACCACCAGAGCCCAAGACCAGAGCTGACTTCTTACAATATTCCTCTCAGATCACACTGAACCCAAACACAACACACACACGTCTGTCTTTGTCTGAGGGGAACAGAAAAGCAACACGGATGCAGCAAGAGCAGTCATATCCTAATCACCCAGAACGATTTATTGGATGGTGGTCTCAGGTTCTGGGTAGAGAAGGTCTGACTGGACGCTGTTACTGGGAGGTGGAGTGGAGTGGAGGGGTTTCTGTAGCAGCCTCCTACAAAGACATTAGTAGAACAGGCACTCAGGAGGACTGTGCGTTTGGATTAAATTCCAAATCCTGGGATTTAGAGTGCACACCAAGTCATTACTTCTTCAGACACAATAACAAGTACATAACAGTACCGGGCCCCCGGTCCTCCAGAATAGGAGTGTACCTGGATCACAGGGCAGGTACTCTGTGCTTCTACAGCGTCTCTGACACCATGACCCTCCTGCACAGAGTCAACACCACATTCACTCAGCCTCTCTATCCTGGACTTTGGCTTCCCTCATACCCTGGGGAGGCTGAGTTCTGTGAGCTGAAGTAGAGATCAGTGACATTCACAGCTCCTCTACCCAGGGTTTTGGATTTAAATTGATCTTGAAGAAGCTGAGTTGTGAAAGATGAGGTAATTAGGCGTTACATTCACTCAGTCACTCTATCATTGTTCTGAAGGACACACACACACACACACTATGTTTATCTTTGTTTCTAGTTTCTAGCCTACCGGGGTAAAGTTTGTTTGATTGGATATTTGCATATTCACATATTTGATTCCCATCTTCAATACCTCTGTTCCTTTGCATGTGGGGAAGTCAAAATCTTTATTTTCATACTCAGGGTAGGCTGGACAACAATATGCAACCGTTGTATTTGTATTTGATCACCTTTGGTCATTTTGAATTACTGTGGGATTTGGGTCCGTCTCTCCTCTCTCTGTTCCAGGGGGGGTTGGTAACAATGTGGGGGCCAGACCTCCATGGGGGAGGTTGATTCAGCCTATAACCTTCTCCCTCACCTCTTATCTCTGGGCAGCCGGGACACTTCATACGGGACACTCTATCTTCAAGGCCTTCTGTTGAACCCACAGCCAGGATGTGTGGGGCATGGGTCAGTCGTAAATGCAACTATTTTGTTTCAAAACAGACCCATCTGCATTATCAAAAGAGCTGAGAGAGAGTTGTTCTGCTGGTGGCCGACTTTGAGGGAGACAGACCTAGAGAGGAGCTGGTTTAGGAAGAATGACCATTTATTGAATATTGTGCATTTTGTCTTTTGTTCTTGTATTCTTACTAAATAAACGTGGACATATCTAAACCCAGAAGGACCCGAGTGGATATTTGCTTGAAACTTGCCGTTTCACTGACTGAACCTCAATATAGAACTTTGAACACAACGCAAAGGAATTCACTTGAACTCACTATTTCCATGATGTGCTACACGAGAAATTCAGTCTAAATCTAACATTACCATTGAAATTCAATACTGTTCAAATGAAACTAGTTAAGAGTTCATAGAAACATAAATCTATACTCTACAGTATCAATAATACAAATATGTGTGTACATGTACAGCCCAACCTGTTATAAATATACAAATAACTATGCTAAGTCTACCCCTGGTACAAATATAGCTAACTCTATCTTATGTCTACTCCCGGTACAATATATATACTGTAACTATAATTATAAATATAAGTATATCCTGTGTATATATAGTACTCCATACTAAGTCTACCTTGATCTGTACATGGAATATAAGCTATTTGGAACTTTCTGAACCTATTGTAAAATGTAATATAGATCAGTTTTACTACAATGTTTGCAAACATTGCCAACATACCCAAAGTGTTTCAGCCACAGAACAAATACAAGCAGCGTTGTCTGGTGTCAGTCAGCAGGCTATGAAAACAGGGCTCCATTCTTATGTCTGGTGGTGGAGCTACACATTCATGTATGTTTGGATCAATTACCTTTAACATATTCAATCTAGCCAATTAAAAAATGCACACATTTGGATATGATCACTTTTCCCTTTGTATAATAACTGTATAAGGTGACTGTACAATTGTCTTCATATAAACATTTAGTATAAAATAATTACCTATAAAATATGAAGGGCAATGTATAGTGTGTAAAAACATATATAAAAATAACAACACTTTCACACAAGTTCATAGTTTATTCAAAAGATCTATTGATTTAAGTGTCCAACAGGACTTTACATAAACATTTGTACAGTGATGATGAGAGACAAGTTATGCAACACACCTGCACTCTATTTCAGTTCACTGGAGATATCATATCTTTGCTGACAAAATAACAGCACGTTATGAAGGTCAAAGGTTGTGCAAAATCTTCCAGCTTTGTCCTTGGACCATATCTTGTTCCACATATGAAATTAATAATCCATAATAAATAGGACTGTTACAGTTGGACAACAAAACAATATATTGTATATTATCTATAACTAATCTTCAAACGGACACAAAGGCTGATTATAGCACTTTGAAATTGAAATGATATAACATGTCACTGTATGTTGTTTGCTATAGCAACACTGCTAGGAGTAGTTTAGTGTATATTGTATACTGCGCTGAATTAACTCTTCATCAAAACGTTATAGCTAAGTGTTTTATTCACAATGGGAAAAAAAGATATTGCATAAAATCTGTTGTATAAAAGCAACAGAACACTAAAGGCTGTGCGTTGTAGTAAATCTAGTAAATAGAGTCGCGGCTGAGATGATGGAAATACTTTAGATGTGATGTTATTTACTCTTGTGTTCTATTGCTTAATCACTCCCTGTAGTAACATTTACAGAAACATGTTACATTATGGTTCACTGCAGATTTGGAAAGGCCGTCACCAGGGTTAACATTTTAACCCACCTCTTCAACCTCGGGATCCCATCATAGAGCTGCATGTAAATAATAAATGGTAAATGGCTGCATTTATATACTAGCACTTTTATCCAAAGCGCTTTACAATTTGTTCCTCACATTATACCCATTCACTCACACATTCACACACCGAATGAATGCCAACCTGCTCATCGGGAGCAATTAGGGGTTAAGTATCTTGCTCAAGGACACTTCGACACGTTGCCCGGGAGGAGCAGGAATCGAACCGTGAACCTCTGGATTACCAGACGACTGCTCTACTCTGTCGTGTGTCTGCTGAGCAAGGGTAGAATTACCTATGGAGTCAATGGAAAGAAGACAGACGCATAATGGGGTAAACCGTAGAACTCAGGTAATTTGGACAGCCATTATGAATAACTAGCAATCTGTCTGTCGATGAGAGCTTTCTTATGTCTAACTATGCCTGCCATTCAAAATGCCATTCCAGCATTCGTCCCTATGAGACAGTTCTAGTCAAATTCTGCACTAATGCTAACATGAGTATATGCAACAATCTCATACTGGCTGCATATATTTTCTGCTGTCTTATCTAGAAGTTCATACTGGCTGCATATCTTTTCTACTGTATCTAGAAGCTCATACTGGCTGCATATATTTTCTACTGTCTAGAAGCTCATACTGGCTGCATATATTTTCTACTGTATCTAGAAGCTCATACTGGCTGCATATCTGTTCTACTGTCTATAGAAGCTCATTGGTTTGTAAATGTAATAGATTTTCTATAGATTTTTAGTTTTTAATGTATGTTCTGTAATCTGTATATTGGCCTGGCAAATGGTGTGTTATTGTTGTATTAATTGTGATACTGCACACGATCACGATAACCATTAAATATAAGGATCTTGAATACAAGGTGTAGTGGTTTAAGCTCTATAGTCAATACAATGACAAGAGATCTGGACGGGCCATTGTAACACTGGGCAACTCTCACTGATTTACAGTATAAACTGGTGGCAGATTATCATGGACACAAGATGGCGCTATTCACCATACAATCATTCGACATAGCTTGATTGATTGATTGATTGAAAAGTTTATTAACAGATTGCAGAATGGGTACAGTACAGTACAGCTCAATACATACAATTGTTAAGGGGATGCAGACCAGTCTTGTTTACATCAGGGTCCCCCATTTTCAATTCATCATAACATATATGACATACATGACATACAGATAGACAGTACTGCTACATCTATACATTTATGACATATCAGATTTGCAAATACAGTACTGTTTGTGATACAAAAAGAGTCAAGAAAAAGAGTGTATATACATTTGACGTAGAAACTGTACATTGGAGGAGGTTGGGTGGGTGGGGTGGGGTTGGGTGGGTGGGTGGGGGCTGTACATTGGAGGTGGGGGGGGGGTCGGGTAGGGGGGGACGACGACACTGTACACTGTACATTGGAATACTGACAAAGCCATACTTGGTCATTTACTGTGCAACTGGGTTAGGACATTTGTAGGAGCCAGTTTCGAATTGCAGTCTCCCGTAGGTGTTTTTTGAGAGTGGTTTTGAAAGTGGGTAGTGATTCACATTCCTTTACAGCTGTGGGTAGGGCGTTCCACATTGATGTGGCATAATTGCGAAACGTGTTTAGTCCCTTGTTTGAGCCGAATCTGGGTTTAACATGATTTGTGGAGCTCCCTCTGGTGTTGTGATCGTGGTATTCACTGACCTTTGGCTTGCCTTCATTTGCACCTTTCCAATGTTGTCCCAGTACACCTGGCGCTGTGGTGGTAAAGACACAATGACATGATGCAGGTATGGTTTTTACATTGCAAAATGAGCTGGAATGCTGCTATCTGATTAGGTTAAAGGGGCACTTCACCAAAACAACAGTGGCAATTTATTTTACAAATAATCTCACACACATCCAAAAACAAACAGTTTTGCAAATATTAATTTAGTTTGACAGCTATTGAGAGTAAATTAGTTTGAATATGGCAACCAGTAATGTCGTCGGGGACACTGAATCCTTGTGTTGTGTTAATCACAGCTCAATTAAATGATAATTGAGCCTTGCTCATAGAAGTTATTGTTTCAAATTTTTTTTTTATAAACCATTTATTATAGATTCTGCAAGTCTTCTTTTAATAAAAACATCAAGAAGAAAAGAAAGAAACTAGCAAAAGAATAAACACCAGGCAGCTGTCTAAAAGCCTGTGTGACCTCTAGCTTTTCTCTCATGTGGTTCAGGACTCAGAACTGAGACTCTCGGAGCTCCTCCCACCTGCAGACTACTATGGGGGTAGATTTCTATCAAAAATAAACAAACGCAAAAGTAGAATCCACAATCGTAAAGTAGAATTTTTGATAGAAATGTACCCCCATAGTCCAGCATTGTTTTTGGAACTCGTCATTTTCATTTAACGCTATTGAATTTCAATGGTAATTCATGACCGTTTCATATTCTTCCTTAAAGATTTGGAACAGATATTTGACAAGCTAATTGCTGCTAATTGGAGGGATGATATCTATACTTAAACCAGCATTGATATTGGAATAGTAAACAGTAAGTAGTAAACAGTAAGTAAACAGCCATAGGTAACAGTATTGAATTTCAATGGTATCAATTTAGAAAGTAATTATTTTAGGGAGGATATCTAGATTTAAACCAGCATTGGATTTCAAACACTAAGTCATTTAAATGTAACGCTATTTCATTTCAATGGTAATATATCTAGACTAAAAGCAGCATTCTTTTGGAACTCTAACTTGTTTGATTCTAACGCTATTGAATTTCAATAGTAATTAAAAAGGTGAATACATATGAAAAAAGGTTGTTGATTGTTGATTATGAAAATAAATATGTGGACTTCCCCACAGGCAAAGGGACAGAGGTGCTGAAGAGAGAAATGGATTTATGTGAATATCCAATATCAAAACCAACTTTACCACATTTGATAGAATAGTACTCTGATAAACGTAAAAGGACTCTATTAAAAATTCTATTAAAGTAATAGCATAAAAGTAAATATTGAATGTAAGTGACTAAAGTAAATACACATTCTGTATGGTGTACTACAGGATTATAATGCTTGGGAGCTCCTAAATTATCAATGCATCAACCTCTGTGTGACGTCAAACTGGTTGTACATCCAGTTATGCTGGTTGTGATTCCTTCCTTTTGACATCGACAGACTTAAACATTAAATGTTATGTTTTCCATCTGATCACATATTTTGGATTAAAAGAAAGTACAGTAACTGGCAGGGTTTGTATAAATGTGGTTGAGGAAAATTAATTAGGAAACTTCCTTTGAAGTGTACATAGTAAAATGTATTGTTGTGATTATTATTCTTATTTGTTAAAAAAGATTATGCACTGTACTGTCGTAGCACGTTCCATTGTGTTTACATAAATGGCGAATAGAGTAATCTGATATGAGATCCCTAAACTGGAAATACTCAAGTAAAGTATCGTAAAAACTGTATTTAAATACAAGAGTAAAAGTACTTTCTTTTGTGTGTGTGTGTGTGTGTGTGTGTGTGAGAGAGAGAGAGAGGAGAAAGTGTGAGAGAAAAAGAAAGCAAGAGATGAGAGAGTGACAGTAAGACATTAAATGATGTGTGAGAGTGTGTATGAGAGATAGAGAGAGAGAGAAATGGAAAGAGATTTTGTATTGTACCCCCCCCCCCCACCTCCAATGTACAGCCCCACCCAACCCCACCCCACCTACCCAACCTCCTCCAATGTACAGTTTATATGTCAAATGTAGGTCAGTATTCCAATGTACAGTGTCCCCCCCCCCCTACCCAACCCCCCCCCCCCCCCCCCCCCCACCTCCAATGTACAGCCCCACCGGCCACCCCACCTACCCAACCTCCCCCAATGCACAGTTTCTATGTCAAATGTATATACACTCTTTTTCTGGATTTTTTTAGTATCACAAACAGTACTGTATTTGAAAATCTGGTATGTCATAAATGTCATAAATGTAGCAGTACTGTCTATCTGTATGTCGTGTGTGTCATATGATGAATTGAAAATGGAGGACCCTGATGGAAACAAGACGAAAGTCTTTCTCAGGTCTGCATCCTCTTAACAATTGTATGTATTGAGCTGTACTATACTGTACCCATTCTGCAATCTGTTAATAAACTTTTCAATCAATCAATCAATCAATCAATCAATTGTATTGAGTATGTATACCTCTTTCTCTCTTTGTGCTTATGAGTTTTAGTGGGGTTTCCTTGACAAAGTAAACACATTAGAGGTAGTTGATGGCGAGAGAAAGTCTGAACTATGTAAAAACATCTATCTATGAATCACAGTAAAATAGACACTGTCTCTTTAAAGTGACTCCTCCCCTGGACAACTATAACCAGGAAGCACCTCCCACCAAACGCGTCACACACAATCCGAGTTTACTCTACAACCAGGAAGCACCTTCCACCCACACGATCTTCCTGAGAAAACAAAACTTGAAATGGCGCAGCAAGGAGTTGATCTATACCGGGACCAGTTCTGCTGTTCTATCTGTCTGGATCTACTGAAGGATCCGGTAACTATTCCCTGTGGACACAGCTACTGTATGGGCTGTATTAAAGACTGCTGGGATCGAGATGATCAGAGGGGGATCTACACATGTCCCCAGTGCAGGGAGACTATTACTCCGAGGCTTGCTCTGAAGAAAAACAACATGCTGGCTGAAGTGATGGAACAACTAATGAAGACAGGACTCCAAGCTGCTCCTCCTGATCACTGTTATGCTGGACCTGGAGACGTGGCCTGTGATGTCTGCACTGGGAGAAAGCAGAAAGCCCTCAAGTCCTGCCTGGTATGTCTGGCTTCTTACTGTGAAACTCACCTCCAGCCTCACTATCAATCTGATACCTTTAAGAAGCATAAGCTGGTCATAGCCTCCACACGGCTTCAGGAGAACACCTTGTGAAGGGTAATTTCACATCCCCTCCTCCTCCACCTTCCCTCCTCCACCTCCTCCTCCTCCTTCCCTCCTCATCTCCCACCTCCTCCTTCACCTCCTCCTCCTCCTTCCCTCCTCCCACAGGGTTGATCGTGAAGTCATGTTATCCTTCTCTCAAAAACTGTTAAAACACTATCCATTCATTGTATTCAGAGCAGGCCAGATAACGCTTGCATCCAAGGCCGCAGAAAGCCCTCCGCAAGGGCCCATCCCATCCGACTCCCCAAATGACCATATAAAGCCAACCCAATCAGAGACAGAGGCGTCTCTATCTCACTGTGTTAAGCCATTACAATATTGCTTTGTCTTCACTTTCACTCTGACAGACCTGTGAATATGCACTCTGACAGACTGAAAGTCCGTCCGTATGGGCGTACTGTATTATTTTCTTTTCCAATAAACCTGTATTGTATTCATTTAACCGGCTGTCTCTTTCTGCTCCTGTTTTATTATTTCAGAATATCTAATTCGCAGTGTGACACTGTTTTAGGCTGCTGGATGTCCGTGGAGAACCTGGTGGTTTGCACTCTGATTTAAGGCCAATCTCTTGTCTCTGTATTTCATTTAACCATCCCTGGAGACATCAAAAATCCACCACATTCTTGGTGTCTGAAGCGGGGATGCCAACCGATCCTGCCGGTGCAGACGGGCTCTTCATCGCTCTACAACACAGCCACGTCTGGGACAGTGAGGAATTGTCTGTCTGCATCGGCTGGTCGGGACGGCATTCCATGGGCATTACATGCAGCGTTGCGGCGAGTTAGGTAAGCAGGAGTGGGGGGGCCGTCTGAATATTGTAATCTATCTGTGTTATTGTTATGTACGTGACACTGCGAGAAGCTCAACTTTGATGTGGGCTTTGGTCACTATCTGCTACATACGTGACACTGCGAGAAGCTCAACTTTGATGTGGGCTTTGGTCACTATCTGTGTTAAGATAAGATAAGCTACATACGTGACACTGCGAGAAGCTCAACTTTGATGTGGGCTTTGGTCACTATCTGTGTTAAGATAAGATAAGCTACATACGTGACACTGCGAGAAGCTCAACTTTGATGTGGGCTTTGGTCACTATCTGTGTTAAGATAAGATTATGTATGTGACAATGCGAGAAGTCAACCCTGGTTAGGCTTTGGTCACTATCTGTGTTATTGATTACATACGTGACACTGCGAGAAGCTCAACTTTGATGTGGGCTTTGGTCACTATCTGTGTTAAGATAAGATAAGCTACATACGTGACACTGCGAGAAGCTCAACTTTGATGTGGGCTTTGGTCACTATCTGTGTTAAGATAAGATTATGTATGTGACAATGCGAGAAGTCAACCCTGGTTAGGCTTTGGTCACTATCTGTGTTATTGATTACATACGTGACACTGCGAGAAGCTCAACTTTGATGTGGGCTTTGGTCACTATCTGTGTTAAGATAAGATAAGCTACATACGTGACACTGCGAGAAGCTCAACTTTGATGTGGGCTTTGGTCACTATCTGTGTTAAGCTACATACGTGACACTGCGAGAAGCTCAACTTTGATGTGGGCTTTGGTCACTATCTGTGTTAAGCTACATACGTGACACTGCGAGAAGCTCAACTTTGATGTGGGCTTTGGTCACTATCTGTGTTAAGCTACATACGTGACACTGCGAGAAGCTCAACTTTGATGTGGGCTTTGGTCACTATCTGTGTTAAGCTACATACGTGACACTGCGAGAAGCTCAACTTTGATGTGGGCTTTGG
Organism: Notolepis coatsorum; assembly: GCF_963971535.1. NCBI lineage: Eukaryota > Metazoa > Chordata > Actinopteri > Aulopiformes > Paralepididae > Notolepis > Notolepis coatsorum. The sequence continues at coordinate 223,842,249 of NC_140166.1, forward strand.
TCACTATCTGTGTTAAGATAAGATAAGCTACATACGTGACACTGCGAGAAGCTCAACTTTGATGTGGGCTTTGGTCACTATCTGTGTTAAGATAAGATAAGCTACATACGTGACACTGCGAGAAGCTCAACTTTGATGTGGGCTTTGGTCACTATCTGTGTTAAGCTACATACGTGACACTGCGAGAAGCTCAACTTTGATGTGGGTTTTGGTCACTATCTGTGTTATTGATTATGTATGTGACAATGCGATAAGTTCAAGGCTTTGGTCACTATCTGTGTTTATCTCTATCATGCTTTTCCAATGTTATACCTGCTCTGCCACTGCACAGCAGTTAGGCATTTTTTTATTTATTTTTTGGCCTCTATTCCAAGCACTTTTGAATATAAGTGCTATTCAAATGTTCTAAATTCCATAGACACTGTCTCATACAGCTTATTGAGGCACTTGTCTTTCCGCCATCACAGCGTTTGTAATACCAGTGTCCTAAAGTTGGATTTGTCATTCCTTTCATTCCTTTTGATATTTGATTGCATGTTACAACTTGTAACCCCTGGTGGTCACTATTTCCACATGTTTCAACTTGGGCGACAGCTAACTGTAAACAGTTTTTTTCCCCTTTGTTTCCAGCCAGTACAACTATGAGGGATATCCAGACATGTAACACACTGACCATGTTTGAAATTGTTGTTGTTTTTTTTTGTTTGATTTCTTTTCCTTTGGCCGGCGCAATCTCATTAACGCGACGCATGACATCCCAGATGCAGTATTAATCAATGCTGTGGAACTCAGATCTATGGAATGTGAGGGGGAGGATGGTGCGTTTCTCTCAGCGCAGGAGAAAGAAGATAACGAATATGCACCAGGGCCGTACTTCCCACTGCAGGGCCACGCTGTCCCTGGGCAACCACACCACCTAGGGGCCCCATCTCCACCGGCACACCAGCCACCATACCCATATGAACCCGCGGAGGACGACGACAACCTAATCAGGTTCAGTCCCAAGTCCAACAGGAACCGCCTGCTCAACATCTCGCATGATATGGCAACACCACAGCAGGGCCGGTGCTACGGAAGCGGGGCCCAGGGATCAGTGGAGGCCCTGGGAGGGCAACTGGGACAGGAACTCCAGCTAAGCTCCCTGTGCGATAGCCCCGCCCTGCCACGAAGATAAGAACGCACCGCTGCTGGGATCCACAGGAACCCCTACCACGCACCCCAGTCGGCAATACAAGCCCTTTTGCATAAGTAGGACCTACCCCACCACGCCAACGACGGCCCGGCCTGTACAAACAACGACCGCTATGAATATCCTACCTCCCTACTCCCTACTCCCTGCACCTGGTGTGTTGCTGTATTCAACTATGGGGAGATGACTGCTACTGTACTCAACGGCATCCAGCCTCCTTACAACAGATATATCGTTCTGTGTGTGAAGGAGTGGGAAGACACCTGACTGCTACTGTACTCAACGGCATCCAGCCTCCTTACAACAGATATATCGTTCTGTGTGTGAAGGAGTGGGAAGACACCTGACTGCTACTGTACTCAACGGCATCCAGCCTCCTTGCAACAGATATATCGTTCTGTGTGTGAAGGAGTGGGGAAGACACCTGACTGCTACTGTAGTCCACTGTGACTGCTACTGAGAATGACAACAAGGGAAGCCAGTGTGCATATTAAAAAGTCAAATTTCTGATTTAGATATGGGTACATATTCAGAGTTTGAAAATACTACTTATATTAAGACTGCCATTTTATTTTATTTGTTCTTTGTTTCCTATTAACTGCTGTCGGCGCTTCGGGTCACTGAGAAGCGCTTTATAAGGCGCCAGCGACCAATCTGTCCCCGGCCTGGGACTCCTCCCCTTTTCAATTTGCACCTGAACTTTTTTCCCCCTCTTCTTTCTTTCTCAAGAGTTATTGTTCTACCTTATTATGTTTTAAAAAAAAAAATTATTGTACCTAAGGATGCAACATTTTGCAATTACCTGCTTGGAATTATCGTCCTACTTAGCCAAGTATGACATTATGATGTATTAATGTTGATTGATTTGATGTTCTGTATGGTGTCTTGAGACTGTGGTTTAGTGATATTGATGGTTGAAATTACCAGGATGTGCCAAAAATGGCACAAAGTGGGGAATGTGAAGGGTAATTTCACATCCCCTCCTCCTCCACCTTCCCTCCTCCACCTCCTCCTCCTCCTTCCCTCCTCATCTCCCACCTCCTCCTTCACCTCCTCCTCCTCCTTCCCTCCTCCCACAGGGTTGATCGTGAAGTCATGTTATCCTTCTCTCAAAAACTGTTAAAACACTATCCATTCATTGTATTCAGAGCAGGCCAGATAACGCTTGCATCCAAGGCCGCAGCAAGCCCTCCGCAAGGGCCCATCCCATCCGACTCCCCAAATGACCATATAAAGCCAACCCAATCAGAGACAGAGGCGTCTCTATCTCACTGTGTTAAGCCATTACAATATTGCTTTGTCTTCACTTTCACTCTGACAGACCTGTGAATATGCACTCTGACAGACTGAAAGTCCGTCCGTATGGGCGTACTGTATTATTTTCTTTTCCAATAAACCTGTATTGTATTCATTTAACCGGCTGTCTCTTTCTGCTCCTGTTTTATTATTTCAGAATATCTAATTCGCAGTGTGACACTGTTTTAGGCTGCTGGATGTCCGTGGAGAACCTGGTGGTTTGCACTCTGATTTAAGGCCAATCTCTTGTCTCTGTATTTCATTTAACCATCCCTGGAGACATCAAAAATCCACCACAACCTGCACTCGTCACGACAGGATTCTGGATGTTTTCTGTCGTACTGATCAGCAGTGTATCTGTTATTTGTGTTCCATGGATGAACATAAAGGCCATGATACAGTCTCAGCTGCAGCAGAAAGGACGGAGAGACAGAAAGAGCTTGGCATGAGTCAGCAGAAAGTCCACCAGAGAGTCCAGGAGAGACAGAAGCGACTCAAAGAGGCCCAACAGGCTGTTGATTCTCTCAATCGCTCTGCTGATAAAGCAGTGGAGGACGGTGAGAGAATCTTTACTGAGCTGATACGCTCCTTGGAGACGAGGCGCTCTGAGCTGAAGAAGGTCATCAGAGCCCAACAGAGGACCACAGTGACTCAGGCTGAAGAAGTGCAGAAGAGACTGGAGCAGGAGATAGCGGACCTGAGGAGGAGAGCCACTGAGCTGGAGCAGCTCTCACACACAGAGGACCACATCCACTTTCTACAGAGTTACCCCTCCCTCTCCGGTCCCAGTGAGTCTACAGACTTACCCAGCATCAGTGTCCTTCCTCTCCTGTACTTTGCATATGTGACTGAGGTCGTGTCTGAGCTGAGAGTGAAACTAGAGGACGTTCTGAAAGAGCAGTGGCCCAGAATCTCAACAACAGTGAATGCAGTTAATGTTTTACTGCCACCACCAGAGCCCAAGACCAGAGCTGACTTCTTACAATATTCCTCTCAGATCACACTGGACCCAAACACAACACACACACGTCTGTCTTTGTCTGAGGGGAACAGAAAAGCAACACTGATGCAGCATCAAGAGCAGTCATATCCTAATCACCCAGAACGATTTATTGAAAGGTGGCAGGTTCTGGGTAGAGAAGGTCTGACTGGACGCTGTTACTGGGAGGTGGAGTGGAGTGGACCTGGAGTGGTTTCTGTAGCAGCCTCCTACAAAGACATTAGTAGAACAGGCACCGGGGTGGAGAACTGTGGATTTGGATACAATTCCAAATCCTGGGCTTTAGAGTGCACACCAAGTCATTACTTCTTCTGCCACGATAACGAGAGAATAAGAATATGGGGCCCCCGGTCCTCCAGAATAGGAGTGTACCTGGATCACAGGGCAGGGACTCTGTGCTTCTACAGCGTCTCTAACACCATGACCCTCCTGCACAGAGTCAACACCACATTCACTCAGCCTCTCTATCCTGGACTTTGGCTTCACTCATACCCTGCGAAGGCTGAGTTCTGTGAGCTGAAGTAGAGATCAGTGACATTCACAGCTCCTCTACGCAGGGTTTTGGATTTAAATTGATCTTGAAGAAGCTGAGTTGTGAAAGATGAGGTAATTAGGCGTTACATTCACTGACAGTCACTCTTATCACTGTTCTGAGGGACACACACACTATGTTTAGCTTTGTTTCTAGTTTCTAGCCTACCCGGCTAAAGTTTGTTTGATTGGATATTTACATATTCACATATTTGATTCCCATCTTCAGTACCTCTGCCCCTTTGCATGCAGGGGAGTCGAAATCTGTATTTTCATACTCTGGGTAGGTTGGACAACAATATGCAACTGTTGTATTTGTGTTTGATCACCTTTGGTCATTTTGAATTACTGTGGGATTTGGGTCCGTCTCTCCTCTCTCTGTTCCAGGGGGGGTTGGTAACAATGTGGTGGCCAGACCTCCATGGGGAGGTTGATTCTGCCTATAACCTTCTCCTTCACCTCTTATCTCTGGGCAGCCGGGACACTTCATACGGGACACTCTATCTTCAAGGCCTTCTGTTGAACCCACAGCCAGGATGTGTGGGGCATGGGTCAGTCGTAAATGCAACTATTTTGTTTCAAAACAGACCCATCTGCGTTATCAAAAGAGCTGAGAGAGAGAGATGTTCTTCTGGTGGCCGACTTTGAGGGAGACAGACCTAGATAGGAGCTGGTTTAGGAAGAATTACCATTTATTGAATATTGTGCATTTTGTCTTTTGTTCTTTTGTTCTTACTAAATAAACGTGGACATCTAAACCCAGAAGGACCCGTGTGGATATTTGCTTGAAACTTGCCGTTTCACCGACTGAACCTCAATATAGAACTTCAGTCTAAATCTAACATTACCATTGAAATTCAATACTGTTCAAATGAAACGAGTTAGAGTTCATAGAAGAAACATAAGTCTATACTCTACAGCAGGGGTCAGCAACCTTTACTATCAAAAGAGCCACTTTTCCCCCGTCCCACAAAATAAAATGCTCAGGGAGCCGGCGCCGCACAACCTATTTACCCTTAAAATGAAGATAACACAGTGTATAACGTTTTATATATCCCCAAGCATACCCCACATTTAGCATAAAACGCCTGACAATTGCATACCCAAAGTAATTTGCGATTTATTATACTTTATACACTTATAGCACACAGTTTGTTGCATTAATGGGATTATAAAGCAACAAAAAGAAAAAAATTGACTTTTTAATTACTGTTTTTAGTTTTACCTGTTATAACAAAGGAAAACCTCACTCTTATGAAGAGGAGAAAAAATACTGGCTGTGTAGACCTATTTTTTAATAAAACACAGAAGAGGAGACAAAACACTGGTGTCTGTAGACCGACTTTGAAATAAAACCCTGAACTATTCAGGTATATTTGAGTCCTTCCCTTATTTGTGGAACATTTATAAAATAGAAAGTAGTCCACTTTGAAAAAAGAATACCATGTGTAGACCTACTTTGAAATAAAACACAGAAAAGGAGAAAAAACACTGGCATCTGTAGACCTACTTTGAAATAAAACCCTGAACTATGCAGCTCTATTAGAGTCCTTCCCTTATTTGTGGAAAATCTATAAAATAAAAAGTACATTTTTCATTGTTCGTAAATTTCGCACCACATATCAGGCATACAGGTAAGCCTTTTGTTGACTAAATATCTTAGTTGATGAAATATTTTTTCATTTCAGTGTCACAGTATGACATCGATCTCCATAATAATAATGACATTTTTTTTTTTTTTTTTGGGCCAGGGAGCCACAGCTGATTGGCTAAAGAGCCGCATGCGGCCTCGAGGCCGCAGGTTGCCGACCCCTGCTCTACAGTATCAATAATACAAATATGTGTGTACATGTACAGCCCAACCTGTTTATAAATATACAAATAACTATGCTAAGTCTACCCCTGGTACAAATATAACTAACTATGTTATGTCTACTCCCGGTACAATATATATACTGTAACTATAATTATAAAATATAAGTATATCCTGTGCAATATATACAGTACTCCATACTAAGTCTACCTTGATCTGTACATGGAATATAAGATATTTGGAACTTTCTGAACCTATTGTAAAATGTAATATAGATCAGTTTTACTACAATGTTTGCAAACATTGCCAACATACCCAAAGTGTTTCAGCCACAGAACAAATACAAGCAGCGTTGTCTGGTGTCAGTCAGCAGGCTATGAAAACAGGGCTCCATTCTTATGTCTGGTGGTGGAGCTACACATTCATGTATGTTTGGATCAATTACCTTTAACATATTCAATCTAGCCAATTAAAAAATGCACACATTTGGATATGATCACTTTTCCCTTTGTATAATAACTGTATAAGGTGACTGTACATGTCTTCATATGTCCTTGGACCATATCTTGTTCCACATATAAAATTAATAATTCATAATAAATAGGACTGTTACAGATGGACAACAAAACAATATTTTGTATATTATCTATAGAACTAATCTTCAAACGGACACAAAGGCTGATTATGGCTGCACTTTGAAATTGAAATGATATAACAACACTGCTAGGAGTAGTTTAGTGTATATTGTATACTGAGCTGAATTAACTCTTCATCAAAATGTTATAGCTAAGTGTTTTATTCACAATGTGAAATCAGATACTGCATAAAATCTGTTGTATAAAAGCAACAGAACACTAAAGGCTGTGCGTTGTAGTAAATCTAGTAAATAGAGTCGCGGCTGAGATGATGGAAATACTTTAGATGTGATGTTATTTACTCTTGTGTTCTATTGCTTAATCACTTCCTGTAGTAACATTTACAGAAACATGTTACATTATGGTTCACTGCAGATTTGGAAAGGCCGTCACCAGGGTTAACATTCTAACCTGTCTAAATGACATGTCGTCAGCCTGTGACTGCAACTTGTTCCTGTTTGCGGACGACTCAGCCCTGCTGATCTCTGACAAGAACAAGTTACAGGTTGAAAAAACCCTCAGCACGGAACTAGGCAAAATCTGCATATGGCTCGCTGATAACAAACTATCATTACACATGGGCAAAACAGAGTCCATTCTCTTCGGTTCAAATAACAAACTCAGCAAGACCGACGGATTCTCAGTTACAGTGGGTGACAATATTGTCACAAGGAAAGACGAAATTACCTACCTGGGTTCCATCCTAGAGGCAAATCTTTCCTGTGACAAAATGGCATCCAATGTAATAAAAAAAGTCAACCAACGAACTAGATTCTTGTACCGGATCTCCTCTCTGGTAAACAAGAATACCCTGAAGACTCTGGCAGGAGCACTCATTCAAGGGTACTATGACTATGCGTGCACCTCATGGTACCAAAGCACCTCAAAGGCGCTTAAAACAAAATTACAAACATCACAAAACAAACTGGTCAGACTACTACTTGACCTGAACCCCAGAACCCACCTCACCCCTGCCCACTTTGCCAACCTAGGATGGCTTAGAGTAGACGACAGAGTACAGCAACTTGCAATGGGCCTGGTCTACAAGATACACTATACGACCGGGGTGCCCATGTACATGTCAAAATACTTCCCAAAGGTCAGTGAATACCACAACCACTACACCAGAGGAAGCTCAACAAATCATGTTAAACCCAGATTCGGCTCAAACAAGGGACTAAACACGTTTCGCAATTATGCCACAACAATGTGGAACGCCCTACCCAAAGCTGTAAAGGAATGTGAATCCCTGCCCACATTCAAAACCGCTCTTAAAGAGCACCTACGGGAGGCTGCAATTCGAAACTGGCCACCGTAAATGCCCAAAACCCCCACCACCTCCTAATAGACAGTCTCCTCACCACCGCATGTATATATTCCCTCCCCGCCGTATGTATATTTCCCTCCCACCCACCCACCCCCTCCTAATGTACAGTCCCCTCCCCATCATATGTATATACTCTGTCAGGATCTAGGGGTAACACTAACAGTACTGTATATTTGAATACCGTTATGTCACAAATGTATCAGTACTAAATACCTATATGTCCCTATGCAATAAATGTCATGTATGTTGTGTATGTCATAAATGTCTATATGAATTGAAAATGGGGGACCCTGATGGAAACAAGACAAACGTCTTTCTCAGGTCTGCATCCCCTTAACAATTGTATGTATTTGAGCCGTACTGTATTGTACCCATTCTGCAATCTGTTAAATAAAGTTTTCATTCATTCATTCATTGATTGATTGATTGATTGATTGATTGATTGATTGATTGATTGATTGATTGATTGATTGAAAACTTTATTAACAGATTGCAGAATGGGTACAATACAGTACAGCTCAATACACACAATTGTTAAGGGGATGCAGACCAGAGAAAGACTTTCGTCTTGTTTCCACCAGGGTCCCCCATTTTCAATTCATCAGGACATATATGACATACATGACATACAGATAGTCAGTACTGCTACATCTATACATTTATGACATACCAGATTTGCAAATACAGTACTGTTTGTGATGCAGAAGGAGTCAAGAAAAGGGAGTATATACATTTGACGTAGAAACTGTACATTGGAGGAGGTTGGGTGGGGGGGGTTGGGTACACTGGGATATTGACAACCATACTGGGTAATTTACATTGGAGGTGGTTGGGGGGGGGGGGGCACACTGTATAGACAAGCAAAACTGTACATTGAGGGGGGGGAGACTCTGTACAAACAAACAAAATTGTACATTGGACTATTGACAAAACCATACTAGGTAAATTACTGTACATTGGAGGGGGTTGGGTTAGGATATTTACAGGGGCCAGTGTTGAATTGCAGTCTCCCGTAGGTGTCTCTTGAGAGAGGTTTTGAAAGTGGGTAGTGATCCACATTCCTTTACAGCTTTGGGTAGGGCGTTCCACATTGATGTGGCATAATTGCGAAACGTGTTTAGTCCCTTATTTGAGCCGAATCTGGGTTTAACATGATTTGTGGAGCTCCCTCTGGTGTTGTGATCGTGGTATTCACTGACCTTTGGGAAGTATTTTGCCATGTACATGGGTACCTTGGTCGTGTAGTGTATCTTGTAGACCAGGCCCATTGCAAGTTGCTGTACTCTGTCATCTACTCTAAGCCATCCTAGGTTGTCAAAGTGGGCAGGGGTGAGGTGGGTTCTAGGAGTAAGGTCAAGCAGTAGTCTGACCAGTTTGTTTTGAGATGTTTGTAATTTTGTTTTTAGCGCCTTTGAGGTGCTTTGGTACCATGAGGTGCAAGCATAGTCGTAGTACCCCTGAATGAGTGCTCCTGCCAGAGTCTTCAGGGTATTCTTGTTTACCAGAGAGGAGATCCGGTACAAGAATCGAGTTCGTTGGTTGACTTTTTTTATTACATTGGATGCCATTTTGTCACAGGAGAGATTAGCCTCTAGGATGGAACCCAGGTAGGTAATTTCATCTTTCCTTGTGACAATATTGTCACCCACTGTAACTGAGAAGCCGTCGGTCTTGCTGAGTTTGTTATTTGAACCGAAGAGAATGGACTCTGTTTTGCCCATGTGTAATGATAGTTTGTTATCAGCGAGCCAATCATTCAACCCACCTCTTCAACCTCGGGATCCCATCATAGAGCTGCATGTAAATGGTAAATGGTAAATGGCTGCATTTATATACTTGCACTTTTATCCAAAGCGCTTTACAATTTGTTCTACTCTGTCGTGTGTCTGCTGAGCAAGGGTAGAATTACCTATGGAGTCAATGGAAAGAAGACAGACGCATAATGGGGTAAACCGTTGTCAGAACTCAGCTAATTTGGACAGTCTTTCAATGCCATTATGAATAACTAGCAATCTGTCTGTCGATGAGAGCTTTCATTTATGTCTAACTATAGCCCGCCATTCAAAATGCCATTCCAGCATTCGTCCCTATGAGACAGTTCTAGTCAAATTCTGCACTAATGCTAACATGAGTATGCAACAATCTCATACTGGCTGCATATATTTTCTACCGTCTTATCTAGAAGCTCATACTGGCTGCATATCTCTTCTACTGTCTATCTAGAAGCTCATACTGGCTGCATATCTTTTCTACTGTATCTAGAAGCTCATACTGGCTGCATATGTTTTCTACTGTATCTAGAAGCTCATACTGGCTGCATATCTTTTCTACTGTATCTAGAAGCTCATACTGGCTGCATATCTTTTCTACTGTCTATAGAAGCTCATACTGGCTGCATATGTTTTCTACTGTATCTAGAAGCTCATACTGGCTGCATATCTTTTCTACTGTATCTAGAAGCTCATACTGGCTGCATATCTGTTCTACTGTCTATAGAAGCTCATTGGTTTGTAAATGTAATAGATTTTCTATAGATTTTTAGTTTTTAATGTATGTTCTGTAATCTGTATATTGGCCTGGCAAATGGTGTGTTATTGTTGTGTCGTGTTAATTGTGATACTGCACACGATAACTATTAAATATAAGGATCTTGAATACAAGGTGTAGTGGTTTTAGCTCTATAGTCAATACAATGACAAGATATCTGGACGGGCCTTTGTAACACTTGGCAACTCTCACTGATTTACAGTATAAACTGGTGGCAGATTATCATGGACACAAGATGGCGCTATTCACCATACAATCATTAGACTCTAGCTTGCCTTCATTTGCACCTTTCCAATGTGGTCCCAGTACACCTGGTGCTGTGCTGGTAAAGACATAATGACATGATGCAGGTATTTTACATTGCAAAATTAGCTGGAATGCTGCCATCTGATTAGGTTAAGATAATATATTCCTTTATTGATCCCCTTGGGGAAATTCAGGCATCATAGCAGCATGGGGGAGGGGGGGGGGGGTACAGCGTAGTAAGAACAACACAAGCAAGGAGGGGTGGGTGGGGGACACTGTACAACTGTACAAACAAAACTGTACATTGGAATATTGACAAGACCATACTTGGTAATTTACTGTACATTGGAGGGGGTTGTTCGGACATTTACAGGGGCCAGTTTCGAATTGCAGTCTCCCTTAGGTGTTTATTGAAAGTGTTTTTGAAAGTGGGTAGTGATTCACATTCCTTTACAGCTTTGGGTAGGGCGTTCCACATTGATGTGGCATAATTGCGAAACGTGTTTAGTCCCTTGTTTGAGCCGAATCTGGGTTTAACATGATTTGTGGAGCTCCCTCTGGTGTTGTGATCGTGGTATTCACTGACCTTTGGGAAGTATTTTGACATGTACATGGGTACCTTAGTCGTGTAGTGTATCTTGTAGACCAGGCCCATTGCAAGTTGCTGTACTCTGTCGTCTACTCTAAGCCATCCTATGTTGTCAAAGTGGGCAGGGGTGAGGTGGGTTCTAGGAGTAAGGTCAAGCAGTAGTCTGACCAGTTTGTTTTGAGATGTTTGTAATTTTGTTTTTAGCGCCTTTGAGGTGCTTTGGTACCATGAGGTGCAAGCATAGTCGTAGTACCCTTGAATGAGTGCTCCTGCCAGAGTCTTCAGGGTATTCTTGTTTACCAGTGAGGAGATCCGGTACAAGAATCGAGTTCGTTGGTTGACTTTTTTTATTACATTGGATGCCATTTTGTCACAGGAAAGATTTGCCTCTAGGATGGAGCCCAGGTAGGTAATATCTTCTTTCCTTGTGACAATATTGTCACCCACTGTAACTGAGAAGCCGTCGGTCTTGCTGAGTTTGTTATTTGAACCGAAGAGAATGGACTCTGTTTTGCCCATGTGTAATGATAGTTTGTTATCAGCGAGCCATACGCAGATTTCCCACCTCTCATGTGGTTCATAAATGGACTCAGAACTGAGAGTCTCGGAGCTCCTCCAACCTGCAGACTCTCGGAGCTCCTCCCACCTGCAGACTATCGGAGCTCCTCCCACCTGCAGACTCTCGGAGCTCCTCCCACCTGCAGACTCTCGGAGCTCCTCCCACCTGCAGACTTCAGCATTGTTCTTGGAACTCGTCATTTTCATTTAACGCTATTGAATTTCAATGGTAATTCATGACCGTTTCATATTCTTCCTTAAAGATTTGGAACAGATATTTGACAAGCTAATTGCTGCTAATTGGAGGGATGATATCTAGACTTAAACCAGCATTGATATTGGAATAGTAAACAGTAAGTAGTAAACAGTAAGTAAACAGCATAGGTAATGGTATTGAATTTCAATGGTATCAATTTAGAAAGTAATTATTTGAGGGAGGATATCTAGACTTAAACCAGCATTGGATTTCAAACACTAAGTAATTTAAATGTAACGCTATTTCATTTAAATGGTAATATATATCTAGACTAAAAGCAGCATTCTTTTGGAACTCTAACTTGTTTGATTCTAACGCTGTTGAATTTCAATAGTAATTAAAAAGGTGAATACATATGAAAAAAGGTTGTTGATTGTTGAGTATGAAAATAAAGATGTGGACTTCCCCACAGGCAAAGGGACAGAGGTGCTGAAGAGCGAAATGGATTATGTGAATATCCAATATCAAAACCAGCTTTACCCCATTTGATAGAATAGTACTCTGATAAACGTAAAAGGACTCTATTAAAAATTCTACTAAAGTAATAGCATAAAAGTAAATATTGAATGTAAGTGACTAAAGTAAATACACATTCTGTATGGTGTACTACAGGATTATAATGCTTGGGAGCTCCTAAATTCTCAATGCATCAGCCTCTGTGTGACGTCAAACTGGTTGTTCATCCAGTTATGCTGGTTGTGATTCCTTCCTTTTGACATCGACAGACTTACACATTAAATGTTATGTTTCCCATATGATCCCATATTTTGGATTAAAAGAAAGTACAGTAACTGGCAGGGTTTGTATAAAATTAATGTGGTAGAGGAAAATAAATTAGGAAACTTCTTTTGAAGTGTACATAGTAAAATGTATTGTTGTGATTATTATTCTTATTTGTTAAAAAAGATTATGCACTGTACTGTCGTAGCACGTTCCATTGTGTTTACATAAATGGTGAATAAAGTAATCTGAATCTGAGATCCCTAAACTGGAAATACTCAAGTAAAGTATCCTACAAACTGTATTTAAATACAAGAGTAAAAGTACTTTCTTTCCTCCCCTGGGTTCTCTACTTTCTTTCAAGTTCAAGTTTGTTTATTATTTGTCACAACAAAATACAGAATACTTTATAATGAAATGCTTGTTTCTGTATGAGCCCCTGAGAGTGTGCTACATACAGTTACTGTACCTATTTACTAATGCATATTTGGTAACATCAAGTTATTCTCTAGATATCCTTTTAACAACTATAATCATGGGTCTCATAATTATATATATACATAACTTTGCTCATGAAATGAGAACTACTGCAGATTTACTTTGACACCAATGCCCAGCAATGAAGTCGGGTTCTTTCTGAGACATAAAGGAAACTGGTAAGAAACCAGCCTCCAAACAAATCAGTAAATCAAATCAGTGATAGAGCGAGAGACAGAGAGAGAGAGCAAGAGAGAATAGTGAGTGTGAGAGAAAGAGAAAGCAAGAGAGGAGAGAATGAGAGTAAATGCGAGAGAGAGAGGGAGAAAGTGTGAGAGAAAAAGAAAGCAAGAGAGGAGAGTGACAGTAAATGATGTGTGAGAGTGTGTATGAGAGATAGAGCGAGAGAGAGAGAGAAATGAAAAGAGATTTTGTATTGAGTATGTATACCTCTTTCTCTCTTTGTGCTTATGAGTTTTAGTGGGGTTTCCTTGACAAAGTAAACACATTAGAGGTAGTTGATGGCGAGAGAAAGTCTGAACTATGTAAAACATCTAGGAATGTAGGTCAGTATTCCAATGTACAGTGTGTCCCCCCCCTACCCAACCCCCCCCCCCCCCCCCCAATGTACAGCCCCACCCCACCTACCCAACCTCCCCCAATGCACAGTTTCTATGTCAAATGTATATACACTCTTTTTCTGGATTTTTTTAGTATCACAAACAGTACTGTATTTGAAAATCTGGTATGTCATAAATGTATAGATGTAGCAGTACTGTCTATCTGTATGTCGTGTGTGTCATATGATGAATTGAAAATGGAGGACCCTGATGGAAACAAGATGAAAGTCTTTCTCAGGTCTGCATCCTCTTAACAATTGTATGTATTGAGCTGTACTGTACTGTACCCATTCTGCAATCTGTTAATAAACTTTTCAATCAATCAATCAATCTATGAATCACAGTAAAATAGACACTGTCTCTTTAAAGTGACTCCTCCCCTGTACAACTATAACCAGGAAGCACCTCCCACCAAACACGCGTCACACACAATCAGAGTTTACTCTACAACCAGGAAGCAGTGAAGCACGCCACCCGCGTGATCAGATTTCACTTTTCCTGAGAAAACAAAACTTGAAATGGCGCAGCAAGGAGTTGATCTGTACCAGGACCAGTTCTGCTGTTCTATCTGTCTGGATCTACTGAAGGATCCGGTCACTATTCCCTGTGGACACAGCTACTGTATGGGCTGTATTAAAGACTGCTGGGATCGAGATGATCAGAGGGGGATCTACACATGTCCCCAGTGCAGGGAGACTATTACTCCGAGGCCTACTCTGAAGAAAAACAATATAATTTCTGAAGTGATGGAACAACTAATGAAGACAGGACTCCAAGCTGCTCCTCCTGATCACTGTTATGCTGGACCTGGAGACGTGGCCTGTGATTTCTGCCCTGGGAGAAAGCGGAAAGCCCTCGAGTCCTGCCTGGTATGTCTGACCTCTTTCTGTGAAACTCACCTCCAGCCTCATCATACTGTGGCTCCGTTAAAGAAACACAAGCTGGTCAAAGCCTCCACACGGCTTCAGGAGAACACCTGCTCTCGTCATGATGAAGCTATGAAGATGTTCTGTCGTACTGATCAGCAGTGTATCTGTTATTTGTGTTCCATGGATGAACATAAAGGCCATGATACAGTCTCGGCTGCAGAAGAAAGGACGGAGAGACTGAAAGAGCTTGGCATGAGTCAGCAGAAAGTCCACCAGAGAGTCCAGGAGAGAGAGAAGCGACTCAAAGAGGCCCAACAGGCTGTTGATTCTCTCGATCGCTCTGCTGATAAAGCAGTGGAGGACGGTGAGAGAATCTTTACTGAGCTGATACGCTCCTTGGAGACGAGGCGCTCTGAGCTGAAGAAGGTCATCAGAGCCCAACAGAGGACCACAGTGACTCAGGCTGAAGAACTGCAGAAGAGACTGGAGCAGGAGATAGCGGACCTGAGGAGGAGAGACACTGAGCTGGAGCAGCTCTCACACACAGAGGACCACATCCACTTTCTACAGAGTTACCCCCCCCTCTCCAGTCCCAGTGAGTCTACAGACTTACCCAGCATCAGTGTCCTTCCTCTCCTGTACTTTGCAGACGTGACTGAGGTTGTGTCTAAGCTGAGAGACAAACTACAGGACGTTCTGAAAGAGCAGTGGCCCAGAATCTCAACAACAGTGAATGCAGTTAATATTTTACTGCCACCACCAGAGCCCAAGACCAGAGCTGACTTCTTACAATATTCCTCTCAGATCACACTGAACCCAAACACAACAAACACACAGCTGTCTTTGTCTGAGGGGAACAGAAAAGCAACACGGATGCAGCATCAAGAGCAGTCATATCCTAATCACCCAGAACGATTTATTGGATTGTGGCAGGTTCTGGGTAGAGAAGGTCTGACTGGACGCTGTTACTGGGAGGTGGAGTGGAGTGAAGGGGTTTCTGTAGCAGCCTCCTACAAAGACATTAGTAGAACAGGCACTAGGGAGAACTGTGCGTTTGGATTAAATTCCAAATCCTGGGCTTTAGATTGCAGACCAAGTCATTACCTCTTCAGACACAATAACAAGAACATAGCAGTACCGGGCCCCCGGTCCTCCAGAATAGGAGTGTACCTGGATCACAGGGCAGGGACTCTGTCCTTCTACAGCGTCTCTGACACCATGACCCTCCTGCACAGAGTCAACACCACATTCACTCAGCCTCTCTATCCTGGACTTAGGGTATTTATCTCTGCGGAGGCTGAGTTCTGTGAGCTGAAGTAGAGATCAGTGACATTCACAGCTCCTCGACCCAGGGTTTTGGATTTAAATTGATCTTGAAGAAGCTGAGTTGTGAAAGATGAGGTAATTAGGCGTTACATTCACTCAGTCACTCTATCATTGTTCTGAAGGACACACATACACTATGTTTATCTTTGTTTCTAGTTTCTAACCTACCAAGGTAAAGTTTGTTTGATTGGATATTCACATATTTGATTCCCATCTTCAATACCTCTGTCCCTTTGCATGTGGGGAAGTCAAAATCTGTATTTTCATACTCTGGGTAGGCTGGACAACAATATGCAACCATTGTATTTGTATGATCACCTTTGGTCATTTTGAATTACTGTGGGATTTGGGTCCGTCTCTCCTCTCTCTGTTCCGGGGGGGGGGGGGGCCTTCTGTTGAACCCACAGCCAGGATGTGTGGGGCATGGGTCAGTCGTAAATGCAACTATTTAGTTTTAGAACAGACTCATCTGCGTTATCAAAAGAGAGAGAGAGATGTTCTTCTGGTGGCCGACTTTGAGGGAGACAGACCTAGAGAGGAGCTGGTTTAGGAAGAATGACCATTTATTGAATATTGTGCATTTTGTCTTTTGTTCTTGTATTCTTACTAAATAAACGTGGACATATCTAAACCCAGAAGGACCCGAGTGGATATTTGCTTGAAACTTGCCGTTTCACCGACTGAACCTCAATATAGAACTTTGAACACAACGCGAAGGAATTCACTTGAACTCACTATTTCCATGATGTGCTACATGAGAACTTCAGTCTAAATCTAACATTACCATTGAAATTCAATACTGTTCAAATGAAACGAGTTAGAGTTCATAGAAACATAAGTCTATACTCTACAGTATCAATAATACAAATATGTGTGTACATGTACAGCCCAACCTGTTATAAATATACAAATAACTATGCTAAGTCTACCCCTGGTACAAATATAGCTAACTCTATCTTATGTCTACTCCCGGTACAATATATATACTGTAACTATAATTATAAATATAAGTATATCCTGTGCAATATAGTACTCCATACTAAGTCTACCTTGATCTGTACATGGAATATAAGATATTTGGAACTTTCTGAACCTATTGTAAAATGTAATATAGATCAGTTTTACTACAATGTTTGCAAACATTGCCAACATACCCAAAGAGTTTCAGCCACAGAACAAATACAAGCAGCGTTGTCTGGTGTCAGTCAGCAGGCTATGAAAACAGGGCTCCATTCTTATGTCTGGTGGTGGAGCTACACATTCATGTATGTTTGGATCAATTACCTTTAACATATTCAATCTAGCCAATTAAAAAATGCACACATTTGGATATGATCACTTTTCCCTTTGTATAATAACTGTATAAGGTGACTGTACAATTGTCTTCATATAAACATTTAGTATAAAATAATTACCCATAAAATATAAAGGGCAATGTATAGTGTGTAAAAACATATATAAAAATAACAACACTTTCACAAGTTCATAGTTTATTCAAAAGATATATTGATCCAACAGGACTTTACATAAACATTTGTACAGTGGTGATGATGAGAGACAAGTTATGCAACACCTGCACTCTATTTCAGTTCACTGGAGATATCGTATCTTTGCTGACAAAATAACAGCATGTTGTGAAGGTCAAAGGTTGTGCAAAATCTTCCAGCTTTGTCCTTGGACCATATCTTGTTCCACATATGAAATTAATAATCCATAATAAATATGACTGTTACAGTTATTACAATATTTTGTATATTATCTATAGAACTAATCTTCAAACAGACACAGGCTGATTATGGCTGCACTTTGAAATTGAAATGATATAACATGTCATGTATGTTATTTGCTATAGCAACACTGCTAGGAGTAGTTTAGTGTATATTGTATACTGCGCTGAATTAACTCTTCATCAAAACGTTATAGCTAAGTGTTTTATTCACAATGGGAAATCAGATATTGCATAAAATCTGTTGTATAAAAGCAACAGAACACTAAAGGCTGTGCGTTGTAGTAAATAGAGTCGCGGCTGAGATGATGGATATACTTTAGATGTGATGTTATTTACTCTTGTGTTCTATTGCTTAATCACTTCCTGTAGTAACATTTACAGAAACATGTTACATTATGGTTCACTGCAGATTTTGGAAAGGCCGTCACCACACCAGGGTTAACATTTTTAACCCACCTCTTCAACCTCGCAATCCCATCATAGAGCTGCATGTAAATAATAAATGGTAAATGGCTGCATTTATATACTAGCACTTTTATCCAAAGCGCTTTACAATTTGTTCCTCACATTATACCCATTCACTCACACATTCACACACAGACGGTAATTTGGACAGTCTTTCAATGCCATTATGAATAACTAGCAATCTGTCTGTCGATGAGAGCTTTCTTATGTCTAACTATGCCTGCCATTCAAAATGCCATTCCAGCATTCGTCCCTATGAGACAGTTATAGTCAAATTCTGCACTAATGCTAACAACAATCTCATACTGGCTCAGGCTGCATATCTTTTCTACTGTATCTAGAAGCTCATACTGGCTGCATATATTTTCTACTGTATCTAGAAGCTCATACTGGCTGCATATCTGTTCTACTGTCTATAGAAGCTAATTGATTTGTAAATGTAATAGATTTTCTATAGATTTTTAGTTTTTAATGTATGTTCTGTAATCTGTATACTGGCCTGGCAAATGGTGTGTTATTGTTGTATTAATTGTGATACTGCACACGATCACGATAACCATTAAATATAAGGATCTTGAATACAAGGTGTAGTGGTTTTAGCTCTATAGTCAATACAATGACAAGATCTCTGGACGGGCCTTTGTAACACTTGGCAACTCTCACTGATTTACAGTATAAACTGGTGGCAGATTATCATGGACACAAGATGGCGCTATTCACCATACAATCATTAGACTCTAGCTTGCCTTCATTTGCACCTTTCCAATGTGGTCCCAGTACACCTGGTGCTGTGCTGGTAAAGACACAATGACAAGATGCAGGTATTTTACATTGCAAAATTAGCTGGAATGCTGCCATCTGATTAGGTTAAGATAAGATATTCCTTTATTGATCCCCTTGGGGAAATTCAGGCATCATAGCAGCATGGGGGAGGGGGGGGGGGTACAGGTAGTAAAAACAACACAAGCAGTGTAAACAAATAGGTCAATATAATTTACTATCTAACTAACTGAAATATATATTCACAGTATTCACAGTGTCACATAAGGTGCAGTATGCATAAGGTAGTGTTATAATTTACTATCTAACTAACTGAAATATACATTATTCACACAGTATCACAGTATGCACATAAGGTGCAGTATGCCTAAGGTAGTGTTATTGTCCTCCTTGGGTTCCTATTAGTTCTAGGTCAATGTCTGGCAGCAGTCGCTGCCCACTGTTGTGGAGCCTGGAGGCCGCTAGTCGCTGCCCACTGTTGTGGAGCCTGATGGCCGCTGGTATACAAGCACTGTCCGAGGCGGTTAGTTGAGTGTCGGGGGGGTATGAGTCTGTGGCTGAACGTGCTTCTCATCTTGACTAGCTCGTCGTAGAGAGGGTGGGAGGGGTTCTCCAGGATGGCAGCCAGCTTCCTTCTCATCCCCCTCTCTGCCATCACCTCTAGTCTAGGTAGCTCGACTCCCACCACGGAGCTAGCCTTCTTGAGCTTGTTAGTGTCCCTTGAGTTGATGTAGCCTCCCCAGCATGCCACAGCATAGAAGAGGACGCTGGACACTACAGACTGATAGAATGACTGCAGCAGTCTATTGCTCACGTTGAAGGACCCGAGTCTCCTGAAGGGGCACTTCACCAAAAAACAGGTGCAATTTATTTTTACAAATAACCTCACACACATCCAAAAACGTGTGCAAAGTTTTGCAAATATTAATTTAGTTTGACAGCTATTGAGAGTAAATTAGTTTGAATATGGCAACCAGTAATGTCGTCGGGGACACTGAATAATTGTGTTGTGTTAATCACAGCTCAATTAAATGATAATTGAGCCTTGCTCATAGAAGTTATTGTTTCAAATGTTTTTTTTATAAACCATTTATTATAGATTCTGCAAGTCTTCTTTTAATAAAAACATCAAGAAGAAAAGAAAGATGTCAACATAACAGGAGCGACAGGAACAAGCTCCGTGAGAGATAGAGCAGCTGATCTGGATAAGATAATAGCAAACAAATCCATCGTCACCGTCACTGTACCTATATCACCAACTGAAACAAGCAGTACAACCACTCCACCCGATTTCAACACACTGACTAACCTGATGAAAGAACAGACTAACCTGATGAAAGAACAGATTACAAACATCGAGGAGCTCAAAGCACACGTCGATGCTAAATTCGATCGCGTCGATGATAAATTAGAAGAAGTCAAGAAAGCGATCGCTGCACAGTCCGAGCGAATCACGTCAGTGGAGAATACGGTGACAGATATTACACGGGCAGTCAAAGCGAACGAAGGTGGCATGACAGAAATGGCAAAAGAGATAGAAAGTGTGAAAGAAGCATGCCGGAGGGAAATACAAGAGGTTAAAGACGAAGCGAGGGAGAGGCTACTCGAATCCCAACGCTACCACAGGCGAAATAACATCCGCATTGTAGGGCTTGATGAAACAGTAAATTGCGAAGACGCCAACTTTCCAACAGTGCTATCAGCGATTTTGGGTAACAACCCTCCAAACACAGTGCCGAAAGTGGACCAAGTTTACAGAATCGGTCCTCGGGGGCAAAGAAACAACGGGCCAAGAGTCATCATTGTTACTCTGCGGAAGACATCAATAAGAGATGACATCATCAAAATTGCTCGCATCCAACGTGGGAATCTGAAATATGGCGATAATTCAATATTTATCTACGAAGATCTAAGCAAAGACGCCATCGCTCGACGTCTACCATACAAGGAGGTGATGCAAAACATTTTCAAATCTGGTCACAAGCCAAGGCTAGCATACCCGGCGCTGTTATCGATCGTGGGCAGTGACGGCCGCAGGTTTGGATTATACACACCTAAAGATGCTGAGGATTATTGGAATCGACATGGAGCAGATACCCCAAGGCAGGACGACAATGTCTGAAAACAGATAAGCCGATTCATCTCCCGCTTTCTCAGTGTATATCAGTATTAGAATGACTTTATTGTGTTCATCAAGGTAGCAGACGATATGCAGGCCGTCTATACCAATGCGTACTGTGTATAATACGACCCGTAATACATTATAATTTCAGACTCTGGTCTCCGGGGAGACAAATACATATCATTGGCAAAAAGATCAATCTGGAATATTCTGGGTTTATCGCTCGAATGCCCTGGGTCTCTTAGATCATTCTGGAACATAACAACAGTCTATTGGCACTAGTATATTCTACAACCTTCTAGAATATAATGCACCATGACAACGAAGGCCTACAATTCTAACATTAAACATCCGGTGTGTATATACATAGCAGATAATCAATTGAATGAAGTTCAATCAGTCCTTAATAATACTTTAAAAATCAACCACACCTAAACGTATGAACACAACAAGGTTATTCTAACAATTTAAGTAATCACTCCACTGATGAAGTGACTGGCACATTGATGCTCTAAAAGGCTCTGCTTTTCTATTTTATCTAATCAGTTAATTCGGTTCTAGTGGCTTCTCCACGTTGATTATTATTCTATCTCTCATTCCTTATCTATATCTTTCTTTTCTTTTTTTTTTATTCTTATTATTCTATTTTTTATCTCTATCTTTTAACTTACATTGTTCTTTTCCATTGTTCTTCACATTAAGGTGTCAATATTTCTCTACAATCTTTTCCTTTTTCCTGACTTTCCTACATGTTAGTAGAGGGTTCAAATGAATATGTCGATGAAAGTTTATTCTCTTTTTTTTTTTTTTTTTTTCATTTATCACAATATTTCATTACAGTAAGGGAAGGTGCAAGACCAAAAGCGACATTCTATTGCATTAGAATGAAAATGTTAGATCCTATGGTAATTAACATAAAGATTAGGATTACAATGCTCAGTTTGGGCAATCCGGTGGACTAAGGGAGAGAGTCATTCGCGGAAGATGTGTTTTTGGAACACAGGCCTGTACGACTCTCTGGGCGAGGGGAAAATAGGGGATTTTTATTTGTATATAATATATGTTTTTAAGCTCGGCTCTCAACGGGACCTCATTAATTGGATGTACATCTATTGTAGCTTCGCACTCCAGAAGCATTACCAAAAACTACACAAAAACATGCATAGATTATGGCTAGTTTGAATATAATGGTATGGAACACCGGTGGGATAAACAAACAACACAAACGCAAAAGCGTGCTCACACTGATGAAAAAAGAACATGTGGACGTGGCTCTATTAAGCGAAACGCACATTTTAGAGGAAGACATAAATACGTTAGCGGATAACATATACCATAATATTAGTCACTCTTCTTTTGGTACGAGAACTAGAGGTGTAGCCATAGTCGTCAGACGTAAATTAAATATCGAATTGAAAGGGGTATGGTCGGATGCTGAGGGGCGTATAACTATAGCTAGGATTGTACATAATAACAGGAAAATTGCGTTGGCAGCGGTATATGCCCCAAATTTGTACGAAGTGGGTTTCTTCACTTCACTAACCGGAGAAATGTTAAACCATCCCGAGTACTCATATATAATAGGTGCGGATTTTAATGCCATTTGGAATCCAAGGATGGACAAATCTTACCTTGCCTTTTCCAGCGAACAAAAAAATTCATCTAAAGCATTAAAAGATTGGTCAAAGACTACAGGGGTAATTGATTTATGGCGTTCACTTAATCCCATGACCCGTAAGTACTCTTGTCGTTCGGCGAGACACAACACATTATCCAGAATTGATTACGTCTTTGCATCCCGAGAATATTTGATAAATATGAAGTGGAAATGATACCCAATGCGCTATCAGATCACTGTTACTTAATCCTGAAAGCAACATTTGGTACACTATCTTCCCGGGCCCCAAGATGGCGTTTTAATACTATGCTGCTTAACAACAAGGAATTCATTACACAAATTAAAGAAGCTCTCACAGTATTCCTACGGGATAATGCAAACGCGGAGCAAGACCCCAGAATATTATGGATGTCGGTAAAGGGTATGAGCAAGGATTTCACGGATAGATTTTCCTCCATATTGCGCAAAAATCAATGCACAAACCTGACTGAAATGGAAACGCTTTACTCAACGCTTTTTAATTCTTTAAAATACAACAACTCTACTAGACTAGAAAACCAAGTTAACATTCTAAAGACAGAGATCAAAGCAATATACAGACAAAAATCGGAAATGCAAATACGCAGCACAAGACAACAGCAGTATTTCCAAGGTTCTAAACCTAGTCACCTATTAGCCATGCGATTAAGAATTAATGCAAAATTTGCAGATATAACTGCCATTAGAAAACAACAAGTACTTGTAACAGACCCCAAAATAATAAACGATACATTCAAAGAATTCTACTCCGACTTGTATAATTCAGAAACGACCTTTGATCAAAACAAATTAGACACATATCTTAATCAAATTACTCTCCCTAAACTTTCGGAGGACGACGCTAAACAGTTAGAAGCACCGATCACATTAGAAGAACTCAAGAAGGCCATATCCGGAATGAAAAACGGTAAGGCTCCGGGAAAAGACGGTATCCCATCAGAGATGTACCTTTCTTGCTGGGACATATTTGGACCCTTATTACTAAATATGATCTTATACTCAGTCAAGGAGGGGAGCTTCCATAAACACCACAATATCGCACTCATTTCAGTCCTTCTCAAAAAAGACAAAGACCCCACTGAGTGCGGTAGTTACCGACCTTTAAGCCTCCTCAGAACCGATGTCAAACTGTACTCTAAGATATTAGCCATCAGATTGCAAAAGCATATGACGTCTTTAGTTCATCCGGACCAAACTGGCTTCATAAGAGGTCGCCTGATCAATGATAACATAAGGCGAATACTGCACGTACTAGATGCAGACAAAGAGGACACCACACCTAAGGCGATGCTATCCCTGGATGCTATGAAAGCATTTGACAGGCTGGAATGGTCGTTTCTATGGGCAGTATTAGAAAGGATGGGGTTAGGAAAAGGATTCATTGATATGATTAAAGTACTATACAAGGACCCATCGGCCATGATTACAACAGGCACATTCATCTCCGAAATCTTTCCGGTATCACGCTCAGCCAGACAGGGTTGCCCTCTTAGTCCCGGACTATTCGATCTATCATTAGAGCCTTTAGCACAATTTATAAGACAATCCCAACACATAGAACCAATCGTAATCAAGGGCACACAACATAAAATTAGTTTATATGCGGACGACGTAATATTGTTCATGCAAAACCCCAACACCACATTGCCACATCTACTCAAGTTGATAGAGAACTTTGGTGATTTATCGGGATTTAAAATAAATTGGCCGAAGTCGGCTTTCCTTCCTCTTAACATCCGTGCAAAAAAAGACACAACCCTCCCAGGTGCGATACCCATGGTTAAACATTTTAGATGCTTGGGTGTGGAAATATTTCCCACCATAAGACAAACGGTGAAGCACAATTACACAAAAATACAGAACAAAATCAAAGACGACCTGGACAGGTGGGCAAAACTTAAAAACTCAGTACAGGCAAGGGTATCAATAGTTAAGATGGATGTATTACCAAGAATCAACTTCATCAGCTCAATGCTACCGTTACCTCCTCCAGAGGGCTACTGGAAAAGATTACAATCCTCCACATACAAATTTATTTGGAATAACAAACCACCTTGCATAAAAAGATCCACCGCACAGAGAAATAAAGCAGACGGTGGCATGGCAGTTCCAGATTTTTTACAATATTTTAAGGCTTTCACATTAAGACCATTGAAAATATGGTTTGATCCCCAGGCTTTGGTATCTTGGAGAGAATTGGAAGAAAACATAGTAGCCCCACAGAGACTGAAAGACTTAGCACACACTAAACTTTCAATCAAGCATTGTGAGCGGGAATTTGGCCCCATAATTACCCATGCAATCAGAACATGGCGGGAAACACAAAAAAAATATCCTAACCCTCAAAAATGGCATAATCACACTCCCATATTCAATAACAATGCACTCTTAATGGGAAAACGCCCTATAAGATTCCCTATATGGGAAGAGCAAGGCATACACTCATTAGGGGATATTTTTAATAACCAGGGCTTCTGTAGTTATGGCGAAATATGCACAAAGTTTAACCTCACCGAGTCCACATGGCTTTTTTACATACAGTTACGACTATGTCTGAGGTCTCACGGTGTTCCATTACTCATACCAATTGAACACCACAGATACCACAAATTTTTCTATGAAAGAGAAACATTGGGAGGTTTTGTATCAGGTTTTTATTATCAATTACTAACGTCCTCGTATGAAACCCTTCAACTAGACACTGTCTGGAGGAGGGATATACCAGACCTGGAAAATGACTTTGATTGGCAAGGAGCCTGGGCAAATGTCCGACTTACATCAAGGAACCCGGATCATCAACAAATCAATCTGAACTATATTCACAGGACATACTTGACTCCTATAAGACTGTGCAGAATGGGGCTTAAACAAGACTCCAAATGCTCCCAATGTACAAATGGGGACGAAGGAACATTTATGCACATGTATTGGGACTGCCCACCAGTTAAGGCATTCTGGAAAGATGTGTCCCAACAATTATCAAAACTTGTATCTTGGAATATACCTGTACACCCCTCGGTATTACTATTGAATGATGTTTTTGAGTTTGCAGTGAATCCACAGCTAAAGAGATTGGTTTTATCGGGTATCACAGTAGCTAAAAAGCTGATCGCATCACGCTGGTTTCAACCGGAAAAAATTTGCCGGAAAGTTTGGTTTCTTACATATCTCGATGTGATATATCAAGAAATATCTACAGCAAGAATTCTGGGTCTCAATGAATCCAAAATGTCAATGTGGGTAGAAGTGGTGGAGAGAATAAAAGCTAGCTTATAATGGTAGTGTCTGGTTAGGAGTGAGGGATAATGGAGGTACTATCCAAGGGGGGGTCCGGGAGGGGGGGGGGTTCGAGCTGGAGCATATGTGTGTAGGGT
This sequence comes from Notolepis coatsorum, assembly GCF_963971535.1. Taxonomy (NCBI): domain Eukaryota; kingdom Metazoa; phylum Chordata; class Actinopteri; order Aulopiformes; family Paralepididae; genus Notolepis; species Notolepis coatsorum. The sequence goes on from NC_140166.1 coordinate 223,868,375, forward strand.
TTTAGAAAATAGGTATTAGGGGTATGTTCTATACTAACATTTATATAATTGTAATTTCGCTGGATATACACTGTATACGGTTAAAATGTTATTATAGACTATTTTTGTTTTATCTTGTTTCTGTACTTGCATGTAATTTTAACCACCTTGACTGAAAGTTTCATTATGCATTGTGTGTTGAGTACTGACTTTTAATAATTTTTGTTTTGCAATAATAAAAAAAATATAAAAAAAAAAAAAAAAAAAAAGAAGAAAAGAAAGAAACCAGCAAAAGAATAAACACCAGGCAGCTGTCTAAAAGCCTGTGTGACCTCTAGCTTTTCTCTCAAGTGGTTCATAAATGGACTCAGAACTGAGTCTCGGAGCTCCTCCCACCTGCAGACTTAAGCATTGTTTTTGGAACTCGTCATTTTCATTTAACGCTATTGAATTTCAAATGGTAATTCATGACCGTTTCATATTCTTCCTTAAAGATTTGGAACAGATATTTGACAAAGTAATTGCTGCTAATTGGAGGGATGATATCTAGACTTAAACCAGCCTGTTTCTATTCTTACCTCCATCTCGAAAGTCATGGAGAAAATAGTCTACGAACAGGTCGAAAAGTACCTGGCGGAAAAAAACCTAATCTACGAATTCCAATCTGGCTTCAGAACGTCCCACTCCACTGACACATGCCTCCTCTATTTGAACGACCACATCAAACAAGAGGTGGACGCGGGCAAATACTGCGGCATGGTCATGCTGGACCTACAAAAGGCCTTCGACACTGTCAATCACTCCATTCTAATGGACAAGCTAAAAGCAATTGGTTTTGATAGCCTATCAGTGAGCTGGATGCAGTCCTACCTAGAGGGGAGAGAACAGATGGTAGAGGTAAACGGTACTCTATCCCCCCCCCCTCACAGTGAGCTGTGGTGTTCCACAAGGAAGCATACTAGGACCGCTACTCTTCCTAATTTATGCAAATGACATGTCAGCCTGTGACTGCAATTTGTTCCTGTTTGCGGACGACTCAGCCCTGCTGGTCTCTGACAAGAACAAATTGCAGGTTGAAAAAACCCTCAGCACGGAACTAGGCAAAATCTGCATATGGCTCGCTGATAACAAACTATCATTACACATGGGCAAAACAGAGTCCATTCTCTTCGGTTCAAATAACAAACTCAGCAAGACCGACGGATTCTCAGTTACAGTGGGTGACAATATTGTCACAAGGAAAGACGAAATTACCTACCTGGGTTCCATCCTAGAGGCAAATCTTTCCTGTGACAAAATGGCATCCAATGTAATAAAAAAAGTCAACCAACGAACTAGATTCTTGTACCGGATCTCCTCTCTGGTAAACAAGAATACCCTGAAGACTCTGGCAGGAGCACTCATTCAAGGGTACTATGACTATGCGTGCACCTCATGGTACCAAAGCACCTCAAAGGCGCTTAAAACAAAATTACAAACATCACAAAACAAACTGGTCAGACTACTGCTTGACCTGAACCCCAGAACCCACCTCACCCCTGCCCACTTTGCCAACCTAGGATGGCTTAGAGTAGATGACAGAGTACAGCAACTTGCAATGGGCCTGGTCTACAAGATACACTATACGACCGGGGTGCCCATGTACATGTCAAAATACTTCCCAAAGGTCAGTGAATACCACAACCACTACACCAGAGGAAGCTCAACAAATCATGTGAAACCCAGATTCGGCTCAAACAAGGGACTAAACACGTTTCGCAATTATGCCACAACAATGTGGAACGCCCTACCCAAAGCTGTAAAGGAATGTGAATCCCTGCCCACATTCAAAACCGCTCTTAAAGAGCACCTACGGGAGGCTGCAATTCGAAACTGGCCACCGTAAATGCCCAAAACCCCCACCACCTCCTAATAGACAGTCTCCTCCCCACCGCATGTATATATTCCCTCCCCGCCGTATGTATATTTCCCTTCCACCCCCTCCTAATGTACAGTCCCCTCCCCATCATATGTATATACTCTGTCAGGATCTAGGGGTAACAGTACTGTATATTTGAATACCGCCTATGTCACAAATGTATCAGTACTAAATACCTATATGTCCCTATGCCATAAATGTCATGTATGTTGTGTATGTCATAAATGTCTATATGAATTGAAAATGGGGGACCCTGATGGAAACAAGACAAACGTCTTTCTCAGGTCTGCATCCCCTTAACAATTGTATGTATTGAGCCGTACTGTATTGTACCCATTCTGCAATCTGTTAAATAAAGTTTTCATTCATTCATTCATTCATTGATATTGGAATAGTAAACAGTAAGTAGTAAACAGTAAGTAAACAGCATAGGTAACAGTATTGAATTTCAATGGTATCAATTTAGAAAGTAATTATTTGAGGGATGATATCTAGATTTAAACCAGCATTGGATTTCAAACACTAAGTCATTTAAATGTAACACTATTTCATTTCAATGGTAATATATATCTAGACTAAAAGCAGCATTATTTTGGAACTCTAACTTGTTTGATTCTAACGCTATTGAATTTCAATAGTAATTAAAACGGTGAATACATATGAAAAAAGGTTGTTGATTGTTGAGTATGAAAATAAAGATGTGGACTTCCCCACAGGCAAAGGGACAGAGGTGCTGAAGAGAGAAATGGATTATGTGAATATCCAATATCAAAACCAACTTTACCCCATTTGATAGAATAGTACTCTGATAAACGTAAAAGGACTCTATTAAAAATTCTACTAAAGTAATAGCATAAAAGTAAATATTGAATGTAAGTGACTAAAGTAAATACACATTCTGTATGGTGTACTACAGGATTATAATGCTTGGGAGCTCCTAAATGCTCAATGCATCAGCCTCTGTGACGTCAAACTGGTTGTTCATCCAGTTATGCTGGTTGTGATTCCTTCCTTTTGACATCGACAGACTTAAACATTAAATGTTATGTTTTCCATCTGATCACATATTTTGGATTAAAATAAAGTACAGTAACTGTCAGGGTTTGTATAAATGTGGTTGAGGAAAATAAATTAGGAAACTTCCTTTGAAGTGTACATAGTAAAATGTATTGTTGTGATTATTATTCTTATTTGTTAAAAAAGATTATGCACTGTACTGTCGTAGCACGTTCCATTGTGTTTACATAAATGGCGAATAAAGTAATCTGAATCTGAATCTGAGATCCCTAAACTGGAAATACTCAAGTAAAGTATCCTAAAAACTGTATTTAAATACAAGAGTAAAAGTACTTTCTTTCCTCCCCTGGGTTCTCTACTTTCTTTCAAGTTCAAGTTTGTTTATTATTTGTCACAACAAAATACAGAATACTTTATAATGAAATGCTTGTTTCTGTATGAGCCCCTGAGAGTGGGCTACATACAGTTACTGTACCTACTAATGCATATTTGGTAACATCAAGTTATTCTCTAGATATCTTTTTAACAACTGTAATCATGGGTCTCATAATTATATATATACATAACTTTGCTCATGAAATGAGAACTACTGCAGATTTACTTTGACACCAATGCCCAGCAATGAAGTCGGGTTCTTTCTGAGACATAAAGGAAACTGGTAAGAAACCAGCCTCCAAACAAATCAGTAAATCAAATCAGTGAAAGAGCGAGAGACAGAGAGAGAGAGAGCAAGAGAGAATAGTGAGTGTGAGAGAAAGAGAAAGCAAGAGAGGAGAGAATGAGAGTAAATGCGAGAGAGAGAGAGAGAGAGAGAGAGAGAGAGAGAGAGAGAGAGAGAGAGAGAGAGAGAGAGAGAGAGAGAGAGAGAGAGAGAGAGAGAGAGAGAGAGAGAGAGAGAGAGAGAGAGAGAGAGAGAGAGAGAGAGTGACAGTAAATGATGTGTGAGAGTGTGTGTGAGAGAGAGAGAGAGGAGAAAGTGTGAGAGAAAAAGAAAGCAAGAGAGGAGAGAGTGACAGTAAATGATGTGTGAGAGAGAGAGAGAGGAGAAAGTGTGAGAGAAAAAGAAAGCAAGAGAGGAGAGAGTGACAGTAAATGATGTGTGAGAGTGTGTATGAGAGATAGAGAGAGAGAGAAATGTAAAGAGATTTTGTATTGTGTTGTATTGAGTATGTATACCTCTTTCTCTCTTTGTGCTTATGAGTTTTAGTGGGGTTTCCTTGACAAAGTAAACACATTAGAGGTAGTTGATGGCGAGAGAAAGTCTGAACTATGTACAAACATCTATCTATGAGTATGAATCACAGTAAAATAGACACTGTCTCTTTAAAGTGACTCCTCCCCTGTACAACTATAACCAGGAAGCACCTCCCACCAAAACGCGTCACACACAATCAGAGTTTACTCTACAACCAGGAAGCAGTGAAGCACGCCACCCGCGTGATCAGATTTCACTCTTCCTGAGAAAACAAAACTTGAAATGGCGCAGCAAGGAGTTGATCTATTCCGGGACCAGTTCTGCTGTTCTATCTGTCTGGATCTACTGAAGGATCCGGTCACTATTCCCTGTGGACACAGCTACTGTATGGGCTGTATTAAAGACTGCTGGGATCGAGATGATCAGAGGGGGATCTACACATGTCCCCAGTGCAGGGAGACTATTACTCCGAGGCCTTCTCTGAAGAAAAACAATATGCTGGCTGAAGTGATAGAACAACTAATGAAGACAGGACTCCAAGCTGCTCCTCCTGATCACTGTTATGCTGGACCTGCAGACGTGGCCTGTGATTTCTGCACTGGGAGAAAGCAGAAAGCCCTCAAGTCCTGCCTGGTATGTCTGGCTTCTTACTGTGAAACTCACCTCCAGCCTCACTATCAATCTGATACCTTTAAGAAGCATAAGCTGGTCATAGCCTCCACACGGCTTCAGGAGAACACCTGCACTCGTCATGACAGGATTCTGGATGTTTTCTGTCGTACTGATCAGCAGTGTATCTGTTATTTGTGTTCCATGGATGAACATAAAGGCCATGATACAGTCTCAGCTGCAGCAGAAAGGACAGAGAGACAGAAAGAGCTTGGCATGAGTCAGCAGAAAATCCACCAGAGAGTCCAGGAGAGAGAGAAGCGACTCAAAGAGGCCCAACAGGCTGTTGATTCTCTCAATCGCTCTGCTGATAAAGCAGTGGGGGACAGTGAGAGAATGTTCACTGAGCTGATACGCTCCTTGGAGACGCGGCGCTCTGAGCTGAAGAAGGTCATCAGAGCCCAACAGAGGACCACAGTGACTCAGGCTGAAGAAGTGCAGAAGAGACTGGAGCAGGAGATAGCGGACCTGAGGAGGAGAGACACTGAGCTGGAGCAGCTCTCACACACAGAGGACCACATCCACTTTCTACAGAGTTACCCCTCCCTCTCCGGTCCCAGTGAGTCTACAGACTTACCCAGCATCAGTGTCCTTCCTCTCCTGTACTTTGCAGATGTGACTGAGGTCGTGTCTGAGCTGAGAGACAAACTACAGGACGTTCTGAAAGAGCAGTGGCCCAGAATCTCAACAACAGTGAATGCAGTTAATGTTTTACTGCCACCAGAGCCCAAAACCAGAGCTGACTTCTTACAATATTCCTCTCAGATCACACTGGACCCAAACACAACACACAGATATCTGTCTTTGTCTGAGGAGAACAGAAAAGCAACATGTATGCAGCAAGAGCAGTCATATCCTAATCACCCAGAACGATTTATTGGATGGTGGCAGGTTCTGGGTAGAGAAGGTCTGACTGGACGCTGTTACTGGGAGGTGGAGTGGAGTGGAGTGGTTTGTGTAGCAGCCTCCTCCAAAGACATTAGTAGAACAGGCACCTGTGAGGACTGTGTGTTTGGATACAATTCCAAATCCTGGACTTTAGAGTGCACACCAAGTCATTACTTCTTCAGACACAATAACAAGAACATAACAGTACCGGGCCCCCGGTCCTCCAGAATAGGAGTGTACCTGGATCACAGGGCAGGGACTCTGTGCTTCTACAGCGTCTCTGACACCATGACCCTCCTGCACAGAGTCAACACCACATTCACTCAGCCTCTCTATCCTGGACTTAGGCCTAACAAAAATAATGGTTGGTTTCAGGTTGCCGACCGACCCTGCCGATTTAGGTGCGACCCAATATATTTTATGAGTTTTTAAAAAAAATTATATATTAAAAAAAAAAAAAAAAAAAAAAAAAAAAAAAAAAAATCCGATTTTTTTTTTTTTTTTTTTTTTTCGAATAAAGTTTCATTGAAATCTTAGTCAAACATTTAGTATTATGGATATTAAACATGCTGGCAGAGTACATGCATCCATGTTGTTGTGAACATTTTAATTAAATAAAGAAATTCCCTATCCATAGTCGCCGTGGGAAAGAATAAAATAAAAAAATAAAATAAAATAAATTCCCTACCTACCCATGGCCAAACTGACAACCAACCTGAAACCAACTATTATTTTTGTTAGGCCTTAGGATATGTTACTCTGGGGAGGCTGCTGAGTTCTGTGAGCTGAAGTAGAGATCAGTGACATTCACAGCTCCTCTACCCAGGGTTTTGGATTTAAATTGATCTTGAAGAAGCTGAGTTGTGAAAGATGAGGTAATTAGGCGTTACATTCACTCAGTCACTCTATCATTGTTCTGAGGGACACACACACACACACTATGTTTAGCTTTGTTTCTAGTTTCTAGCCTACCGGGGTAAAGTTTGTTTGATTGGATTATTTACATATTCACATATTTGATTCCCATCTTCAATACCTCTGTCCCTTTGCATGTGGGGAAGTCAAAATCTTTATTTCCATACTCGGGGTAGGCTGGACAACAATATGCAACCGTTGTATTTGTGTTTGATCACCTTTGGTCATTTTGAATTACTGTGGGATTTGGGTCAGTCTCCTCTCTCTGTTCCAAGGGGGGGCGGGGGGGTTGGTAACAATGTGGTGGCCGGACCTCCATGGAGGAGGTTGATTCAGCCTATAACCTTCTCCCTCACCTCTTCTCTGGGCAGCCGGGACACTTCATACGGGACACTCTATTTTCAAGGCCTTCTGTTGAACCCACAGCCAGGATGTGTGGGGCATGGGTCAGTCGTAAATGCAACTATTTTGTTTTAGAACAGACCCATCTGCGTTATCAAAAGAGAGAGAGAGAGAGATGTTCTTCTGGTGGCCGACTTTGAGGGAGACAGACCTAGATAGGAGCTGGTTTAGGAAGAATGACCATTCATTGAATATTGTGCATTTTGTCTTTTGTTCTTGTATTCTTACTAAATAAACGTGGACATCTAAACCCAGAAGGACCCGTGTGGATATTTGCTTGAAACTTGCCGTTTCACAGACTGAACCTCAATATAGAACTTTGAACACAACGCGAAGGAATTCACTTGAACTCACTATTTCCATGATGTGCTACATGAGAACTTCAGTCTAAATCTAACATTACCATTGAAATTCAATACTGTTCAAATGAAACGAGTTAGAGTTCATAGAAGAAACATAAGTCTATACTCTACAGTATCAATAATACAAATATGTGTGTACATGTACAGCCCAACCTGTTATAAATATACAAATAACTATGCTAAGTCTACCCCTGGTACACATATAGCTAACTCTATCTTATGTCTACTCCCGGTACAATATATATACTGTAACTATAATTATAAATATAAGTATATCCTGTGCAATATATAGTGCTCCATACTAAGTCTACCTTGATCTGTACATGGAATATAAGATATTTGGAACTTTCTGAACCTATTTTAAAATGTAATATAGATCAGTTTTACTACAATGTTTGCAAACATTGCCAACATACCCAAAGTGTTTCAGCCACAGAACAAATACAAGCAGCGTTGTCTGGTGTCAGTCAGCAGGCTATGAAAACAGGGCTCCATTCTTATGTCTGGTGGTGGAGCTACACATTCATGTATGTTTGGATCAATTACCTTTAACATATTCAATCTAGCCAATTAAAAAATGCACACATTTGGATATGATCACTTTTCCCTTTGTATAATAACTGTATAAGGTGACTGTACAATTGTCTTCATATAAACATTTAGTATAAAATAATTACCCATAAAATATAAAGGGCAATGTATAGTGTGTAAAAACATATATAAAAATAACCATACTTTCACAAGTTCATAGTTTATTCAAAATATATATTGATTTAAGTATCCAACAGGACTTTACATAAACATTTGTACAGTGGTGATGATGAGAGACAAGTTATGCAACACACCCGCACTCTATTTCAGTTCACTGGAGATATCGTATCTTTGCTGACAAAATAACAGCAAGTTATGAAGGTCAAAGGTTGTGCAAAATCTTCCAGCTTTGTCCTTGGACCATATCTTGTTCCACATATGAAATTAATAATCCATAATAAATAGGACTGTTACAGTTGGACAACAAAACAATATTTTGTATATTATCTATAGAACAAAGGCTGATTATGGCTGCACTTTGAAATTGAAATGATATAACATGTCACTGTATGTTAGTTGCTATAGCAACACTGCTAGGAGTAGTTTAGTGTATATTGTATACTGAGCTGAATTAACTCTTCATCAAAACGTTATAGCTAAGTGTTTTATTCACAATGGGAAATCAGATATTGCATAAAATCTGTTGTATAAAAGCAACAGAACACTAAAGGCTGTGCGTTGTAGTAAATCTAGTAAATAGAGTCGCGGCTGAGATGATGGAAATACTTTAGATGTGATGTTATTTACTCTTGTGTTCTATTGCTTAATCACTTCCTGTAGTAACATTTACAGAAACATGTTACATTATGGTTCACTGCAGATTTGGAAAGGCCGTCACCAGGGTTAACATTTTAACCCACCTCTTCAACCTCGCGATCCCAGCATAGAGCTGCATGTAAATGGTAAATGGTAAATGGCTGCATTTATATACTAGCACTTTTATCCAAAGCGCTTTACAATTTGTTCCTCACATTATACCCATTCACTCACACATTCACACACCGACGGTAATTTGGACAGTCTTTCAATGCCATTATGAATAACTAGCAATCTGTCTGTCGATGAGAGCTTTCTTATGTCTAACTATGCCTGCCATTCAAAATGCCATTCCAGCATTCGTCCCTATGAGACAGTTCTAGTCAAATTCTGCACTAATGCTAACATGAGTATGTAACAATCTCATACTGGCTGCATATATTTTCTACTGTATCTAGAAGCTCATACTGGCTGCATATATTTTCTACTGTATCTAGAAGCTCATACTGGCTGCATATCTGTTCTACTGTCTATAGAAGCTCATTGGTTTGTAAATGTAATAGATTTTCTATAGATTTTTAGTTTTTAATGTATGTTCTGTAATCTGTATATTGGCCTGGCAAATGGTGTGTTATTGTTGTATTAATTATGATACTGCACACGATAACCATTAAATATAAGGATCTTGAATACAAGGTGTAGTGGTTTTAGCTCTATAGTCAATACAATGACAAGAGATCTGGACGGGCCATTGTAACACTTGGCAACTCTCACTGATTTACAGTATAAACTGGTGGCAGATTATCATGGACACAAGATGGCGCTATTCACCATACAATCATTAGACTCTAGCTTGCCTTCATTTGCACCTTTCCAATGTTGTCCCAGTACACCAGGTGCTGTGCTGGTAAAGACACAATGACAAGATGCAGATATTTTACATTGCAAAATTAGCTGGAATGCTGCCATCTGATTAGGTTAAGATAAGATATTTCTTTATTGATCCCCTTGGGGAAATTCAGGCATCATAGCAGCATGGGGGAGGGGGGGGGGGTACAGGTAGTAAAAACAACACAAGCAGTGTAAACAAATAGGTCAATATAATTTACTATCTAACTAACTGAAATATATATTCACAGTGTCACATAAGGTGCAGTATGCATAAGGTAGTGTTATAATTTACTATCTAACTAACGGAAATATACATTATTCACAGTATCACAGTATCCACATGATTGATTGATTGATTGATTGATTGAAAAGTTTATTAACAGATTGCAGAATGGGTACAGTACAGTACAGCTCAATACATACAATTGTTAAGAGGATGCAGACCTGAGAAAGACTTTCGTCTTGTTTCCATCAGGGTCCTCCATTTTCAATTCATCATATGACACACACGACATACAGATAGACAGTACTGCTACATCTATACATTTATGACATACCAGATAATATAAGGTGCAGTATGCCTAAGGTAGTGTTATTGTCCTCCTTGGGTTCCTATTAGTTCTAGGTCAATGTCTGGCAGCAGTCGCTGCCCACTGTTGTGGAGCCTGATGGCCGCTGGTATACAAGCACTGTCCGAGGCGGTTAGTTGAGTGTCGGGGGGGTATGAGTCTGTGGCTGAACGTGCTTCTCATCTTGACTCATCTTGACCCACAGACGTCTGACAACCTTCTACTGGCAAATGAGCTCAATGAGTTTTACTGCCGGTTTGACAGGGAACCCCCGGCCCCCTTTCCTCACACCCCCAGACCACAATCACCCCCCCGGTCCCCAGTGGTAACCCTGTCTCCCCTACCACGACCCCCCCCCCCCCACCCACCCCCCATTCCCCTTCCCCTCTCCCGCCACCCCTCCCCCCTCCTCCTCCCCCCCCCCCCCCCCTCTCTGTCACAGAAAGAGAGGTGAACCGCCTGTTTAAGAGCCAAAACCCCCGGAAGGCAGCCGGTCCTGACTCTATCTCACCCGCCACCCTGAAGCACTGTGCCGACCAGCTGTCCCCAGTGTTCACTAACATTTTTAACACCTCACTGGAGCTGTGTCGGGTCCCAGCATGTTTTAAGGCCTCGACCATCATCCCCGTCCCCAAGAAGGCCAAGGTCACAGGCCTTAACGACTACAGACCGGTCGCCCTGACGTCTGTGGTCATGAAGGTCTTTGAGCGCCTTGTCCTGGCCCACCTGAAGTCCACCACAGACCCTCTCCTGGACCCCCTGCAGTTTGCATACAGAGCCAACCGTTCCACGGACGATGCTGTGAACATGGCTCTGCATTATGTCCTGGAACACCTGGACACTGCAGGGACCTACGCCAGGATTCTGTTAGTGGACTTCAGCTCGGCCTTCAACACCATACTCCCGCACATCCTGGAGCACCAGATGTCCCTGCTGCAGGTGCCGGACTCTACCTGCAGGTGGATCACGGACTTCCTGACTAACAGGACTCAGCGGGTGAAGTTGGGAATCAACATCTCCGATCCCAAGTCCATCAGCACTGGCTCCCCACAGGGCTGTGTTCTGTCCCCACTACTATTCTCTATGTACACCAACAGCTGCGTCTCTCTGCACCCCTCGGTCAAACTCCTGAAATTTGCGGACGACACCACCCTGGTGGGTCTCATATCCAGGGGGGACGAGTCCGCCTACAGGAGGGAGATCGAGAGGCTGCTGAGCTGGTGCAGCTGCAACAACCTGGACCTCAACGCCCAGAAAACAGTGGAGATGGTAGTGGACTTCAGGCGGAAGGCAGCCCCCCCCACCCCGATCATTCTGGGAGGCACCCCGGTGGCCTCTGTGGAGTCCTGCCGCTTCCTCGGCATGACACTCTCCCGGGACCTAAAATGGGAGCTGAACACCATCGCTCTCAATAAAAAGGCCCGGAAGAGGATGTACTTCCTACGTCAGCTGAGGAAGTTCAGGCTGCCGAGGACCATGATGGTCCAGTTTTACACCGCCATCATCCAGTCCATCCTCACCCTCTCCATCATCACCTGGTTCCCTGCAGCCACGGTCAGGGACAAGGCCAAGCTGCAGCGGGTGATACGCTCGGCGGAGAGGGTGATCGGCTGCCCCCTTCCCTCCCTCGAGTCCCTACATTCCACCAGGGCCTTGAGGAGGGCGAGGAAGATCATGGCAGACCCCGCCCACCCGGGTCACAACCTCTTCAACATGCTCCCCCACGGCAGGCGGCTACGGCTGCCCAAGACACTAAAGTCCCGCCACAGACTGAGTTTCTTCCCCTCAGCGGCTCGCCTGGTTAACGAGTCAGGTGTCCCCCTGCTCCACCCCCCCTCTATGGCGAGCTGCTAGGGCTGGACTTCTGGACTTGAACTATGCTGCACTGTATCCATGTCCCCTACCACTACCACTGCACTTTACTGTCTTATTGTTGTCTCACTGTTCTGTCCTGTTTTGCACTTATTTATTTATCATTATTATTATTTTGTTGTTCCTATTTGTGAATAATCATGCATTGAAATGTCAAATCACGTTCCATTTGTACCTGTACAATATGGTGAATAAAGTAATCTGAATCTGAATCTGACTAGCTCGTCGTAGAGAGGGTGGGAGGGGTTCTCCAGGATGGCAGCCAGCTTCCTTCTCATCCCCCTCTCTGCCATCACCTCTAGTCTAGGTAGCTCGACTCCCACCACGGAGCTAGCCTTCCTCACCAGCTTGTTGAGCTTGTTGGTGTCCCTTGAGTTGATGTAGCCTCCCCAGCATGCCACAGCATAGAAGAGGACGCTGGACACTACAGACTGATAGAATGACTGCAGCAGTCTATTGCACACGTTGAAGGACCCGAGTCTCCTGAAGGGGCACTTCACCAAAAAACAGGGGCAATTTATTTTTACAAATAACCTCACACACATCCAAAAACTTGTGCAAAGTTTTGCAAATATTAATTTAGTTTGACAGCTATTGAGAGTAAATTAGTTTGAATATGGCAACCAGTAATGTCGTCAGGGACACTGAATAATTGTGTTGTGTTAATCACAGCTCAATTAAATAATAATTGAGCCTTGCTCATAGAAGTTATTGTTTCAAATGTTTTTTTTTATAAACCATTTATTATAGATTCTGCAAGTCTTCTTTTAATAAAAACATCAAGAAGAAAAGAAAGAAACCAGCAAAAGAATAAACACCAGGCAGCTGTCTAAAAGCCTGTGTGACCTCTAGCTTTTCTCTCATGTGGTTCATAAATGGACTCAGAACTGAGACTCTCGGAGCTCCTCCCACCTGCAGACTCTCGGAGCTCCTCCCACCTGCAGACTCTCGGAGCTCCTCCCACCTGCAGACTTCAGCATTGTTTTTGGAACTCGTCATTTTCATTTAACGCTATTGAATTTCAATGGTAATTCATGACCGTTTCATATTCTTCCTTAAAGATTTGGAACAGATATTTGACAAGCTAATTGCTGCTGATTGGAGGGATGATATCTATACTTAAACCAGCATTGATATTGGAATAGTAAACAGTAAGTAGTAAACAGTAAGTAAACAGCATAGGTAACGGTATTGAATTTCAATGGTATCAATTTAGAAAGTAATTATTTGAGGGATGATATCTAGATTTAAACCAGCATTGGATTTCAAACACTAAGTCATTTAAATAACTCTCCTATCCCCTTAACACCAACCGCTGAAGTGTCCTTGAGCAAGGCACTTAACCCCCAACTGCTCCAGTGGAGTTGCTCAGTGGCCAACGGTGTCAGACTGTGGTTGTATTGGGCAGCTCCCAGGTGTGAATGGAACTGTGTGAATGTGAAGCAGGGCGTTCCTGAAAAAGAGCATCCTCTCAGCGAACCTAATAAATGTTAATAAAATAAATAAATAAAATAAATGTAACGCTATTTCATTTCAATGGTAATATATATCTAGACTAAAAGCAGCATTCTTTTGGAACTCTAACTTGTTTGATTCTAACGCTATTGAATTTCAATAGTAATTAAAAAGGTGAATACATATGAAAAAAGGTTGTTGATTGTTGAGTATGAAAATAAAGATGTGGACTTCCCCACAGGCAAAGGGACAGAGGTGCTGAAGAGAGAAATGGATTATGTGAATGTCCAATATCAAACCAACTTTACCCCATTTGATAGAATAGTACTCTGATAAACGTAAAAGGACTCTATTAAAAATTCTACTAAAGTAATAGCATAAAAGTAAATATTGAATGTAAGTGACTAAAGTAAATACACATTCTGTATGGTGTACTACAGGATTATAATGCTTGGGAGCTCCTAAATTCTCAATGCATCAACCTCTGTGTGACGTCAAACTGGTTGTATATGCTGGTTGTGATTCCTTCCTTTTGACATCGACAGACTTAAACATTAAATGTTTATGTTTTCCATCTGATCACATATTTTGGATTAAAAGAAAGTACAGTAACTGGCAGGGTTTGTATAAATGTGGTCGAGGAAAATAAATTAGGAAACTTCCTTTGAAGTGTACATAGTAAAATGTATTGTTGTGATTATTATTCTTATTTGTTAAAAAAGATTATGCACTGTACTGTCGTAGCACGTTCCATTGTGTTTACATAAATGGTGAATAAAGTAATCTGAATCTGAGATCCCTAAACTGGAAATACTCAAGTAAAGTATCCTACAAACTGTATTTAAATACAAGAGTAAAAGTACTTTCTTTCCTCCCCTGGGTTCTCTACTTTCTTTCAAGTTCAAGTTTGTTTATTATTTGTCACAACAAAATACAGAACACTTTATAATGAAATGCTTGTTTCTGTATGAGCCCCTGAGTGTGCTACATACAGTTACTGTACCTATTTACTAATGCATATTTGGTAACATCAAGTTATTCTCTAGAATCTAGATATCCTTTTAACAACTGTAATCATGGGTCTCATAATTATATATATATACATAACTTTGCTCATGAAATGAGAACTACTGCAGATTTACTTTGACACCAAATGCCCAGCAATGAAGTCGAGTTCTTTCTGAGACATAAAGGAAACTGGTAAGAAACCATTGATTGAATTGAATTGATTGAATTGATTGATTGAAAAGTTTATTAACAGATTGCAGAATGGGTACAGTACAGTACAGCTCAATACATACAATTGTTAAGAGGATGCAGACCTGAGAAAGACTTTCGTCTTGTTTCCATCAGGGTCCCCCATTTTCAATTCATCATATGACACACACGACATACAGATAGACAGTACTGCTACATCTATACATTTATGACGTACCAGATTTTCAAATACAGTACTGTTTGTGATACTAAAAAAATCCAGAAAAAGAGTGTATATACATTTGACATAGAAACTGTGCATTGGGGGAGGTTGGGTAGGTGGGGTGGGGCTGTATATTGGAGGTGTGGGGGGGGGGGGGGGGGTGTTGGGTAAGGGGGGGGGGGACTGTACATTGGAATACTGACATACATTTGACATAGAAACTGTACATTGGAGGAGGTTGGGTAGGTGGGGTGGGGTTGGGTGGGGCTGTACATTGGAATACTGACAAAGCCATGCTTGGTCTTTATTGTACAACTGGGTTAGGACATTTGTAGGGGCCAGTTTTGAATTGCAGTCTCCCGTAGGTGTTCTTTGAGAGTGTTTTTGAAGGTGGGTAGTGATTCACATTCCTTTACAGCTTTGGGTAGGGCGTTCCACATTGTTGTGGCATAATTGCGAAACGTGTTTAGTCCCTTGTTTGAGCCGAATCTGGGTTTTACATGATTTGTGGAGCTCCCTCTGGTGTTGTGATCGTGGTATTCACTGACCTTTGGGAAGTATTTTGACATGTACATGGGTACCTTGGTCGTGTAGTGTATCTTGTAGACCAGGCCCATTGCAAGTTGCTGTACTCTGTCGTCTACTCTAAGCCATCCTAGGTTGGCAAAGTGTGCAGGGGTGAGGTACGTGGGTTCTAGGAGTCAGGTCAAGCAGTAGTCTGACTAGTTTGTTTTGAGATGTTTGTAATTTGGTTTTTAGTGCCTTTGAGGTGCTTTGGTACCATGAGGTGCAAGCATAGTCATAGTACCCTTGAATGAGTGCTCCTGCCAGAGTCTTCAGGGTATTCTTGTTTACCAGGGAGGAGATCCGGTACAAGAATCGAGTTTGTTGATTGACTTTTTTTTATTACATTGGATGCCATTTTGTCACAGGAAAGATTAGCCTCTAGGATGGAACCCAGGTAGGTAATTTCATCTTTCCTTGTGACAATATTGTCACCCACTGTAACTGAGAAGCCGTCGGTCTTGCTGAGTTTGTTATTTGAACCGAAGAGAATGGACTCTGTTTTGCCCATGTGTAATGATAGTTTGTTGTCGGCGAGCCATATGCAGATTTTGCCTAGTTCCGAGCTGAGGGTTTTTTCAACCTGTAACTTGTTCTTGTCAGAGACCAGCAGGGCTGAGTCGTCCGCAAACAGGAACAAGTTGCAGTCACAAGCTGACGACATGTCATTTGCATAAATTAGGAACAGTAGTGGTCCTAGTATGCTTCCTTGTGGAACACCACAGTTCACTGTGAGGGGGGGGATAGGGTACCGTTTACCTCCACCATCTGTTCTCTCCCCTCCAGGTAGGATTGTATCCAGCTCACTGATAAACTATCAAAACCAATTGCTTTTAGCTTGTCAATCAGAATGGTGTGATTGACAGTGTCGAAGGCCTTTTGTAGGTCTAGCATGACCATGCCGCAGTATTTGCCCGCGTCCACCTCTTGCTTGATGTGGTCGTTCAAATAGAGAAGGCATGTGTCAGTGGAGTGGGATGTTCTGAAGCCAGATTGGAATTCGTAGATTAGATTTTTATCCGCAAGGTAC
Source organism: Notolepis coatsorum (assembly GCF_963971535.1). Lineage (NCBI taxonomy): Eukaryota > Metazoa > Chordata > Actinopteri > Aulopiformes > Paralepididae > Notolepis > Notolepis coatsorum. The sequence continues at coordinate 223,884,868 of NC_140166.1, forward strand.
TTTTCGACCTGTTCGTATACTATTTTTTCCATGACTTTCGAGCCTGAAATATGTGAAGTCCATTTGAGTTTGTTATTTCATTAATGTCTTCTAGTTCGAAGTGATTTTCCACTGTGGTGTGTGGTTGATATTGTGGCGGTAGGTGGGGAGGGGGGGATGGGGTCCTGTGTTCATTGATGTTAGGAGGGGGGGTGGGGATGATCCTTTGTCCTCTGCTGGTGTCAATGGTCGGTGTGAAAGCCCGCGATGTGGGGGGGGGGGGGGGGGGGCTGGTTGCTGTCCTCAGATGTGTCTGGAGGGGGGGTGGGGATGATCCTTTGTCCTCTGCTGGTGTCTTTGGTCGGTGTGAAAGCCCGCGACGTGGGGGGGGGGGGCTGGTTGCTGTCCTCAGATGTGTCTGGAGGCCCTCCGTTGTGGGGGAGGGGGGGTGGGTCAGCCCTATGTGCAAATCAGTAAATCAAATCAGTGATAGAGCGAGAGACAGAGAGAGAGCAAGAGAGAATAGTGAGTGTGAGAGAAAGCAAGAAAGGAGAGAATGAGAGTAAATGCGAGAGAGAGAGGGAGAAAGTGTGTGTGTGAGAGAGAGATAGGAGAAAGAGATATTGTATTGTGTTGTATTATCATATCCTTTCTTGGCGCAGCGGTTTGTGATGTCGGCCCCCGTGCGGGAGACCGGGGTTCAACTCCCACTCGAGGCATCGAAGTTTAAGGTGACGTTGTCACAACCGTTACATGTATACCTCTTTCTCTCTTTGTGCTTATGAGTTTTAGTGGGGTTTCCTTGACAAAGCAAACACATTAGAGGTAGTTGATGGCGAGAGAAAGTCTGAACTATGTAAAAACATCTATCTATGAATCACAGTAAAATAGACACTGTCTCTTTAAAGTGACTCCTCCCCTGTACAACTATAACCAGGAAGCACCTCCCACCAAACACGCGTCACACACGATCAGAGTTTACTCTACAACCAGGAAGCACCTTCCACCCACACGATCAGAATTTACTGAGCAAAGGCTGCTGGGAAACAAGATGGCTGCCTGAACTAAGAGCTCTACACTGTCTCAGTGATTAAATTTGCAATTCTTACCTCCACTCAAGGACAATTTCAATAATTTTGTTTCAACTTAAATTAAGTAAAGGCTTTTGATAAAACGTGGTGATTTGCAAGATGGCAACAACAAGGAAAGGCCAGCGAAACAAACAAGATGTCGACGACCAAACAATTGAAACAGACAATGACCCCACGCTGGTCGAAATTATGTCAGAGTTAAAATCTCAACGCATTGCAATATTGGGCCGATTAGACGGTATCGATACTCGTCTGGAAAAGGTGACAAACCAAGTATCGGCGATTAAAGAAGGACTGACTAAAACAAACAAAGCAGTCGACAAACACAAGCAGCGCCTGGATGAGGCGGAAGAGAGGATTTCTGCACTAGAGGACAACCTGCAAACAACCCAGCGAGAGTTACACCGAGCCGAAAAGACATTGAGAACAATGGAGATGAAAACGGATGAGTTGGAAAACAGAGGGAGGAGGAAAAATCTGGTTTTGCTGGGGCTTCCAGAGAAATCGGAGGGTGACCAAACTCTACCTGAGTACATTCAGCAAAAACTACCCAACTGGCTCAAGCTTTCATTGGAAAAAACACTCGACCTGGAACAAGTGTTTCGCCCAGCGCGACCACAATCACAACCACACGCTGGGAAATATCCCAGACCAGTCCTAATCCGCTTTTTACGAATCGGGGACAAAGAGCTGATCCTACAAGCAGCAAAGAAATCTACAATCACAGAGGGGGAAGCCAAACTCACCATTCGCCAGGACCTGCCCACAGAGGTACGTCGAAGACGCAGAGAATTCGACCGGATGACCAAGATATTCATCGAAAAGGGCATGTTTCGAGGATTTGCATACCCTCACCGGCTTCGAATCCTCCATAAAAACAAAATTGTCCTGTTTGACGATCCAAAAGAGGCAGAATCATTCGCCGACGAGCTGGACTGAGGTTTGCCTCGTAAACCGTTAACCATGGTGGAGGTAAGAAGATGACATTTACGTGTTTTTTTTGTTTGTTTGCACCCCCTCATTATGACTGTTATAATACAGACAAATCACTTGACTTTGAAACCCCAGAGGAAGGGGTATTGATTTGCCAATACAGTCGCGATCGGCTGTTCTTTCTTTTCTCCTCACAACGTGTATATTTACTGTCTGGCAGCGGTACTTCCTGCAACAACGTGTGACGTCATACGGACGATACCATGACTAAAGGAAGGGAGGGGGGTACAAGGAATGGCACGAATTTAACATGCATCTGTTTTGCACTGATATTTTTCTCTCAAACATTAGAAGGTCACAATGACTGAATGGTAAAAAGTATGTGGAGAGGAGAACTCTCAACAGTATAATAAAAAAAAAAAAAAAAAAAAAAAAAAAAAGTCTGCCTAATAAGAAACACCCCTCACCATTCAGTAATATCAGGTGACCAACTCATATTTAACAACATGAGGGGAAGTGAAGAGGGGAGGGGGTGTAAAGAGAAATACAAATAAATAAAAGGAAATTATTACACTGAAGACAAGAGCTCCAGGGGCCAATATAAGAAAGATTTAATTCTTTTTCAGTTATTTTGTTTTTTCCATTATTGTTTCTCTATGGCCTACTAGGAGTAAGGGGGTAAATGTCGTGGTTCAGAAAACCATGGCTGGGGTGGGTTGATGTATTTCATGTATGTTTTTTATTCTATGTATGTTTTTTATTCTATGTATGTGTATTCTATGTATGTTTTGTGTTCTATGTTTTTGTTTTTTGGTCATGTTTATTAATAAAAGCAATGGCAATATTTTCGAGGCAAATGTATACAGTCATAGATACTCCTCAAAGATTGTACCAACTACCATGTCAGATATAATTATAAATTCGTGGAACATTAAAGGCTTGGGAAATCCTATTAAAAGGAAAAAAATGTTATCCCTTCTAAAAGAAAACAAAGTAGATGTGGCTTTTTTACAAGAAACATATTTGTCAGACACTGAACATGCAAAGTTAAAAAGAGAATGGGTAGGTCAGGTCTATTTCTCATCATATAAAAGTCATAGCAGGGGAACGGCTATTTTGATTAACAAAACAATACCATTTACAGTAGAAAAAACAATTACAGACCCAAACGGACGGTTTGTCTTGGTGTCAGGCTGCATTTGGGGAACATCCATTACTTTTTTGAACATTTATGCCCCCAATGCCGATGAACCCACATTTATGTCTGACATGGTGTTGCTGTTCAATGAAAACTGTAAAGGTTTTGGAGTGATGGCGGGAGATTTTAATCTGACAATGACAGCATTGGATAAGTCTAGTCAAACTAACCATAGCTCCAAATCCTCAAAAGTTCTTCAAGGGTTATGTGCAGAAAGTGGCCTAATTGATGTCTGGCGTGAATTACATCCAGGCATTAAAGACTACAGCTTCTTCTCAAATGTACATAACTCATATAGTAGAATAGACTATGCCTTTATTTACTCAAAATATATATACATGATAAAGGAATGTGAAATTAGCCCAATCATTTTATCAGATCATGCCAGAATATGCATGACTATTCAGTTTAATAGGAACAACTCGTTCACCAAACAATGGAAATTTGATAATTCATTACTCCAAGATGAAGAATTTAAAGTAAAAACGCGAACATGGATTACAAACTACATAAAGGAAAATAATGACCCCCTCATTGACCCTAACATTATCTGGGAGGCTGCAAAAGCCACTTTAAGAGGACTAATAATTTCATATGGTTCATTTAAAAAGCGAGTAAAAAGAGCACAAGCACAAGAACTTGAGAGAGAAGTAATAAGATGTGAAGCACTTCATAAGACAGCGTCTACAGAGGACAATTGGAGACAATTAATTGTGGCCAGGGCCAAATTAAACCTTAATATTTCAAACGAAATTACAACAAAAATGAATTACGTTAGACAAAAGCATTACGAATTTGGCAATAAACCAAGTAAATTACTGGCCCATCAATTAAAGAAAGAACAAACTGAAAGAACTATTAAAGCAATTAATCTCAATGATAATATAACATATCAACCTAAAGAGATTAATCAAGCTTTCTTTGAATTCTACAATACACTTTACAAATCTCAAAGTTCTCATTCACAAGAACAACTGGACCAGTACTTACAAAATAAGAAATTGTCAAAATTGTCTGAATTAGACCAGCAATACCTTAACTCATCATTTACAAAAGAAGAGGTTCTGGCCACAATTAAGTTAATGCCCATAAATAAAAGCCCAGGACCAGATGGTTTTTCTGCTGAATTTTATAAAGAATTTTGGACTGAACTTCATCCCATTTTTATGGCAATGATGTATAATTTCTGTCACAATAGAATACTCCCTCAATCAATGAACCTAGCACATATCACAGTATTGCACAAAAGTGGCAAAGATCCTTTAAATTGTTCATCATATAGACCTATTAGTCTTTTAGATCACGATTACAAGATTATAACCAAATTATTAGCAAAAAGACTAGAAGATATTTTGCCTAAATTGATTAATCCAGACCAATCAGGTTTCATAAAAGGGAGATATTCTGCTGACAATATAAGGAGACTTTTAAATGTAATAAACCATTTGGACACCAGTCGGAGCCCTTCTCTGCTCCTATCACTGGACGCAGAGAAGGCCTTCGATAGGGTTGAATGGAACTTTCTTTTTTCTATACTTGACAAGCTTAATATGGGACCAAACTTTATCGCTTGGATTAAAGCAATCTATAAAAATCCTAAAGCAGCTGTCATAACCAATGGAGCTTCCTCTGATTTTTTTACACTAACGAGAGGGACAAGACAAGGATGCCCACTGTCGAGTTCACTCTTCGCGATGGTGATTGAATTGCTGGCGTCATGTGTACGAGACAATATTCACATTAAAGGACTGAAAATGAATAAGGAGGAACATAAAATATCCTTATACGCAGATGACATTATTTTATACATAAAAGACCCAGAACAGTCCTTATCACACTTATATAACGAAATAGAACAATTCGGAAAATACTCTGGATATAAGTTAAACTTTAATAAATCAAATGCTTGTCTCCTGAATATGACCCCAACCGAAACGATGTATAAAACATATCCTTTTAATTGGTCTCCAGAAGGGTTTAAATATTTGGGAATAAACATTACACCACAACTAGAGAACTTGTACAGGGAAAACTATTGTCCTCTTATAGAAAAGATAAAAACTGATCTGTGTAAATGGTCCACGCTCCCATTATCTCTGCTGGGAAGAATAAATGTAATAAGAATGAACGTCCTTCCAAGACTAAATTTCCTTTTTCAAATGTTACCATGTTACTTATCAACAGAATTTTTCAAATCTATGAATAGACCCATCTCAAAATTTATTTGGTGCAACAAAATGCCTAGGATAAAGTTATTGACACTTATGAAACCAGAATCCATGGGAGGTCTCGGTCTCCCCAACCTCCAACATTATTTTTGGTCAGCCCAATTAAGAAATGTACTGTCATGGTCGTTGGGAAGACGGGACTCACAGTGGTTTCAGTTAGAAGCTAAATTTGTTGACCCGTTACCATTGGACTCTCTCATATTTATAAAACAATTTAAAAAGATAAGAAACATAGGTAATTGCTTCACTGTTTTTAACACACTATGTGCTTGGAAGGACTGCTCAAAAAAACTGGGTATCACCAATTGTACCTCCATATACTCTCCTATCTATCACAATCCTGATCTAGATAAACATCTAAGATCAATTAATATACTCAAATGGGCTCAGTTGGGGATAAGTCAATTCAAAGACCTGTTTCATACAAATATGCAGTTAAAATCATTTATGGATTTAAGAACAGAATATGCCATCCCAAATACTGATTTCTTTAAATATCTACAAATGAGAAACATTATACACATACTGAGAAGAGAAAATAAACTAAGACTAGAATTACATGAAATAGAAGAAATACTAATGTCATCGACCACAATTAAAGGTAAAATTAGTGAATTTTATGACATCTTCTCCAAAGAATGTCACTCATCTTTTTTGCCTTTGTTGAGGATCTGGGAGACAGACCTAACCATGAAATTTGCAGAAAATACATGGCTAAATATTTGTGATAGAATACACTTTCCATTTACAAGTAACAAAATCAAAGAAGCAAATTTTAAATTTATCCATAAATTGTATTTAACTCCAATAAAAATGCATAAAATGTCTAGAGATAATTCAATAAACTGTCCTAGATGTAAAACTAACGAAGGAACATTTCTACACATGTTTTGGCACTGTGATAAACTAAAACGATTCTGGAATTGTATTCATTTATTTACAAAATCTGTATTAGAAACGGAATTTGACTTGTCCCCATGTGCCTATTTACTTAATGAATTACCAGAGATCCAGATGGATCCAAAAAAATATAGACTGCTGATTGTTATAACATACTTTGCCAAGAAATGTATTCTCCTGTTTTGGAAAAATGACTCTTCGCCCACTTTTGAGATGTTTCAAGATCAGATATCCCAGCTTCTTCCATTGGAGAGATTGACCTTGGAGGAGCGCGGCCGGGGGTGGATGTTCCGGGACCTTTGGTCTCCGCTGTTTTCTCGATTGAGCAGAGGGGCTGTTGATTGATACGGCTAGTGGCGGTATGTGAATATATCCGCATGCTGTCGCTGGCCGTGTCGATTGGTGGTTTTGCTGTTTGGTTGGGGGAGGGGTGGGGGCCGGGGGTCTTGGGATGTCTATCCCTGGTTGTGTGTTTTTTGGAGGTGGGTTTCCCTAGTGGAAGAAGTTGTACAACAGACGCGTAAGAGGCCTGTCTGTTGTATAACAATGATGTTGTTGTTGTCATTGTTGTTATTATTTATTATTGTTTATTTAAAAATACGTATGAGAAAAAATGAACAGTGTAAACAATATCATTAACTCTGAATATAAAAATATGAGAAAAGAAAACAAGACGCGGTCTCGGACTGGTGGGGGCCCCTGATTCGAGGTCTTGGTGAATCGGAGTGTTAAAGAGGCATGATGCTCTGGCTCGCTGGGGCGCCGGATTTGGGGTCCTCACGGGGTAGGGACCTTGGTTGTCGATACTGGAGATGACGGGTGCTCAAGTAATCTCGCCTTATGGTACATACATGTGGGTATATGCATGTATATATGTATATATATGTATGTGTGTATGTATATGTATATATATATATATATTCTTATTAATTTATATATTTATTTTATACATGACTATTTTATTTTTCATTATTCTGATTTAACTGATGGTCTTGTCATTGTCGTTATTATTATTATTATTATTATTATTACTGTTATTGTCCTGTGATGTCTTGTTTATTAGTATTGTTATTGTATTGTATTGTCTTGTTTCATGTTGAAAAGGGAAAATAAAGAAAAACTATTTGAAAAAAAAAAAAGAAAAAAAATTTACTCTTCCTGAGAAAACAAAACTTGAAATGGCGCAGCAAGGAGTTGATCTGTACCGGGACCAGTTCTGCTGTTCTATCTGTCTGGATCTACTGAAGGATCCGGTAACTATTCCCTGTGGACACAGCTACTGTATGGGCTGTATTAAAGACTGCTGGGATCGAGATGATCAGAGGGGGATCTACACATCATGTCCCCACTGTGCAGGGAGACTATTACTCCGAGGCCTGCTCTGAAGAAAAACAACATGCTGGCTGAAGTGATAGAAGAACTAATGAAGACAGGACTCCAAGCTGCTCCTCCTGATCACTGTTATGCTGGACCTGGAGACGTGGCCTGTGATGTCTGCACTGGGAGAAAGCAGAAAGCCCTCAAGTCCTGCCTGGTATGTCTGGCTTCTTACTGTGAAACTCACCTCCAGCCTCACTATCAATCTGATACCTTTAAGAAGCATAAGCTGGTCATAGCCTCCACACGGCTTCAGGAGAACACCTGCACTCGTCATGACAGGATTCTGGATGTTTTCTGTCGTACTGATCAGCAGTGTATCTGTTATTTGTGTTCCATGGATGAACATAAAGGCCATGATACAGTCTCAGCTGCAGCAGAAAGGACGGAGAGACAGAAAGAGCTTGGCATGAGTCAGCAGAAAATCCACCAGAGAGTCTGGGAGAGAGAGAAGCGACTCAAAGAGGCCCAACAGGCTGTTGATTCTCTCAATCGCTCTGCTGATAAAGCAGTGGAGGACGGTGAGAGAATCTTTACTGAGCTGATACGCTCCTTGGAGACGAGGCGCTCTGAGCTGAAGAAGGTCATCAGAGCCCAACAGAGGACCACAGTGACTCAGGCTGAAGAAGTGCAGAAGAGACTGGAGCAGGAGATAGCGGACCTGAGGAGGAGAGACACTGAGCTGGAGCAGCTCTCACACACAGAGGACCACATCCACTTTCTACAGAGTTACCCCCCCCTCTCCGGTCCCAGTGAGTCTACAGACTTACCCAGCATCAGTGTCCTTCCTCTCCTGTACTTTGCAGATGTGACTGAGGTCGTGTCTAAGCTGAGAGACAAACTACAGGACGTTCTGAAAGAGCAGTGGCCCAGAATCTCAACAACAGTGAATGCAGTTAATGTTTTACTGCCACCGGAGCCCAAGACCAGAGCTGACTTCTTACAATATTCCTCTCCGATCACACTGAACCCAAACACAACATACACACGTCTGTTTTTGTCTGAGGGGAACAGAAAAGCAACACGTATGCAGCATGAGCAGTCATATCCTGATCACCCAGAACGATTTATTGGATGGTGGCCTCAGGTTCTGGGTAGAGAAGGTCTGACTGGACGCTGTTACTGGGAGGTGGAGTGGACTGGAGAGGTTTCTGTAGCAGCCTCCTACAAAGACATTAGTAGAACAGGCATCGGGGAGGACAGTGTGTTTGGATTAAATTCCAAATCCTGGGCTTTAGAGTGCACACCAAGTCATTACCACTTCAGACACGATAACAAGAGAATAAGAGTACAGGGTACAAGAGTACGGTCCTCCAGAATAGGAGTGTACCTGGATCACAGGGCAGGTACTCTGTCCTTCTACAGCGTCTCTGACACCATGACCCTCCTGCACAGAGTCAACACCACATTCACTCAGCCTCTCTATCCTGGACTTAGGTTTTACTCATACCCTGCGAAGGCTGAGTTCTGTGAGCTGAAGTAGAGATCAGTGACATTCACAGCTCCTCTACGCAGGGTTTTGGATTTAAATTGATCTTGAAGAAGCTGAGTTGTGAAAGATTAGGTAATTAGGCGTTACATTCACTCAGTCACTCTATCATTGTTCTGAAGGACACACACACACTATGTTTAGCTTTGTTTCTAGTTTCTAGCCTACCGGGGTAAAGTTTGTTTGATTGGATTATTTACATATTCACATATTTGATTCACATCTTCAATACCTCTGTTCCTTTGCATGTGGGGAAGTCAAAATCTTTATTTCCATACTCTGGGTAGGCTGGACAACAATATGCAACCGTTGTATTTGTGTTTGATCACCTTTGGTCATTTTGAATTACTGTGGGATTTGGGTCAGTCTCCTCTCTCTGTTCCAAGGGGGGGGTTGGTAACAATGTGGGGGCCGGACCTCCATGGAGGAGGTTGATTCAGCCTATAACCTTCTCCCTCACCTCTTGTCTCTGGGCAGCCGGGACACTTCATACGGGACACTCTATTTTCAAGGCCTTCTGTTGAACCCACAGCCAGGATGTGTGGGGCATGGGTCAGTCGTAAATGCAACGATTTTGTTTTAGAACAGACCCATCTGCGTTATCGAGAGAGGGAGAGAGAGAGAGATGTTCTTCTGGTGGCCGACTTTGAGGGAGACAGACCTAGAGAGGAGCTGGCTTAGGAAGAATGACCATTAATTGAATATTGTGCATTTTGTCTTTTGTTCTTGTATTCTTACTAAATAAACGTGGACATATCTAAACCCAGAAGGACCCGTGTGGATATTTGCTTGAAACTTGCCGTTTCACAGACTGAACCTCAATATAGAACTTTGAACACAACGCAAAGGAATTCACTTGAACTCACTATTTCCATGATGTGCTACATGAGAACTTCAGTCTAAATCTAACATTACCATTGAAATTCAATACTGTTCAAATGAAACGAGTTAGAGTTCATAGAAACATAAGTCTATACTCTACAGTATCAATAATACAAATATGTGTGTACATGTACAGCCCAACCTGTTATAAATATACAAATAACTATGCTAAGTCTACCCCTGGTACAAATATAACTAACTATGTTATGTCTACTCCCGGTACAATATATACTGTAACTATAATTATAAATATAAGTATATCCTGTGCAATATAGTACTCCATACTAAGTCTACCTTGATCTGTACATGGAATATAAGAGATTTGGAACTTTCTGAACCTATTGTAAAATGTAATATAGATCAGTTTTACTACAATGTTTGCAAACATTGCCAACATACCCAAAGTGTTTCAGCCACAGAACAAATACAAGCAGCGTTGTCTGGTGTCGGTCAGCAGGCTATGAAAACAGGGCTCCATTCTTATGTCTGGTGGTGGAGCTACACATTCATGTATGTTTGGATCAATTACCTTTAACATATTCAATCTAGCCAATTAAAAAATGCACACATTTGGATATGATCACTTTTCCCTTTGTATAATAACTGTATAAGGTGACTGTACAATTGTCTTCATATAAACATTTAGTATAAAATAATTACCCATGAAATATAAAGGGCAATGTATAGTGTGTAAAAAACATATATAAAAATAACAACACTTTCACAAGTTCATAGTTTATTCAAAAGATATATTGATCCAACAGGACTTTACATAAACATTTGTACAGTGGTGATGAGAGACGAGTTATGCAACACACCTGCACTCTATTTCAGTTCACTGGAGATATCGTATCTTTGCTGACAAAATAACAGCATGTTATGAAGGTCAAAGGTTGTGCAAAATCTTCCAGCTTTGTCCTTGGACCATATCTTGTTCCACATATGAAATTAATAATCCATAATAAATAGGACTGTTACAGTTGGACAACAAAACAATATTTTGTATATTATCTATAGAACTAATCTTCAAACGGACACAAAGGCTGATTATGGCTGCACTTTGAAATTGAAATGATATAACATGTCACTGTATGTTGTTTGCTATAGCAACACTGCTAGGAGTAGTTTAGTGTATATTGTATACTGCGCTGAATTAACTCTTCATCAAAACGTTATAGCTAAGTGTTTTATTCACAATGGGAAAAAAAGATATTGCATAAAATCTGTTGTATAAAAGCAACAGAACACTAAAGGCTGTGCGTTGTAGTAAATCTAGTAAATAGAGTCGCGGCTGAGATGATGGAAATACTTTAGATGTGATGTTATTTACTCTTGTGTTCTATTGCTTAATCACTCCCTGTAGTAACATTTACAGAAACATGTTACATTATGGTTCACTGCAGATTTGGAAAGGCCGTCACCAGGGTTAACATTCTAACCCACCTCTTCAATCTCGGGATCCCATCATAGAGCTGCATGTAAATAATAAATGGTAAATGGCTGCATTTATATACTAGCACTTTTATCCAAAGCGCTTTACAATTTGTTCCTCACATTTACCCATTCACTCACACATTCACACACCGACGGCGGAGGCGACCATGCAAGGTGCCAACCTGCTCATCGGGAGCAATTAGGGGTTAAGTGTCTTGCTCAAGGACACTTCGACACGTTGCCCGGGAGGAGCGGGAATCGAACCGTGAACCTCTGGATTACCAGACGACTGCTCTACTCTGTCGTGTGTCTGCTGAGCAAGGGTAGAATTACCTATGGAGTCAATGGAAAGAAGACAGACGCATAATGGGGTAAACTGTTGTCAGAGCTCAGGTAATTTGGACAGTCTTTCAATGCCATTATGAATAACTAGCAATCTGTCTGTCGATGAGAGCTTTCTTATGTCTAACTAGGCCGCCATTCAAAATGCCATTCCAGCATTCGTCCCTATGAGACAGTTCTAGTAAAATTCTGCACTAATGCTAACATGAGTATGCAACAATCTCATACTGGCTGCATATATTTTCTACCGTCTTATCTAGAAGCTCATACTGGCTGCATATCTTTTCTACTGTCTATAGAAGCTCATACTGGCTGCATATCTTTTCTACTGTATCTAGAAGCTCATACTGGCTGCATATCTTTTCTACTGTATCTAGAAGCTCATACTGGCTGCATATCTGTTCTACTGTCTATAGAAGCTCATTGGTTTGTAAATGTAATAGATTTTCTATAGATTTTTAGTTTTTAATGTATGTTCTGTAATCTGTATATTGGCCTAGCAAATGGTGTGTTATTGTTGTGTCGTGTTAATTGTGATACTGCACACGATAACTATTAAATATAAGGATCTTGAATACAAGGTGTAGTGGTTTTAGCTCTATAGTCAATACAATGACAAGATATCTGGACAGGCCTTTGTAACACTTGGCAACTCTCACTGATTTACAGTATAAACTGGTGGCAGATGATCATGGACACAAGATGGCGCTATTCACCATACAATCATTCGACATAGCTTGCCTTCATTTGCACCTTTCCAATGTGGTCCCAGTACACCTGGTGCTGTGCTGGTAAAGACACAATGACAAGATGCAGGTATTTTACATTGCAAAATTAGCTGGAATGCTGCCATCTGATTAGGTTAAGATAAGATATTCCTTTATTGATCCCCTTGGGGAAATTTAGGCATCATAGCAGCATGGGGGAGGGGGGGGGGTACAGGTAGTAAAAACAACACAAGCAGTGTAAACAATTAGGTCAATATAATTTACTATCTAACTAACTGAAATATATATTCACAGTATTCACAGTGTCACATAAGGTGCAGTATGCATAAGGTAGTGTTATAATTGACTATCTAACTAACTGAAATATACATTATTCACAGTATCACAGTATCCTCATAAGGTGCAGTATGCCTAAGGTAGTGTTATTGTCCTCCTTGGGTTCCTATTAGTTCTAGGTCAATGTCTGGCAGCAGTCGCTGCCCACTGTTGTGGAGCCTGATGGCCGCTGGTATACAAGCACTGTCCGAGGCGGTTAGTTGAGTGTCGGGGGGTATGAGTCTGTGGCTGAACGTGCTTCTCATCTTGACTAGCTCGTCGTAGAGAGGGTGGGAGGGGTTCTCCAGGATGGCAGCCAGCTTCCTTCTCATCCCCCTCTCTGCCATCACCTCTAGTCTAGGTAGCTCGACTCCCACCAGCCACCACGGAGCTTTCTTGAGCTTGTTGGTGTCCCTTGAGTTGATGTAGCCTCCCCAGCATGCCACAGCATAGAAGAGGGCGCTGGACACTACAGACTGATAGAATGACTGCAGCAGTCTATTGCACACGTTGAAGGACCTGAGTCTCCTGAAGGGGCACTTCACCAAAAAACAGGTGCAATTTATTTTTACAAATAACCTCACACACATCCAAAAACGTGTGCAAAGTTTTGCAAATATTAATTTAGTTTGACAGCTATTGAGAGTAAATTAGTTTGAATATGGCAACCAGTAATGTCGTCGGGGACACTGAACAATTGTGTTGTGTTAATCACAGCTCAATTAAATGATAATTGAGCCTTGCTCATAGAAGTTATTGTTTCAAATGTTTTTTTTATAAACCATTTATTATAGATTCTGCAAGTCTTCTTTTAATAAAAACATCAAGAAGAAAAGAAATAAACCAGCAAAAGAATAAACACCAGGCAGCTGTCTAAAAGCCTGTGTGACCTCTAGCTTTTCTCTCAAGTGGTTCATAAATGGACTCAGAACTGAGACTCTCGGAGCTCCTCCCACCTGCACACTTCAGCATTGTTTTTGGAACTCGTCATTTTCATTTAACGCTATTGAATTTCAATGGTAATTCATGACCGTTTCATATTCTTCCTTAAAGATTTGGTACAGATATTTGACAAGGTAATTGCTGATAATTGGAGGGATGATATCTAGACTTAAACCAGCATTGATATTGGAATAGTAAACAGTAAGTAGTAAACAGTAAGTAAACAGCATAGGTAACGGTATTGAATTTCAATGGTATCAATTTAGAAAGTAATTATTTGAGGGAGGATATCTAGACTTAAACCAGCATTGGATTTCAAACACTAAGTCATTTAAATGTAACGCTATTTCATTTCAATGGTAATATATATCTAGACTAAAAGCAGCATTCTTTTGGAACTCTAACTTGTTTGATTCTAACGCTATTTAATTTCAATAGTAATTAAAAAGGTGAATACATATGAAAAAAGGTTGTTGATTGTTGAGTATGAAAATAAAGATGTGGACTTCCCCACAGGCAAAGGGACAGAGGTGCTGAAGAGAGAAATGGATTATGTGAATATCCAATATCAAAACCAACTTTACCCCATTTGATAGAATAGTACTCTGATAAACGTAAAAGGACTCTATTAAAAATTCTACTAAAGTAATAGCATAAAAGTAAATATTGAATGTAAGTGACTAAAGTAAATACACATTCTGTATGGTGTACTACAGGATTATAATGCTTGGGAGCTCCTAAATTCTCAATGCATCAGCCTCTGTGTGACGTCAAACTGGTTGTACATCCAGTTATGCTGGTTGTGATTCCTTCCTTTTGACATCGACAGACTTAAACATTAAATGTTATGTTTTCCATCTGATCACATATTTTGGATTAAAATAAAGTACAGTAACTGGCAGGGTTTGTATAAATGTGGTAGAGGAAAATAAATTAGGAAACTTCCTTTGAAGTGTACATAGTAAAATGTATTGTTGTGATTATTATTCTTATTTGTTAAAAAAGAGTATGCACTGTACTGTCATAGCACGTTCCATTGTGTTTACATACATGGCGAATAAAGTAATCTGAATCTGAATCTGAGATCCCTAAACTGGAAATACTCAAGTAAAGTATCCTAAAAACTGTATTTAAATACAAGAGTAAAAGTACTTTCTTTCCTCCCCTGGGTTCTCTACTTTCTTTCAAGTTCAAGTTTGTTTATTATTTGTCACAACAAAATACAGAATACTTTATAATGAAATGTTTGTTTCTGTATGAGCCAGTGGCGGACTGGGACACAAATTCAGCCCGGGACATTCAGACGCACCAGCCCACACACCGGCCCACGCACCGGCCCCGAAACCGGCCCACACAACGGCCGTTATGAAACACTTGTCCAGTATTAAACAACCCAAGGCTGTGGCTAAGGAGTCAACATCAGGGAGACCAAATCTACACACCGCCCCTAGATGTGCACTCATGCACAGTGCACACACACACACACACACAGAGACACACACATACATATACCGTTACTTCCTGTCATTGGCATATGTTTTTTTTTTTTACTAACATCTTAGTGCCTCATTAGCCTAGGGATTAAGGATACATGAAGTATTAACTACACCATAATAATATTGAGGTTTTGATCCATAGAAAAGGTCTGTGCTACACAATTTCAGTTAGATTGGATTTATTGTCCTTTAATTTGGCACTCATGACATTAGTTGCTTGCCGTTTAATCAACATCGAAAGACCCCCCACTTCCTCCCAGACACCCATTCCAAGAGCTTGTTTTCTCTCTCTCTCTCTCTCTCTCTCTCTCTCTCTCTCTCTCTCTCTCTCTCTCTCTCTCTCTCTCTCTCTCTCTCTCTCTCTCTCTCTCTCTCTCTCTCTGTGTATGTGTCTCTCTGTGTGTGTGTGTGTGTGTGTGTGTGTGTGTGTGTGTGTGTCTCTCTCTCTCTGTGTCTCTCCCTCTCTCTGTGTGTCTCTCTCTGTGTCTCTCTCTCTGTGTCTCTCTCTCTCTTTCTCTCTCTGTGTGTCTGTCTGTCTGTCTGTCTGGACTGGGCTCTCTCTCTCCCCTCAGGGTCAGCTGTGCTGGACTGGGCACTCTCTCTCCCCTCAGGGTCAGCTGTGCTGGACTGGGCGCTCTCTCTTTCCTCAGAGTCAACTGCATAAGAAGAACATCAGCAATCAATAATAATGGCTTGAATTCATACAGCGTTTTTCAGCCTTTTGAAAACACCCAAAGTAGTAGTAGTAGTAGTAGTAGTAGTAGTAGTAGTAGTAGTAGTAGTAGTAGTAGTAGTAGTAGTAGTAGTAGTAGTAGTAGTAGTAGTTTATTCAGTCATCATCTCACACAATACAATATACACCATCATTTAACAATATTTGATTTTACAGTGACTGAGAAGGTACAGACTGAAGCAATGCTTATATAGCCTATGCCTGTCCTATATTCTTAACAAAAATAAAAAAAATTAAGACTCCAAAACAGTATTCTAAAAGAAAATAGTAATAATATAGAAAAACAGTATTATTCACCCTTGTAGTTTTCAAAAATAGCTTTACAAACCATTTTCTTAAAAACCAAAAGCGAATTACTCATTCTTAACTGTATATCAGCATTGTTCCACAAAGCGCTTCACAGAAACCATCAAGCATTCACACTCACACAGTCATACGCTACTGGTGGTCGAGAGCAGCATCAGCAAACACAGCTTCCCTGTGGCAGACTGACGGAATCATGTCTGCTATTCAGCGCCAACCACCATCAACAACCTTCATAAATACATTCAACATTAATGGAATAGGCTAACTACCAACTTAGCTGTAGCAGTTAGCTGTTATATGCAATCACATTTGTTTAACTACGGGGTAGTAGTTGACCTAGTTGTTAGCTTAAGCTAGTTAGCTGTGGTTATCTACAAACATGTAGATGAGACTAATCGAGAACATGGCTAACTGTTGGGAATTCTAAGGTACATCTTATTTAAGCATGTAAAATGGCAACTAATCAATTCAATCAATTAGATTACCAATATTATAT
The DNA here is from genome assembly GCF_963971535.1 of Notolepis coatsorum. Lineage (NCBI taxonomy): Eukaryota > Metazoa > Chordata > Actinopteri > Aulopiformes > Paralepididae > Notolepis > Notolepis coatsorum. The sequence goes on from NC_140166.1 coordinate 223,901,737, forward strand.
CAACATGAAAATGTGAAAGGGAACATAATAGTATTTTATTTGAGTATTTACTATTATAATATTAGTAGCCAATTAATTTGCAGCACGTCCTAGGTTCTGATTGGCTCTCTAGGTTAGCACTTTAGCTTCTGATGCTGTGGTGGGCACTAGTCCTAACATTGCTAACTAAACTTTTAGTCAGAGAAAAAACGTCACGAGTCACGACTATTTACGTCCACGTGCTGTAAGGAATCAGGAATACGGAAAGCACATTGTCTTGTAATAGAATGACTGAAATCACTGCAAGAACTAGTATAGGCTAGCTAGCCCTCATGAACCGGCACACACCAACAGTAGAATATGCACTAGGCTACTGCACGCACCTGTCATGTTACTGTTGGTTCCTTCCACTTGAACTTCATCATCATTAGCAGCAGCAGCTACTCTAACGCCAGCCCTTCCTCTACTAAACATGTCTGTAATTTTAGAACATTGTTCTGCGTCTTTTACTAGCAATTCTAGCTTTTTCAGCTCCACCCTTTCTTTTTTTGCATTCTCCATTTCTGCGCTTCTAGGCCTACTCGCGGTTGGGAGGAAACGTGAATCTCATTCACTGATGTCTCATGTCTCATTCAAGACTGGCTAACAAAAGCATGTCTTTCACTTAACACCAAGAAAACAGTGTGTATGATGTTCACAAAGTCCCCAGTAGAGGTCACTCACTCTAATGTGTTTCTGGGAGAGGCGGAGCTGGACATTGTACATTAATTCAAGTATCTTGGGGTCACATTGGACTCTACATTGACCTTCAAAAAGTAATGTGAAGAAAGTGACAAACACAGTCAAGTTTAACATTGAAAACTTCAGGCAGATCAGGCCCTGCCTGCCAGTTAATGCTGCAAGGATGTTTCTGCATTCAATGTTGATCACACATCGAGTACTGTTTTATCAACTGGTCTCTTTCATATGTCACTACTCTTACACCAATAGAATTACTCTACAAAAAAGCCATAAAAGTATTTGATAGGAAACCAATTTCATTTCATCACTGTAATGTTTTAGAAAAACATAACATGCTAAGTTTCGAGAATTTCCAAGTTTTCAAATATACTTGCTTCATGTACAAGGTTCTGCATAGACTTGCCCCTCCCCCATTGAATGAGTTCATCCAACAGAAAGCAGACACTGGCATTACCACCAGGGCCATCAGTTGAGGGGACTGTAAGGTGCCTTTTCGGTATACTACCATTGCAAAAACTGTGTTCTCTGTTAAAAGTGGTAACTACTGGAATAGCCTACCAGTTGTGATTAGAGAGTGCCCTACATACTCCATGTTCAAGACCCATCTTAAACTGCATCTTAAGGCAAACCAGAACTGTGATCATTTTTAATCTGATTTAGTTTATGCAACTTGTTTATTGTTTTATTGCCGGCCCACACACTGGCCCACACACCGGCCCACATAATGGCCCACACACCGGCCCACATATGGCCCACACACTGGCCCACACACTACACCGGCCCACACACTACACCGGCCCACACACTGGCCCACACACTGGCCCACACACCGGCCCACACACTGGCCCACACACCGGCCCACACACCGGCCCACACACCGGCCCACATACTGGCCCACACACTGGCCCACACACCGGCCCACAGACTGGCCCACATTAGTGGCCCACACACCGACTCACACACCGGCCCACACACTGGCCCACACACCGGCCCACAGACTGGCCCACATACTGGCCCACACACCGGCCCACACACCGTCCCACATACTGGCCCACACACCGGCCCACACACTGGCCCACATTAGTGGCCCACACACCGACTCACACACCGGCCCACACACTGGCCCACATTAGTGGCCCACACACTGGCCCACACACTGGCCCACACACCGGCCCACATTAGTGGCCCACACACTGGCCCCAAAAAAAAGTTAAAAAAAAAAAAAATTAAAAAAAAATTAAAAAAAAAGTATAAAAAAAAAGATTTTTTTTTTATTTTTTTTTTGACCAGCCCACTTTGGTTCCGGCCCATCGGGATTCGTCCCGAACGTCCCGATGGCCAGTCCGCCACTGGTATGAGCCCCTGAGAGTGTGCTACATACAGTTACTGTACCTACTAGTGCATATTTGGTAACATCAAGTTATTCTCTAGATATCTTTTTAACAACTGTAATCATGGGTCTCATAATTATATATATACATTAACTTTGCTCATGAAATGAGAACTACTGCAGATTTACTTTGACACCAATGCCCAGCAATGAAGTCGGGTTCTTTCTGAGACATAAAGGAAACTGGTAGAAAACCAGCCTCCAAACAAATCAGTAAATCAAATCAGTGATAGAGCGAGAGACAGAGAGAGCAAGAGAGAATAGTGAGTGTGAGAGAAAGAGAAAGCAAGAGAGGAGAGAATGAGAGTAAATGCGAGAGAGAGAGAGAGGGAGAAAGTGTGTGTGTGTGTGTGTGTGTGTGTGTGTGTGTGAGAGAGAGAGGAGAAAGTGTGAGAGAAAAAGAAAGCAAGAGAGGAGAGAGTGACAGTAAATGATGTGTGAGAGTGTGTATGAGAGATAGAGAGAGAGAGAAATGGAAAGAGATTTTGTATTGTGTTGTATTGAGTATGTATACCTCTTTCTCTCTTTGTGCTTATGAGTTTTAGTGGGGTTTCCTTGACAAAGTAAACACATTAGAGGTAGTTGATGGCGAGAGAAAGTCTGAACTATGTAAAAACATCTATCTATGAATCACAGTAAAATAGACACTGTCTCTTTAAAGTGACTCCTCCCCTGGATAACTATAACCAGGAAGCACCTCCCACCAAATCGCGTCACACACAATCCGAGTTTACTCTACAACCAGGAAGCACCTTCCACCCACACGATCTTCCTGAGAAAACAAAACTTGAAATGGCGCAGCAAGGAGTTGATCTATACCGGGACCAGTTCTGCTGTTCTATCTGTCTGGATCTACTGAAGGATCCGGTAACTATTCCCTGTGGACACAGCTACTGTATGGGCTGTATTAAAGACTGCTGGGATCGAGATGATCAGAGGGGGATCTACACATCATGTCCCCAGTGCAGGGAGACTATTACTCCGAGGCTTGCTCTGAAGAAAAACAACATGCTGGCTGAAGTGATGGAACAACTAATGAAGACAGGACTCCAAGCTGCTCCTCCTGATCACTGTTATGCTGGACATGGAGACGTGGCCTGTGATGTCTGCACTGGGAGAAAGCAGAAAGCCCTCAAGTCCTGCCTGGTATGTCTGGCTTCTTACTGTGAAACTCACCTCCAGCCTCACTATCAATCTGATACCTTTAAGAAGCATAAGCTGGTCATAGCCTCCACACGGCTTCAGGAGAACACCTGCTCTCGTCATGACAGGATTCTGGATGTTTTCTGTCATACTGATCAGCAGTGTATCTGTTATTTGTGTTCCATGGATGAACATAAAGGCCATGATACAGTCTCAGCTGCAGCAGAAAGGACAGGGAGACAGAAAGAGCTTGGCATGAGTCGGCAGAAAGTCCACCAGAGAGTCCAGGAGAGAGAGAAGCGACTCAAAGAGGCCCAACAGGCTGTTGATTCTCTCAATCACTCTGCTGATAAAGCAGTGGAGGACGGTGAGAGAATCTTTACTGAGCTGATACGCTCCTTGGAGACGAGGCGCTCTGAGCTGAAGAAGGTCATCAGAGCCCAACAGAGGACCACAGTGACTCAGGCTGAAGAAGTGCAGAAGAGACTGGAGCAGGAGATAGCGGACCTGAGGAGGAGAGACACTGAGCTGGAGCAGCTCTCACACACAGAGGACCACATCCACTTTCTACAGAGTTACCCCCCCCTCTCCGGTCCCAGTGAGTCTACAGACTCACCCAGCATCAGTGTCCTTCCTCTCCTGTACTTTGCAGATGTGACTGAGGTCGTGTCTGAGCTGAGAGACAAACTAGAGGACGTTCTGAAAGAGCAGTGGCCCAGAATCTCAACAACAGTGAATGCAGTTAATGTTTTACTGCCACCACCAGAGCCCAAGACCAGAGCTGACTTCTTACAATATTCCTCTCAGATCACACTGGACCCAAACACAACACACACACGTCTGTCTTTGTCTGAGGGGAACAACAAAGCAACACTGATGCAGCATCAAGAGCAGTCATATCCTAATCACCCAGAACGATTTATTGAAAGGTGGCAGGTTCTGGGTAGAGAAGGTCTGACTGGACGCTGTTACTGGGAGGTGGAGTGGAGTGGACCTGGAGTGGTTTCTGTAGCAGCCTCCTACAAAGACATTAGTAGAACAGGCACCGGGGTGGAGAACTGTGGATTTGGATACAATTCCAAATCCTGGGCTTTAGAGTGCACACCAAGTCATTACTTCTTCTGCCACGATAACGAGAGAATAAGAATATGGGGCCCCCGGTCCTTCAGAATAGGAGTGTACCTGGATCACAGGGCAGGGACTCTGTGCTTCTACAGCGTCTCTAACACCATGACCCTCCTGCACAGAGTCAACACCACATTCACTCAGCCTCTCTATCCTGGACTTTGGCTTCACTCATACCCTGCGAAGGCTGAGTTCTGTGAGCTGAAGTAGAGATCAGTGACATTCACAGCTCCTCTACGCAGGGTTTTGGATTTAAATTGATCTTGAAGAAGCTGAGTTGTGAAAGATGAGGTAATTAGGCGTTACATTCACTGACAGTCACTCTTATCACTGTTCTGAGGGACGGACACACACACTATGTTTAGCTTTGTTTCTAGTTTCTAGCCTACCCGGCTAAAGTTTGTTTGATTGGATATTTACATATTCACATATTTGATTCCCATCTTCAATACCTCTGTCCCTTTGCATGCAGGGGAGTCGAAATCTGTATTTTCATACTCTGGGTAGGTTGGACAGGACAACAATATGCAACCATTGTATTTGTGGTTGATCACCTTTGGTCATTTTGAAATACTGTGGGATTTGGGGTCTGTCTCTTCTCTCTCTGTTCCAAGGGGGGGGGGGGAGGTTGGTAACAATGTGGGGGCCGGACCTCCATGGGGAGGTTGATACAGCCTATAACCTTCTCCCTCACCTCTTGTCTCTGGGCAGCCGGGACACTTCATACGGGACACTCTATCTTCAAGGCCTTCTGTTGAACCCACAGCCAGGATGTGTGGGGCATGGGTCAGTCGTAAATGCAACGATTTTGTTTTAGAACAGACCCATCTGCGTTATCGAGAGAGGGAGAGAGAGAGAGATGTTCTTCTGGTGGCCGACTTTGAGGGAGACAGACCTAGATAGGAGCTGGTTTAGGAAGAATGACCATTTATTGAATATTGTGCATTTTGTCTTTTGTTCTTGTATTCTTACTAAATAAACGTGGACATATCTAAACCCAGAAGGACCCGAGTGGATATTTGCTTGAAACTTGCCGTTTCACCGACTGAACCTCAATATAGAACTTTGAACACAACGTGAAGGAATTCACTTGAACTCACTATTTCCATGATGTGCTACATGAGAAATTCAGTTGAAATCTAACATTACCATTGAAATTCAATACTGTTCAAATGAAACGAGTTAGAGTTCATAGAAACATAAGTCTATACTCTACAGTATCAATAATACAAATATGTGTGTACATGTACAGCCCAACCTGTTATAAATATACAAATAACTATGCTAAGTCTACCCCTGGTACAAATAATAACTAACTATGTTATGTCTACTCCCGGTACAATATATATACTGTAACTATAATTATAAATATAAGTATATCCTGTGTATATATAGTACTCCATACTAAGTCTACCTTGATCTGTACATGGAATATAAGCTATTTGGAACTTTCTGAACCTATTGTAAAATGTAATATAGATCAGTTTTACTACAATGTTTGCAAACATTGCCAACATACCCAAAGAGTTTCAGCCACAGAACAAATACAAGCAGCGTTGTCTAGTGTCAGTCAGCAGGCTATGAAAACAGGGCTCCATTCTTATGTCTGGTGGTGGAGCTACACATTCATGTATGTTTGGATCAATTACTTTTAACATATTCAATCTAGCCAATTAAAAAATGCACACATTTGGATATGATCACTTTTCCCTTTGTATAATAACTGTATAAGGTGACTGTACAATTGTCTTCATATAAACATTTAGTATAAAATAATTACCCATAAAATATAAAGGGCAATGTATAGTGTGTAAAAACATATATAAAAATAACAACACTTTCACAAGTTCATAGTTTATTCAAAATATATATTGATTTAAGTGTCCAACAGGACTTTACATAAACATTTGTACAGTGGTGATGAGAGACGAGTTATGCAACACACCCGCACTCTATTTCAGTTCACTGAAGATATTGTATCTTTGCTGACAAAATAACAACATGTTGTGAAGGTCAAAGGTTGTGCAAAATCTTCCAGCTTTGTCCTTGGACCATATCTTGTTCCACATATGAAATTAATAATCCATAATAAATAGGACTGTTACAGTTGGACAACAAAACAATATTTTGTATATTATCTATAGATTATTCAAACAGACACAAAGGCTGATTATGGCTGCACTTTGAAATTGAAATGATATAACATGTCACTGTATGTTGTTTGCTATAGCAACACTGCTAGGAGTAGTTTAGTGTATATTGTATACTGAGCTGAATTAACTCTTCATCAAAACGTTATAGCTAAGTGTTTTATTCACAATGGGAAATCAGATATTGCATAAAATCTGTTGTATAAAAGCAACAGAACACTAAAGGCTGTGCGTTGTAGTAAATCTAGTAAATAGAGTCGCGGCTGAGATGATGGAAATACTTTAGATGTGATGTTATTTACTCTTGTGTTCTATTGCTTAGTCACTTCCTGTAGTACCATTTACAGAAACATGTTACATTATGGTTCACTGCAGATTTGGAAAGGCCGTCACCAGGGTTAACATTCTAACCCACCTCTTCAACCTCGGGATCCCATCATAGAGCTGCATGTAAATGGTAAATGGTAAATGGCTGCATTTATATACTAGCACTTTTATCCAAAGCGCTTTACAATTTGTTCCTCACATTATACCCATTCACTCACACATTCACACACCGACGGTGGAGGCGACCACGCAAGGTGCCAACCTGCTCATCGGGAGCAATTAGGGGTTAAGTGTCTTGCTCAAGGACACTTCGACACGTTGCCCGGGAGGAGCAGGAATCGAACCGTGAACCTCTGGATTACCAGACGACTGCTCTACTCTGTCGTGTGTCTGCTGAGCAAGGGTAGAATTACCTATGGAGTCAATGGAAAGAAGACAGACGCATAATGGGGTAAACCGTTGTCAGAACTCAGGTAATTTGGACATCAATGCCATTATGAATAACTAGCAATCTGTCTGTCGATGAGAGCTTTCTTATGTCTAACTATAGCCTGCCATTCAAAATGCCATTCCAGCATTCGTCCCTATGAGACGGTTCTAGTCAAATTCTGCACTAATGCCAACATGAGTATATGCAACAATCTCATACTGGCTGCATATCTGTTCTACTGTCTTATCTAGAAGCTCATACTGGCTGCATATCTGTTCTACTGTCTTATCTAGAAGCTCATACTGGCTGCATATCTGTTCTACTGTCTTATCTAGAAGCTCATACTGGCTGCATATCTTTTCTACTGTATCTAGAAGCTCATACTGGCTGCATATCTTTTCTACTGTATCTAGAAGCTCATACTGGCTGCATATATTTTCTACTGTCTTATCTAGAAGCTCATACTGGCTGCATATCTGTTCTACTGTCTATATAGAAGCTCATTGGTTTGTAAATGTAATAGATTTTCTATAGATTTTTAGTTTTTAATGTATGTTCTGTAATCTGTATATTGGCCTGGCAAATGGTGTGTTATTGTTGTATTAATTGTGATACTGCACACGATCACGATAACCATTAAATATAAGGATCTTGAATACAAGGTGTAGTGGTTTAAGCTCTATAGTCAATACAATGACAAGAGATCTGGACGTTACCAACGTCTTTGACATTTTCTTCTCTTTTTTATAGTTAACCCATGAGGTCAACAGGCTACTACGGCAATCCATGTCTGTAATAGTAACAAGAATAAAAACAATACAAATGTAATACATTTTTTTTTCTTTTTATAATTTCTCCCCCAATCTTAATCTTAATCTGTAAGATTACATTTACATGAACAGAATATATTCTGTACGTTCATACTAGTTTTATTCTATCTATCTATCCATCCATCCTGGTGGTTCATAGAATCGTTTCATTCAGGATAAGATGTTGCGATTCCGATAATGGCCGTTAGTAGGCGGCATTGCGCATGCAGACGTCAACAGTCGATCAAATCAAGGCACAGAAGAAGGAGAACGCGGAAGTGTTCATTAGGACGAGAGAAACGTGTTTGAATAATATAACTTTTAGTTTGAATAGAATGACATTAATTTAATTTGAACGCCCCTACGAAGCCGGTCGTGGATCTGTTATAGAAATGGAAGGCAAGTTAAGGCGCAGTAATGACGAGGTAGTGATGTGATGATGGGATTGATTCATTGAAAATGTTATTAACAGATTGCAGAATGGGTGAATGAATGAACTTTATTTAACAGATTGCAGAATGGGTGAATGAATGAACTTTATTTAACAGATTGCAGAATGGGTACAATACAGTACGGCTCAATACACACAATTGTTAAGGGGATGCAGACCAGAGAAAGACGTTTGTCTTGTTTACATCAGGGTCCCCCATTTTCAATTCATAGTTTATGACACACACATACATGACATACATGACTTTTATGGCATACAGGTATATAGTACTGTTACATTACATTTGTGACATATACGATATGCAAATAATATAGAGTACTAGTGTTGTTACCCATAGATCCTAATTCCTAACAGAGAATATACATACTGTATGATGGGGAGGAGGCTGTACAGGGGGTGGGGGGGGGTTGGACCTTTACGGTGGCCAGTTTCGAATTGCAGCCTCCCGTAGGTGCTCTTTAATTAAGCGGTTTTGAATGTGGGTAGGGATTCGCATTTTTTTACGGTTGTGGGTAGGGCGTTCCACATTGATGTGGCATAAATGTGTTTAGTCCCGTGTTTGTGCCGAATCTGGGTTGCACATGATTTGTGGAACTCCCTCTGGTGTTGTGGTCGTGGTATTCACTGACCTTTGGGAAGTATTTCGACATGTACGTCTGTATGCATTCAGAAGTGCTGAATAAATGTTTTATGGACCCATAATAGTGATTATTTATTATTTAAGTTAAGTTTAGCCATAATCATATATTTTTCCATAATCATAATGTTCCACAACATTGGTAAAAAAAAATTCTATTCTATCATTTTCGGCCTTTCGGTTTTCGGCCAACTGTTTTCTATTTTTGGTATCGGTTTCGGCCAAGAATTTCCCATTCGGTGCATCCCTATATTTAACCTTTTTTTAGCCAGATAAAACATTGATCTGGTCCAAGAGGCCCCAACAGCAACAGGAGTACAAATATACATACATATATATATATATACATACATACATACACACATATACCAATAACAAAATCACAGTTAAGAATCATACACATAAGCAAATAAACAAACAAAATAAATACATATGCACAGCCTATGTATAAAATAAATAAACAGTCTCTAGTCTTTACAGTTTTCTTCGATTGCATAAACACTCAAATCAAAAGTATTACACAATTATCAAAACCTTACACTCAAGGAGCAAAACATAGGCCCAGATTTGCACCCCTATAAGCACAATGTCAGCCTCACACTTTTTGCAAAACAATACACAGTGATTTTCAAAACACTAAACACACTTGCATTACATTAGACACAGAATGTCAAATTACCACACATATGAGCCAATTGGTTAAACACAGCCATCAGATGCACAAACACACCATTGCTTAATTGTAGATACACCAATCAGGTTTAAGCACTATAAAAATGCAGCAGGTGAGTTCATCTGTCTTCACCCAAAATGGAAGGAGAGTGAAGTACTGTACACAGAGAACGTGAAAATATACAATTCACCAAACACTACACAAGACAACCAATGATGCAGACTGATGAAAATATACATTTTCTCTCCATATACCCAAATCAGTCAACATGGAGAATCACAACAAACATTTTCTTGCCAGATCCAGGCAAAGAGATAATGTCTAGTATTTTCTGTACTCTATTTAAGTTTTTGTTTTACTGTAATTTTAACCTGTACTGGATACAGTATTTTATGTTTGTCTGATATTTGCTGAGCTTACAGTGTTATGCACACTGTAGTAGTATGAAAACTGGGACATGTTTTGTTGTGATTCTCCATGTTGAAATGTTGACTGATTTGGTTATATGGAGAGAACATTTTAATTTGTATCAGTCTGCATCATTGATTTGGGTATATGGAGAGAAAATGTTTTTTTTTCATCAGTCTGCATCATTGATTTGGGTATATGGAGATAAATAAATTATATTTTCATCAGTCTACATCATTGGTCTTGTGTAGTGTTTGGTGAATGTATTGTATATTGGCACATTTTCTGTGTACTTCACTTACAGTATACTCTAATCAATGAGAAGTAGAATTGCTAAATGTGTTTTAGGTTAAGCACAGCAGTGTGTAACTGGTTCAAACAGAATTAAGTCATATGAAACGTGTTTCATATGGTAACAAAATGTAGTTTTTATAAATTAGTGTATAGTTTTGACAAGAGTGTTTAATTTAGCAAATTGTGTGTGGTTGTGCTAATTGTGTGTAGTGTTTTGAAACACTGGGCCCTGTTCTCAAAATCGTGCTTAAGCAATCGGAAAAAAAAAACTGTATTGTGTGTTTCATTATATACATATGTTTCAGTCTTCTCATAAAAAAAAGATTAGATTTTTGGGTATTTTCCTGCTTTTGGTCCGCTTTGCATTCACATCTCAAATGAACCGCAGCAGGGTTCACTTGCAAGAGTGAATGAGCTTTCACACCACCCCAAACCAACCGGACTATCCGAGGAAATAGGGTTCGATTAAAGCTTATTATAGTTTATCACAGTATCATGAGCATGTCTTTGTCAGTGGACACTGGACATGGATATGGATGGCTCCAGGTGCTGCTGCGTTAAAGTGCACATCTTCAATACCTATCTGTACTATTTAAAAGCACAGTGCAGGACACATTCAAAGGTTATCACACTTCAGAGATGGCAGTGGACATGTATGACAGGACAAAGGCCCTATGTAATGGCCTTGGGATTGAGGAACATACTACCAGCCAAAGGAGGAAGCAGAAAAGGATGGATGAGTATGTAGTTGAGTCATCTTGTGGCACAAGCTCAGGCCTCAGCTCAGGAGATCAGCTGAGACAGAGACTGTTCTATCCAGTCCTCGACAGAATGCTGCAAGAGCTTGAGAGCAGGTTCTCATGAGTTGGAGAACAACTTATGAGAGGCATACAGGCATGTCATCCAGCCTCAGACCAGTTTCTCTCAGTGGAATTGCTGCAACCCCTCGCCACCCATTACAATATCCAACTACTGCCAGAGGAGATCACAGTTGCAAAGTGTTTCCTGGCCAGGACAGGCAGAGATGCAGTCCCTACTATCCAAAGTTTCTTTTCCATCCTGGATGATAATAATAATAATAATAAATGCATTTTATTTATAAGGCGCCTTTCAGGACACTAAAAAGAAAAGTCCACAAATCGGTGAATGAAAAAATTATAGGATCAAATGAAAACTACTACTTACTAAAATGGATGTTTAAAAGTACTAAAAACCAACAAAAAATACCAAACACTAACAAACATTCAGCACAGACAATGAGGATGCTGCCACAAAAAAAATAAAAAATTTAAACATTTCTTTTTTTAAAGCTCCGGGGCTAGGAGAAAAACATCCGGGGCTAAAGCCCCGGAAGCCCAGGGCTAACAACGCCACTGATGTAAACGAGATGAAAGTCTTTCTCTGGTCTGCATCCCCTTAACAATTGTGTGTATTGAGCCGTACTGTACCCATTCTGCAATCTGTTAATAAAATGTTCAATCAATCAATAGCCTGGGACTGCATGTCTTAATAATATATATTTTTTATATTTGGTCTCTGACTTAACAGTATTCCAACCTTTGTGTTTTTGTCTGTCAGTTCTTATACAATCCTAACAAACCCTTCCCTCTCTCTCTCTCCCTCTCTCTGTATCCCCCCACCACAGTCAGTGCCTAATGGAAAATGATCTCCCTTCTATTGCTAATGACCCCCCCCTCTCCTCCCTCGCTCTCCCTCCCTCCATCTCTCTCTCCCTCAGCCCAGCCCAGCGACGGTGCCGTGACGACGCCAGGAGGCAGGAAGTCCACCGCCGTGACAGGAAGCGCCAGGAAGATCAAGGACAACGCGGCCGACTGGCACAACCTCATCCTGAAGTGGGAGAAGCTCAACGACGAGGGCTCTGGTGTCGCCAACAGGATAGTGAACCTGGGACTCAGTAAAGCGTGAGGAACTAATCTGTGTTTGATCAACCATGAGCTCAGTCTGTGACCTGACCAGTCTGTAACCTGACCAGTCTGTAACCTGACCTGACCAGTCTGTAACCTGACCAGTCTGTAACCTGACCTGACCAGTCCGTAACCTGACCCGACCAGTCCGTTACACAGAACCATCTGGGAAGTCGTCCTTGGAAACTCTTTGGACAAAAAAATAAAAGACGTGACAGATAATTGGATCTAAACCACACCCACAGCTGCCTGTAGTTCCTCCAAAGGACGCCGATTGGTCCAAACCACAGTGGTTCGGGCACAAGCCTGACAAGATGGATTATTGAGTGATCTCTGATCTCACGGAGCCAGCTGCCGTGCAAGGTTACTCAAGTCTGTAGTCTTGCATAGCCATGCCTCTGTCCAGACTATGTTTTCTGTGTACCATGCTGTTTTCACATCACCCAGCTCCACTATAGTCAAAGTCAGCTTTATTGTCGCCTCTCGTAATGTCCCGCCATCCCTAGTTCCCAGAAGGAGGAGATGGTGATGGAGGATCATGCCTCCTCTACCCCCGGCGCCGACCGGCTCGGAGGAGAACACAGCAGGGAGCTGGAGGAGGAATGTTGTAAGCTGCTGGACGTCGTGGACAAGATGGTGGGTCCATTTCCTCACGGCCTCTTTTTCCCACTCATGTTGAAATTCATTAGAAAGACATATAGGCAATCAAATTGTATATATAACAAAATGAGAAAAAGAAACTGTGTAAACAAAGGTGCAGATGAGGGTCTGTCTGCCCTATCGGTTATAATTACTGTGGGTGACCTGGCAGAGCCAGTCACACCACACTGACTATTGTAATCTATATTATTTATTCTTCTTCTTCCGCTTTATTATCATGGATGTATAAATAAACAAATGTGTTTGTGTATCATTGGGGACGCATACACTTTTGTCGTTTGCCATAGAGACTTGCGAGAAGGGTCTTTGGACTCGGCAAAATACTCCTTTTTGTATATTTTTAACCATTTGACTTAGAGAATCACAGGAGAGGACATTGGACTCAGCGGAGAGATCCGCTTCCATTGGTCTAGGTTTGCCCCGCCCCCTATGCGTAAGTCCCACCCCTTTTGACTTCTTCTGAAACAAGCGAGAACGTTTTTCCCCTATAGTGGAACGATAATGGGTTCAGCCAGACCCTTCTCCCTGGCACAGCGCTAACGTAGTGTGGAGGGAGGCCTGGCGAGACTGGCACAGCGCTAACGTAGTGTGGAGGGAGGCCTGGCGAGACTGGCACAGCGCTAACGTAGTGTGGAGAGAGGCCTGGCGAGACTGTCTGTCGACGGACCAACTCCACAAAGAGTTTCCAACGCCACTTGATGACGTCACAGATTCATGTTTTGATGCTCGGATTTCCAGCTCAGGGAGACACACGTTTATAGATATTGACTTAACCGTCTGAAGATCTTTAGAATCACAATATACATTCTGTTTTAGGGTGGACTTTCCCTTTCAATTGAAAGACCGTGTACAATTCTAATTTAAAAGACAACCATGCCAAAAATCTTTTTTTAATAACCCTGTTTAGGTGTGTAAATGAGAGTGATCTGAATTCAAACAATCTCAAATAGTCCGTCAGACAGTCTTTGACAGTCTCTTTCAATTCAATTAAATTCACAATTCAAAAGGCTTTATTGGCATGAAATTTCACAAATGTTGCCAAAGCACAATTATGACATAAACAACATAACAATATAAGATCAAAGAAATTAAAGTAAATAAAGAAAATAATAATAATAATAATAATAATAATAATAATAATAATAATAATAATAATAATAATAATAATAATAATAATAATAATAATGACTTGGATTTATATAGCGCTCTTCACTGACCCAGAGCGCTTCACAGAGTCCATTATTCGTTGATACACAGTCATACCGGTGGTGGTAAGCTACAATTGCAGCCAGAGCTGCCCTGAGGCAGACTCACGGAAGATGGTGCGGTGAGTAAAACATGGTACATGTATATACAGTATACAGGGCTCCAGACTAACTTTTTACATTGGTTGCACCAATGCGCCTAACTTTTTCATTTAGGTGCACCTTTTTATGTCTATTTTAACACATTCAGCTCAGCTCCAATTAGAGCTGTCCCAAGCCTGTTTTTGGGATTCGAACATTCGCCAGGGTTTTTCGAACGGATGTTCGAACCATCGTTTTTAATCATGCAAACAATTGGCTCCTAAATAGGGAGGTGTAGTCTGACGTCACTTTGCACCGCCTGCGAGGTCCACCCGTATAGGGATTTATCGTTGGGAAAATGGATTATCGGCTATTGTAACAATTCTACCTCATGAACATTTGGAAAGCTTTCCATTTTAGCACAAAATGAGTTCCCTTCTATCACTAACATTATTTGTTAAGCATTTTTGGTTGAAATAAAATTCAGAGATTTCTTATTTTTTTTTACAATTAATTGCGAATATTTTCATGTTGAGCTATAGATTTTGGATGCATATGCACAGAAAGGTACACCATGCAAATGTTGATGCTTTATTTGTTTTAAACGAGACGATTTAGAAATGGGCAATGGGCAAATACATTGTGTTTTCAAGATGGTGGACCGGCCGGAAACAGCAATCATGTAACCACTACACCTCCCTATAGACCAGGAAGTAACCACTACACCTCCCTATAGACCAGGAAGTAACCACTACACCTCCCTATAGACCAGGAAGTAACCACTACACCTCCCTATAGACCAGGAAGTAACCACTACACCTCCCTATAGACCAGGAAGTAACCACTACACCTCCCTATAGACCAGGAAGTAACCACTACACCTCCCTATAGACCAGGAAGTAACCACTACACCTCCCTATAGACCAGGAAGTAACCACTACACGTCCCTATACTAATAGTCTTTCGGGTATTTTATTTTGAAAAATGGCCACTTCCACCCGCGCCTCAACCCAGCGTACTGTAGAGTCTTGACTAGCAAAGTTTAGGCACATAGCGAACATCTCTGTGGTTGAGTACTGAGTAGTAGTAACTACTTACTGGTCACAGGAGGCTTGAATAACATTTGAATGATAATCCATTTTGTGAATACATTTGTTGAAACAGCTTTGTTGGCCGACGGCTCCTGCTATCTTAACGTTGGCTAAAGCTAAAGGGCTGCGCCCTAACGTTACATAGCTTAATTAACGTGTATAACATACCTGTGTAACGTTAAGCAGCTTGTGTTCCGCTGGGAAAGCATCACTGCATACACTTTGTTTAATCCAAACGTGCGTCCATTCGGAAACGTTGTATTATGAAACCAGTATGAGACGCTGTGCTTTTTTTATCGTTTCAATGCTCACATGGCTATTTTGTTTATCCCGTCATTCAGCGAATAATAATGGCAGGGTGATGATCAGAGGCAGATCTGGGCTGGTCTTTGCATAATGCATGTGTTATAGCCAATCAAAGGCAGAGATTTTTTTTTTTTTTTTAGAACGCGGCCACGGGGGAAAAAGACGCTAAACACACACACATACACACAGACAGACAGACCTGCTGGGAGCTGGGAGCACCAGTGCGACAAGGGAAAACATCCAGTCGCACAGCTCTGAGTTTTGGTTGCAAAATGCGACCAAAACGGGCGCACCCTGGAGCCCTGAGTATATGTGTCCTACTGGTTGTCCCTTTTCTTGTGACATGAATTGACATATTTTGACTGCACATTCTTTCTGTTCCCCCAGGAGGAATGGCAATTTCTGCACTTCTGTCATACTTTGGAATTCTGGGGAAATTATAAAAAAAATTGGAAAGAGCTCCTCCCTAATATTTCTGTAATTTTCACATTGTGTTACTTAGGAAGTGTAAGTCTCTCTCTCTCTCCCCTCCCCCCAGTCTCGTCTAGTGTCTAAGATGGAGAAGGTGGTGTTGTCAGAGAGGGGTATCGTGGAGCTGGAGGCGTTCCAGGTGGGGACAGCGGGCAGACGGACGCCTCTCTTCCACACCTGGCCGACGACGCGCTTCGGTGAGACGTCTCCCCCGCTGACCGACGACGACGACACATTAATGTGCTGCTGTGGAGAACAGACTTGATCCCATACGTTTGGAATCTCCACTATTTAGATGTAGCGCTTTTTAGGGCTGTACCGAATAGTTCGAAGCTTCGTTCATAATGTTGACATTCGAATTCTAAATCAACGTTAGAATTGTTTTATATATTTTCTTTATATATTTTTTCTGTATGTGTCTATATTCATTCTGTTTAAACCAATGGGGTTTTTCTTCACAGTTGCAGATAAAGATTAGGCTACACTAATATTATAGTATTATACTATTATAGTATATGACTCGTCATAAAAATTTAAATAAAACATTTATCATAAATGATGTAGCCTATCTGCATCCGCTCGGCGCTCCATCAAGACGTCACCATCACTTTCCTACCAACCGTGCCCTTATTGGATTATTTATGTTGACGAAACTGATGAGTTATATTCATTAAAGAAAGTTGATTTCATTAAAAAATACTAATTTAATCAGATTAATCACTTTATTCAAATTGAGGATTTAGTTTGAGGATATTTATAGAAAAAGAAAAAAATATTGGATTACGTCATAAAATATGACAGACATTCAAAGCTTCGTTTGAATACTTCAATAGAACCTTCGAATGTTAAAAAATTACATTCGGTACAGCCCTAGCACTTACTGAAATCATCATTCCTATCTCTGTGAGTTTATACATAATGACACTCTAATGCCAGTAAAATGGTGACATTGCCACTCTTCATTTACATCTAGTCATTTAGCCGACACTTTCATCCAAAGCGACTTACAAATTGTGTACAACAAGTCAGCAGGAAGGGCACAACTCTGGCAGCTCAGGGTAAGTGGTGTTGTTCATCTAGCAGTGTTGAACTTGAGTGCATAGTAGTATAGACATACTAGCGTAGTAGTATAGTATATAGTATATAGTACATAGTAGTATAGACATACTAGCGTAGTAGTATAGTATATAGTATATAGTACATAGTAGTATAGACATACTAGCGTAGTAGTATAGTATATAGTACATAGTAGTATAGACATACTAGCGTAGTAGTATAGTATATAGTACATAGTAGTATAGACATACTAGCGTAGTAGTATAGTATATAGTATATAGTACATAGTAGTATAGACATACTAGCATAGTAGGTAGTAGTATAGGTATAGTACATAGTAGTATAGACATACTAGCCTAGTAGTATAGGTATAGTATATAGTATATAGTACATAGTAGTATAGGCATACTAGCATAGTAGGTAGTAGTATAGGTATAGTACATAGTAGTATAGGCATACTAGCATAGTAGGTAGTAGTATAGGTATAGTATATAGTACATAGTAGTATAGGCATACTAGCATAGTAGGTAGTAGTATAGGTATAGTAGCCTAGTAGATAGCAGTATAGACATATTAGCGTAGTAATATAGGTATAGTACATAGTAGTATAGACATAGAAGCATAGTACATAATAGTAGAAGACGGTAAGAACGTTTCTTTTGTAAATGTTTTTTATAAATTCAGATATTGATAGGAGTGTGTTATTAGTCGATGGGTGTCAGCTGTCCTGACTGATGGGAAGTTTGTTCCACCATCGTAGGGCTTCAGTTAGGAAGTTGACGTGGAGGAATCCATGATAATTCATTGTTGTGAAAGACATTCCAATGCTGATGAAACAACATCTAGAATCATATCATAATCATAATCAATACATACCAGGGCATACAGTGAAATGCGGGTGGTCATGCCTGCATCGATTGTGCAATAATAAAATAGACATTAAAAAAAAAAATATATATATATATATATATACATATATATATATATATAGCCCAGGTAAGACACAAGATGTGCATGATAAAAAAAGACATGCTAAGTTCCTGAGAAACTGGTTCCTATGTACACTACTATACAATTTACAATTTTAACTCCTTCATTTTTATACTTAATGTATCTAAACTATACTATACAATATCTCCTTCATTTAAAGTGACTTTTCCATTATTTAAAGTGGAGAGTTCAGTGTTCTGATGGCCTGGGGGAAGAAGCTGAGCCGGAGTATCTCTGTTCTCGTAGCGCGTGTACGTAGGCGCTTGCCTGACCGCAGCATCTTGAACAGGCTGTTGTTGGGGTGGTGGATAAAGGGTTTGTGTGCGTCTCACCTTGTGACTGGGACTCTCCTCTGGTTCCCCTCGCAGCGGAGGTGTCCAGTAAGCTGCATGAAACCTACAGGCAGGAACTGAAGCTGAAACAGACAATTGTCCAGGAACTAGCCCACACCAGCTCCTCTGACCTCTCCATGGTGTACCTGTCCTGCTGGCTGTACCAGCCCCACATAGACCAGGACGTCAGACTGCTGCTGGAGGGGCTGCTGCTGGAGACGGGACACAGGACACTTTAAGACAAAAGAAAGCTGCACCAGATCGTCTTTTTGGGGGGAAACTAACTTTTGAAAAATCGAAATAAAGTATGATATATATTTAGTATTGAATATATAAAGTATGATATATTTAGTATTGAATATATAAAGTGATATATATTTAGTATTGAATATATAAAGTATGATATATTTAGTATTGAATATATAAAGTATGATATATTTAGTATTGAATATATAAAGTGATATATATTTAGTATTGAATACATAAAGTATATATATTCAATACTAAAGATATATCAAAGTATGATATGTTTAGTATTGAATATATAAAGTATGATATATATTTAGTATCGAATACATAAAGTATGATATATCTTTAGTATTTAAATTTAGGGGACAAATATTATTGCTACTTTGTTAAATGGATTGATTTAGTTTGTAAATAACATGTTTAGGTATAGGGTGGAACCCCTTTCTTTAGGGGGAGGGTGTGACGACCATAGATATATATATGATGACGACCCCCCACTCTGCCTGTTAATGGGTGAGTCTGCTGACTCTCAGGGAACACGGTGGAGTGGGAGGCTCGTTAGCCCAATTGGACTCACCTGGGCAGTGAGAGCTGCCTGCATGCAGATATGTGTCCCTGGTTAACTCACTCGTGTGCTATTCCATCTACCAGGAACAGGTTACACCACACTTCACGTTTCACTCATCCACACACTGCTTTCATTACTGATCCTTATTACATGGCAT
Organism: Notolepis coatsorum; assembly: GCF_963971535.1. NCBI lineage: Eukaryota > Metazoa > Chordata > Actinopteri > Aulopiformes > Paralepididae > Notolepis > Notolepis coatsorum. The sequence continues at coordinate 223,921,385 of NC_140166.1, forward strand.
TTTAACATTCGCCGAAATGCTTGATTGTGCTGGTGCTGGTATAGAGGTATAATATATGACATATATGAAATTTTTTCAACATTACTAGTCTATACCAGCACCTGCTAGACTAGAATAGGCTGTCATTAGCCTACTATGTAGCCTAAGCTACTGATTATACATGCACAACACTGTGCAATATTACACTTACTGTAGACTTCTGTATATTTGTACTGTATTCCTTTTACTGTATATTTAATTCTATCTTATCATTCTTACAACACAACACCCCCTCTAATGCCCCTCTAATGGAACATTCCAGTGGATGTGCGTTGCGTCACACTCTGTGGCCAATCTGCGCATGTGCATGGGGAATCGATGCTTAAAAAACGGTCTTTTTCGCTGCCAGTTTAGTTCTGATCGATTAGGAATGTCTCGCGCCGTGTTCAGGAGACTCAGGCGCATACAAGTCTATTCGATCATGTCTCCAGCACCCCCACAGCCGTAGCTGCAATCACTTAATGTCAAGGCTCTCATCCACATTCATTCATTTGACCCCCCCCCCAATCTCCTCCCCGATTTCAGAATCCCGGAAGTGTTGCGGTGGTCTATATAATATATAAGCTATATTTATTTCGGTTATTGTATTACGTGAAGGTTTAATATTGATTGGATTTAGATAAAGTCATTGAACCGTCGTATTTGTCATAATAGGGCCTTCTGGAACCTAGAACCTTCTAGAGCGTTGTGGTGATGTCATAATAGATCTTTCTAGAACATAGAACCTTCTGGAACGTTTGTGGCGATGTCATCCTAGTACTTTCTAGAACATAGAACATTCTGGAACCCTAGAGTGACATCATGATAGAACGTTCTGGAACATTCGTGATGTAGCTGGATGATGTCATAACTGAACATTCTAGAACGTTTGGGTCTCTATATATAGCCACGATTCTCTCTCTGTGGCAGTTACATTTTCGACCGGACTGGATGGACCCGAAAGGATGGACTCAACAAGGACCTGAAGTCAGAAACCAGCAAGTAGATTTACGGCTTGCGCACTAGTACTACTAAGGAACTTTCCTGTAAAAGGACTCTATTAAAAATTCTACTAAAGTAATAGCATAAAAGTAAATATTGAATGTAAGTGACTAAAGTAAATACACATTCTGTATGGTGTACTACAGGATTATAATGCTTGGGAGCTCCTAAATTCTCAATGCATCAACCTCTGTGTGACGTCAAACTGGTTGTACATCCAGTTATGCTGGTTGTGATTCCTTCCTTTTGACATCGACAGACTTAAACATTAAATGTTATGTTTTCCATCTGATCACATATTTTGGATTAAAATAAAGTACAGTAACTGGCAGGGTTTGCATAAATGTGGTTGAGGAAAATAAATTAGGAAACTTCCTTTGAAGTGTACATAGTAAAATGTATTGTTGTGATTATTATTCTTATTTGTTAAAAAAGAGTATGCACTGTACTGTCGTAGCACGTTCCATTGTGTTTACATACATGGCGAATAAAGTAATCTGAATCTGAGATCCCTAAACTGGAAATACTCAAGTAAAGTATCCTAAAAACTGTATTTAAATACAAGAGTAAAAGTACTTTCTTTCCTCCCCTGGGTTCTCTACTTTCTTTCAAGTTCAAGTTTGTTTATTATTTGTCACAACAAAATACAGAATAACAAGTGACTCCTCCCCTGGACAACTATAACCAGGAAGCACCTCCCACCAAAACGCGTCACACACAATCCGAGTTTACTCTACAACCAGGAAGCACCTTCCACCCACACGATCTTCCTGAGAAAACAAAACTTGAAATGGCGCAGCAAGGAGTTGATCTGTACCGGGACCAGTTCTTTTGTTCTATCTGTCTGGATCTAATGAAGGATCCGGTCACTATTCCCTGTGGACACAGCTACTGTATGGGCTGTATTAAAGACTGGTGGGATCGCGATGATCAGAGGGGGATCTACACATGTCCCCAGTGCAGGGAGACTATTACTCCGAGGCCTACTCTGAAGAAAAACAATATAATTTCTGAAGTGATGGAACGACTAATGAAGACAGGACTCCAAGCTGCTCCTCCTGATCACTGTTATGCTGGACCTGGAGACGTGGCCTGTGATGTCTGCACTGGGAGAAAGCAGAAAGCCCTCAAGTCCTGCCTGGTATGTCTGGCTTCTTACTGTGAAACTCACCTCCAGCCTCACTATCAGTCTGATACCTTTAAGAAGCATAAGCTGGTCATAGCCTCCACACGGCTTCAGGAGAACACCTGCACTCGTCATGACAGGATTCTGGATGTTTTCTGTCGTACTGATCAGCAGTGTATCTGTTATTTGTGTTCCATGGATGAACATAAAGGCCATGATACAGTCTCAGCTGCAGCAGAAAGGACAGAGAGACAGAAAGAGCTTGGCATGAGTCAGCAGAAAATCCACCAGAGAGTCTGGGAGAGAGAGAAGCGACTCAAAGAGGCCCAACAGGCTGTTGATTCTCTCAATCGCTCTGCTGATAAAGCAGTGGGGGACAGTGAGAGAATCTTTACTGAGCTGATACGCTCCTTGGAGACGAGATGCTCTGAGCTGAAGAAGGTCATCAGAGCCCAACAGAGGACCACAGTGACTCAGGCTGAAGAAGTGCAGAAGAGACTGGAGCAGGAGATAGCGGACCTGAGGAGGAGAGACACTGAGCTGGAGCAGCTCTCACACACAGAGGACCACATCCACTTTCTACAGAGTTACCCCTCCCTCTCCGGTCCCAGTGAGTCTACAGACTTACCCAGCATCAGTGTCCTTCCTCTCCTGTACTTTGCAGACGTGACTGAGGTTGTGTCTAAGCTGAGAGACAAACTACAGGACGTTCTGAAAGAGCAGTGGCCCAGAATCTCAACAACAGTGAATGCAGTTAATGTTTTACTGCCACCAGAGCCCAAGACCAGAGCTGACTTCTTACAACATTCCTCTCAGATCACACTGGACCCAAACACAACAAACAGATATCTGTCTTTGTCTGAGGGGAACAGAAAAGCAACACGGATGCTGTTTAAGCAGTTATATCCTGATCACCCAGAACGATTTATTGAAAGGTTTCAGGTTCTGGGTAGAGAAGGTCTGACTGGACGCTGTTACTGGGAGGTGGAGTGGAGTGTAAGGGTTTCTGTAGCAGCCTCCTACAAAGACATTACTAGAACAGGCACCGGGGTGGACAGTGGATTTGGATTAAATTCCAAATCCTGGGCTTTAGAGTGCACACCAAGTAATTACAGCTTCCTCCACAATAACGAGAGCATAACAGTACCGGGCCCCCGGTCCTCCAGAATAGGAGTGTACCTGGATCACAGGGCAGGGACTCTGTCCTTCTACAGCGTCTCTGACACCATGACCCTCCTGCACAGAGTCAACACCACATTCACTCAGCCTCTCTATCCTGGACTTTGGCTTCACTCATACTCTGCGGAGGCTGAGTTCTGTGAGCTGAAGTAGAGATCAGTGACATTCACAGCTCCTCTACCCAGGGTTTTGGATTTAAATTGATCTTGAAGAAGCTGAGTTGTGAAAGATGAGGTAATTAGGCGTTACATTCACTGACAGTCACTCTTATCACTGTTCTGAGGGACACACACACAGACATGCACTATGTTGTTCTGAGGGACACACACACACTATGTTTTGCTTTGTTTCTAGTTTCTAGCCTACCGGGCTAAAGTTTGTTTGATTGGATATTTGCATATTCACATATTTGATTCCCATCTTCAATACCTCTGTCCCTTTGCATGCAGGGGAGTCGAAATCTGTATTTTCATACTCCGGGTAGGCTGGACAACAATATGCAACCATTGTATTTGTGTTTGATCACCTTTGGTCATTTTGAATTACTGTGGGATTTGGGTCTGTCTCTCCTCTCTCTGTTCCAAGGGGGGGGGTTGGTAACAATGTGGGGGCCAGACCTCCATGGAGGAGGTTGATTCAGCCTATAACCTTCTCCCTCACCTCTTGTCTCTGGGCAGCCGGGACACTTCATACGGGACACTGTATCTTCAAGGCCTTCTGTTGAACCCACAGCCAGGATGTGTGGGGCATGGGTCAGTCGTAAATGCAACTATTTTGTTTTAGAACAGACCCATCTGCGTTATCAAAAGAGCTCAAGGAGAGAGAGAGAGAGATGTTCTTCTGGTGGCCGACTTTGAGGGAGACAGACCTAGATAGGAGCTGGTTTAGGAAGAATGACCATTTATTGAATATTGTGCATTTTGTCTTTTGTTCTTGTATTCTTACTAAATAAACGTGGACATATCTAAACCCAGAAGGACCAGAGTGGATATTTGCTTGAAACTTGCCGTTTCACCGACTGAACCTCAATATAGAACTTTGAACACAACGCAAAGGAATTCACTTGAACTCACTATTTCCATGATGTGCTACATGAGAACTTCAGTCTAAATCTAACATTACCATTGAAATTCAATACTGTTCAAATTAAACGAGTTAGAGTTCATAGAAACATAAGTCTATACTCTACAGTATCAATAATACAAATATGTGTGTACATGTACAGCCCAACCTGTTATAAATATACAAATAACTATGCTAAGTCTACCCCTGGTACAAATATAACTAACTATGTTATGTCTACTCCCGGTACAATATATATACTGTAACTATAATTATAAATATAAGTATATCCTGTGCAATATATACAGTACTCTATACTAAGTCTACCTTGATCTGTACATGGAATATAAGATATTTGGAACTTTCTGAACCTATTGTAAAATGTAATATAGATCAGTTTTACTACAATGTTTGCAAACATTGCCAACATACCCAAAGTGTTTCAGCCACAGAACAAATACAAGCAGCGTTGTCTGGTGTCAGTCAGCAGGCTATGAAAACAGGGCTCCATTCTTATGTCTGGTGGTGGAGCTACACATTCATGTATGTTTGGATCAATTACCTTTAACAAATTCAATCTAGCCAATTAAAAAATGCACACATTTGGATATGATCACTTTTCCCTTTGTATAATAACTGTATAAGGTGACTGTACAATTGTCTTCATATAAACATTTAGTATAAAATAATTACCCATAAAATATAAAGGGCAATGTATAGTGTGTAAAAACATATATAAAAATAACAACACTTTCACAAGTTCATAGTTTATTCAAAAGATCTATTGATCCAACAGGACTTTACATAAACATTTGTACAGTGATGATGAGAGACAAGTTATGCAACACCTGCACTCTATTTCAGTTCACTGAAGATATCGTATCTTTGCTGACAAAATAACGATAGGTTATGTAGATAACCTAGTTATATTAGTATTGGCTGAGCTCCCGCTCTGAGCCTTACGAGATACTCTATATCGCCTGTGATACCTAATGTATCTCCCACGAACAAAAACACATGCACCCCACCTGTATGGGGCCCCGCCCCTTATGGTGGCACCACCCATATAATCATGACTCTGGTCATGACACACCCTTCCTCGCCAAAAACCCGTCCCAGGAAAAGATCCCTCAAGAGGGAACTCAGGGCGCGCAGAGCGGGAGCTCAGCCAATACTAATATAACTAGGTTATCTACATAACCTATCGTTATATTTCGTATGGCATCGCTCCCGCTCTGAGCCTTACGAGATAATGGGGAAGAGCGGGTGCGAGACCCGACAGATGTACCCCCTGAGGACCCGTAAGCCCACATCAAGGGGTGCGGGGAGCCCTGTCACCCCATCCTTCCTAACGAAGGGGGGGCGCAGTCAACTCCACCTGAATGCGAACAAGAGGGAGCCAGAACCCCTTGAACACACCGTACAGGCGGAACCACGTGTGACTCAACACACTGCGGCCCATACCCATACACTCCCGCTACCCGACCAAAGGACGGGAAGCAGGAAAGGCCACAGACCCCAGAACCGCCTGGGAGACAGAACCCCCGGTCATGTCCATGAGGAAAAACCTTACAAAGGAGCCCGGGGAGGACCATGAAGCTGCAGCACAGATGGCCTCCACCGAGGCCCCACCCAGGAGAGCGGCAGAGGCAGCCACCCCACGAGTGGAGTGCGCCCTGACGCCCCCAGGGGGATCCTGCCCAGCCAGCGTGTAGCAGAGGGTAACACCCTCGCACAACCAATGGGACAGGCGCTGCTCCGACAGTGCCTTACCAGCACGAGCCCCACCGTAACAGACAAAAAGCTGGTCGGTAACCCTGAAATCCTGAGTACGGCTGAGGTAAATCCCCAAGCACGGACCGGACATGACAGGTGAAGGCCCGCATCTAACTCACCAGTGTGAGGAGGAGGACGAAACGCCTGAACCACAATATCCCGGGAGCGGAAGGAACTCCGGATATTCTCAGGCACGAAAGCAGGATTAGGTCGCAGAGTGACACCGCAATCGGTCCGAAAAGACAGGCACTCTGGACGTACCGAGAGAGCACAGAGCTCACCTACGCGTTTTAGCGGAAGTGACAGCCAGAAGGAACGCGGTCCTGAAGGACAGCTGTCCCAACGGCGCCCGCTCGAGCGGCTCAAACGGGGCCAAGGACAACCGACCGAGGACCAATTGAAGATCCCAAGTCGGAGCCAAGGAGCGTCGCACCGGCTTAACGCGTCGAGCGCCAAGCAGGAAACGCTTCACAAGAGGGTGGCTGAACAAGACATCCCCTCAAACCCCTCATGATAGGAGGATATAGCTGCTGCATATACCCTCACCGTCGAAACCGACAGTCTATCAAGGAGAGACTGGAGGTAACTAAGGACAGCAACCAGGGGGCAGGAGACTGAGTCCCGGCCCCCCGCCTTACACCACACTTGGAACATACGTCATCTGCCTGCGTAAGCGCGACAGTGGAGGGAGCATGCGCATTCCAGATGGTAACACCATCAGGATCAAGAACCTGCGCCCCCAACGTACCCGTCCCAACAACTGACCTAACAGATGTATGGGGAAGAATCCCTGGCGGCACGGCATCGGTCCCAGACCTGCCTGGCCATGTCCAGACGCAATCCTCACCCGTCAGGATGAGGGCCGCCCCGCGACAGTACACCTGCACCCACATTCTCCCTGCCGGGGATGTGGGGAGCCCTTAGGCCGCGCAGATGGAGGACGCCCATAGCCAGCCGCCCGCCGCCTGGTGCAGACAGGGGGAGCGTACTCCTCCCTGTCTGTCGATACACGACACTGACGTCGTATCGTCCGTCCTGATCAACACCATTTGTGGACCAGAAGGACCGCTTTCAACACCAACACATTGAACGTAGCGCAGACCGGGCAGCATGGTTTGCCAGCTGCCCCCTACTGCGTTGGCCCGACGCATCACCAGCGAGGGAGGCGTCGGTGAAAACGCGACGTGAGACAGCGCCGTAACCGTCCTAGGACGGAACCTCCCGAGCGTGTTGACAACACGCTCCGAGATGGATGCCCATAGCCCTCCAACCGTTGACTGGGAAGAGGAATACTCTACATCCAGTCTACAGCAACCCCAGGCTGGTAGAGACCTGCCTGGTACGAGACCTGACGATCCACCTTGACCGCGAAGGACCAGAACGTCATCAGGGCAGAACACTCCGTAACCCCGGATGACGCAGAGGCCCCAGTGCGGCCTCCACGCACTTGGTGAAGATGCGGGGAGCCAGAGAAAACCGAACGGCAGCCTCTGGTACTCATACGCTAACCCTGCAAAGGAAGCGTAGGTAAGCCCTAGGATGGAAGATCGGGGATGCGCATACGCATCCTACAGGTCTATGGAGGAGAACCAGACCCCCACCTGACAGTGTTCAACAGGTAGGAGACGATCCAAAAAATGCTGAACCTTCCCATGGGACAGGTCCAGCCTGGGTCTTACACCCCTCCCTCCCGACTTCTCGGGCAGAGAACACCGGGAGGAGAACGCCACGACGATGGCTTGCTTCGTCCACAGAGATTGGATCCCGTCGACCAGAGCTGTCCCTGCTGGAGACCCCGACAACAGGGTCTGTACCAAACCTGAAAACGGGTGGGGTTGTGTAAACACAAGTCCCCGCCTCCCATTCTCTCCATCTACCTCGACATATGGTACTGCCGTAGCCATATGTGACGACACCCCCAACGCACCCGCCGTCACGTGGCGCAGGTCCGCCAGGAACTGTAGATAGTTGGCCCGGTCCCCCCCGCTGTGCGAAGACAACCCTGGAATCGTGCGAGGAGCGCGTTCCGTGTCGGAACACCTGACCCTGACACCACCCACGAGGCAATCGCACCCAAGGGGGAACCCCGACAGAAAAAGGGCCTGTCTGATACGGGGGGCTTCCGATCAAAAAAGCCCCCCCACTGAACACCCCTCCAGAACATGCTGAAGGAGTTGTTCTGCAGCCGGACATGCAAGGTGTAAGGCCCCCATGGGTTCCTACACACCGTAGCCCTGCAGTGATATCACTACCACCCCAAACCATGTGAGCTGCGACCACTTGCCAATATTCCAGGAGTGGGAGCACCAACATGATACCTGGCCTGGCGAAGGCGAGGCCGGGGAAGCCCGCACTGTGTGCCTCAAAAGGTTTCGAGCCCCCCTGCTGACAACACTTAAGTTGACAGACGTAACACCAGGCTCAACCAACACAGTTCAAGGTGTGGGAGCCGCTTGACAGCACAACATTCTCACGGACAGACCCAGGCTCAGCCATCAACTGGGTGTCAGCCCCTGTCTCCATGAGAAGCGAAGAATGGGGCCGCATACGCTTCAATGAAGGTTCGCGGCCCGCAGCCAAAGGAGAACGCTCAGAGCCCCGCTCCTGGGGATACCAGAGAGAGGATTGAACGGGGAGCGGGCTGCTCGCGGCAAAATGACGACGGAGTGGTTTACCAACACCGAAATCACCCAAAATGGCCGATCCCTCGGCCGCCAAGACTGTCGGCCTCGCGATACCCTGTCGATTCTCCAACCAGGGCACCACTGGCGGGGGAAACATGGCCGCCTGTCGAGGGCCCCGTCATCGCCGCTGACGAGGCCGTGCTCTCTCTTCTTCTGGCTGCGCGGTGTGAGGCGGTGTAGGGCCTAGGACAATACCGCCCGCGCTCCAGCAGAAGACCAAAATCCCCTGCGGAGAGGGGAACCCTGAGCGGTTATAGCTTGCGGCTGGGTCAAAGCTAATAACGTCAACATCCTCGACGGAGTGGTTTACCAACACCGTGCGCGATGTGTCGACGTCGGCCGGCCCTCAAGGCCCCTCCACCAGACACCATTTCTGTAATAGAAAAAACACCAATTCGAACACAGTTCCAATCGTTGCCAATTCCATACCGTGGCGGTACAAGCCTTAACAGCCCACCAGCCACTCGCCAGGCCGACCCATGGTGTCGGCCGGGCGGGGCATTGTTTCAATATATCAAAAACAAAGGACTGACGTTAACATGGAGCACCAGTGGTGATTGCAAACAGCACCCTCCACTGTGGTGTGGACCATGAAAAGGTTAAATGAATAAAAGAGCTAAACCACAAAAACTGTAGAATGAGCAAACCCATACACACAAAGTTTAAGGGGAGACGGACCAGACCCGTCTTCATTCAAAATATTCACAACAGAACACCAGCCCTAGTTTAGCCCATTTACCAAAAAAGGTAAACAAAGCCCCCCCCCGCACTACTCCCCCAGTATACCGATTGACCGTCAGTATGAATGGTTTGAGAGGAGAGAAAGCTGTAGCAAGACAGACCTTCTCATAGCAGAGTGACAAAATGAAACAATAGCCCCCTACACAGGGCCGCCCCAGGAGATGGGGGGCCTCGCGTCTAAAAACGCACAGGGCCTCACATTTCTCCCAAGCGGCCCTGCCCTTACACTACTGCAGCCTAACGCCAGGCAATGTGGAACCCAAGACAACAATTGCCTGTGCACAGACACGCAACATGTTTACCATGTCGGCTGGACCCATAGCCCCACTACCCGACGCCAACCCAGATGGGAACACCGTTCAACAAACCCCGCCGGAACACAAGGTAATACCTGGCTAGAACCTAGCCACGACCTACCCCGTTGTCAACCCATTTACCCGAAAAAGGTAAATAGAACTCAAAACCCCACAACAGCTACCGACTGACCTTCATTGATGAACCGGGCAAGAGGCGGGAGAGTGACAACATCTCACGGCGGAGACATTAAAACAGCATAGCAATTAGCAGTAGTGATAGCATGCGGCAGTAGCGATAGCATGTTAGCATAGCTTTAGATGTTTTAGCAGCACGCCCAAGACAGCTTGGAAACCGTTCCCTGCAGAGAACGTTCACCAAACCATCTTGCCCCTGGCGCCAACACACAACAAGGTTGTGTTAACAACACAAACCAGCATTACTAACACCAATACCCATGCCTGAAGACACAGGGCCTACCTGAGTACAAGCTGGCCCGACAGCCAGCCTTGTACAGCTGAACCTCGATGTGCAGTCATCAAACGAGGAACATCACAGGCCCGTCGTGTCGCCGAAAACATGCGTCGAAGATGCCAGGGGCCAGCAACCTCCGGTAAGCTTCCAACATTATTAATCTTCCTTAATCTTTTCATTCCGCTAGCTCGCATGGTGCATAGCATCCAGTACGCTGGGACGAAAATAGAGGAAGGGTGTGTCATGACCAGAGTCATGATTATATGGGTGGTGCCACCATAAGGGGCGGGGCCCCATACAGGTGGGGTGCATGTGTTTTTGTTCGTGGGAGATACATTAGGTATCACAGGCGATATAGAGTATCTCGTAAGGCTCAGAGCGGGAGCGATGCCATACGAAATATAACAGCATGTTATGAAGGTCAAAGGTTGTGCAAAATCTTCCAGCTTTGTCCTTGGACCATATCTTGTTCCACATATGAAATTAATAATCCATAATAAATAAGACTGTTACAGTTATTACAATATTTTGTATATTATCTATAGAACTAATCTTCAAACAGACACAAAGGCTGATTATAGCACTTTGAAATTGAAATGATATAACATGTCATGTATGTTATTTGCTATAGCAACACTGCTAGGATTAGTTTAGTGTATATTGTATACTGCGCTGAATTAACTCTTCATCAAAACGTTATAGCTAAGTGTTTTATTCACAATGGGAAATCAGATATTGCATAAAATCTGTTGTATAAAAGCAACAGAACACTAAAGGCTGTGCGTTGTAGTAAATAGAGTCGCGGCTGAGATGATGGAAATACTTTAGATGTGATGTTATTTACTCTTGTGTTCTATTGCTTAATCACTTCCTGTAGTAACATTTACAGAAACATGTTACATTATGGTTCACTGCAGATTTTGGAAAGGCCGTCACCACACCAGGGTTAACATTTTTAACCCACCTCTTCAACCTCGCGATCCCATCATAGAGCTGCATGTAAATGGTAAATGGTAAATGGCTGCATTTATATACTAGCACTTTTATCCAAAGCGCTTTACAATTTGTTCCTCACATTATACCCATTCACTCACACATTCACACACAGACGGTAATTTGGACAGTCTTTCAATGCCATTATGAATAACTAGCAATCTGTCTGTCGATGAGAGCTTTCTTATGTCTAACTATGCCTGCCATTCAAAATGCCATTCCAGCATTCGTCCCTATGAGACAGTTCTAGTCAAATTCTGCACTAATGCTAACAACAATCTCATACTGGCTCAGGCTGCATATCTTTTCTACTGTATCTAGAAGCTCATACTGGCTGCATATATTTTCTACTGTATCTAGAAGCTCATACTGGCTGCATATCTGTTCTACTGTCTATAGAAGCTCATTGATTTGTAAATGTAATATATTTTCTATAGATTTTTAGTTTTTAATGTATGTTCTGAAATCTGTATACTGGCCTGGCAAATGGTGTGTTATTGTTGTATTAATTGTGATACTGCACACGATCACGATAACCATTAAATATAAGGATCTTGAATACAAGGTGTAGTGGTTTTAGCTCTATAGTCAATACAATGACAAGATATCTGGACGGGCCTTTGTAACACTTGGCAACTCTCACTGATTTACAGTATAAACTGGTGGCAGATTATCATGGACACAAGATGGCGCTATTCACCATACAATCATTAGACTCTAGCTTGCCTTCATTTGCACCTTTCCAATGTGGTCCCAGTACACCTGGGCCCCGTTCCATGTACCGGGATAACCGAGTTAGCCGGATAACTTTAGCTGGATAACTGGGTTAGCCTGACTTTCCGATTTCATGTACCTGGATTTTCCAAATCACCATGACAACATATCCAAAAGTTTGAGCCTGGTCGAAAGCAGAGTTCAAGTTCAAGTTAGCCTGAACTATCGCCACGCCCCCGCAAAGAAGTGACAGCCCGTTTCCTGAAACTATTCCCACAGTCTACGATCTGCATTATACCATTCTGAATTACGTTTTTGTGCTCCATTCTTCCAGAGGGGGCTTTTGAAATGTAAAATAGACCCAAAATGCTGATATTAAATTCACTTTGTCCTAAATAATGCACGTTATATATACCGTGGCGACGGTGGCGCTCGCTCGTGCGATGTACACATGATGTGGTTATTTTAATTGTAACTGGGATTAAGATGTCTGATGAGATGCGCTGTTTGACGGATTTGAGAAATTGAATGAGCCGTTGACGTCACATTAATGAATGAGGATAAAGAGATAAACTTCATTCAAAACAAAGGATATTCTAAACACGGGTCTCTCGTTCATTAATGTATAAACAATGAATTTATCCCATCTGGCCCAGTGGCCCAGCGGTAGTGCTCAAGCCTCCCAATCCACCGACCGGGGTTCAAATCCCCGTGTTTCCAATATGATTTTTTTGAATATAATATTAATGATTATACGCCAAAGTAGCCTGGTTTTAAGTTAAAATATTATAAATCTACATGCATTGAGGATGTCATTCTTTATATAGCTTTCAACGTGCACCAAATTGAATTATTCCTATATTGCAAAAAGAAGGACCCCGGTCTTGAACCCCGGTCGTCCGTGTGGAAGTCAAAAGAACAACCCGTTGGACCACATTGGAGATAAGTTAAATATTGACTATACATCAATCAATGGGCAAGAAAGCCGTCTCGTAATTCTGTATAACAGTTAACTAGTTATTTTCGCTAGCAAGATCTCATTTGATTATTCAATCCAGCAGGCAAGTTTAAAGAAATATAATCTGATTGATTGAGGTAATGAGGGACTTAGAATTAGCCTATAGATAACGCATTTAACTTGTCGGCGAGGCGATTGAGCCTATTGCAATCTGTCAATAAAGTCTTAAATCAATTAATCAATCAATGCCGTTGAGAATCAGGGTCTCTGCCATCGATACGTGCTGGCTTTCCACCTAAAACGGGAGCGCGCATCTAGCCTGACTTGAGCCTGACTCTCAAGTCTGGCTTGAGTTAACGAGACTGAATCCTCCTTTGTGAAACAGGAAAATCCCGGCTTTGAACATCGGGTTAACTGAAGCTGGATAATGGACATGTTGATCGACTTAGTTGAACCACGTACATGAAACAGGGCCCTGGTGCTGTGCTGGTAAAGACACAATGACAAGATGCAGGTATTTTACATTGCAAAATTAGCTGGAATGCTGCCATCTGATTAGGTTAAGATAAGATATTCCTTTATTGATCCCCTTGGGGAAATTCAGGCATCATAGCAGCATGGGGAGGGGGGGGGGTACAGGTAGTAAAAACAACACAAGCAGTGTAAACAAATAGGTCAATATAATTTACTATCTAACTAACTGAAATATGTATTCACAGTGTCACATAAGGTGCAGTATGCATAAGGTAGTGTTATAATTTACTATCTAACTAACTGAAATATACATTATTCACACAGTATCACAGTATGCACATAAGGTGCAGTATGCCTAAGGTAGTGTTATTGTCCTCCTTGGGTTCCTATTAGTTCTAGGTCAATGTCTGGCAGCAGTCGCTGCCCACTGTTGTGGAGCCTGGAGGCCGCTAGTCGCTGCCCACTGTTGTGGAGCCTGATGGCCGCTGGTATACAAGCACTGTCCGAGGCGGTTAGTTGAGTGTCGGGGGGGTATGAGTCTGTGGCTGAACGTGCTTCTCATCTTGACTAGCTCGTCGTAGAGAGGGTGGGAGGGGTTCTCCAGGATGGCAGCCAGCTTCCTTCTCATCCCCCTCTCTGCCATCACCTCTAGTCTAGGTAGCTCGACTCCCACCACGGAGCTAGCCTTCTTGAGCTTGTTAGTGTCCCTTGAGTTGATGTAGCCTCCCCAGCATGCCACAGCATAGAAGAGGACGCTGGACACTACAGACTGATAGAATGGACGCAGCAGTCTATTGCTCACGTTGAAGGACCCGAGTCTCCTGAAGGGGCACTTCACCAAAAAACAGGTGCAATTTATTTTTACAAATAACCTCACACACATCCAAAAACGTGTGCAAAGTTTTGCAAATATTAATTTAGTTTGACAGCTATTGAGAGTAAATTAGTTTGAATATGGCAACCAGTAATGTCGTCGGGGACACTGAATAATTGTGTTGTGTTAATCACAGCTCAATTAAATGATAATTGAGCCTTGCTCATAGAAGTTATTGTTTCAAATGTTTTTTTTATAAACCATTTATTATAGATTCTGCAAGTCTTCTTTTAATAAAAACATCAAGAAGAAAAGAAAGATGTCAACATAACAGGAGCGACAGGAACAAGCTCCGTGAGAGATAGCAGCTGATCTGGATAAGATAATAGCAAACAAATCCATCGTCACCGTCACTGTACCTATATCACCAACTGAAACAAGCAGTACAACCACTCCACCCGATTTCAACACACTGACTAACCTGATGAAAGAACAGACTAACCTGATGAAAGAACAGATTACAAACATCGAGGAGCTCAAAGCACACGTCGATGCTAAATTCGATCGCGTCGATGATAAATTAGAAGAAGTCAAGAAAGCGATCGCTGCACAGTCCGAGCTAATCACGTCAGTGGAGAATACGGTGACAGATATTACACGGGCAGTCAAAGCGAACGAAGGTGGCATGACAGAAATGGCAAAAGAGATAGAAAGTGTGAAAGAAGCATGCCGGAGGGAAATACAAGAGGTTAAAGACGAAGCGAGGGAGAGGCTACTCGAATCCCAACGCTACCACAGGCAAAATAACATCCGCATTGTAGGGCTTGATGAAGCAGTAAATTGCGAAGACGCCAACTTTCCAACAGTGCTATCAGCGATTTTGGGTAACAACCCTCCAAACACAGTGCCGAAAGTGGACCAAGTTTACAGAATCGGTCCTCGGGGGCAAAGAAACAACGGGCCAAGAGTCATCATTGTTACTCTGCGGAAGACATCAATAAGAGATGACATCATCAAAATTGCTCGCATCCAACGTGGGAATCTGAAATATGGCGATAATTCAATATTTATCTACGAAGATCTAAGCAAAGACGCCATCGCTCGACGTCTACCATACAAGGAGGTGATGCAAAAATTGTTCAAATCTGGTCACAAGCCAAGGCTAGCATACCCGGCGCTGTTATCGATCGTGGGCAGTGACGGCCGCAGGTTTGGATTATACACACCTAAAGATGCTGAGGATTATTGGAATCGACATGGAGCAGATACCCCAAGGCAGGACGACAATGTCTGAAAACAGATAAGCCGATTCATCTCCCGCTTTCTCAGTGTATATCAGTATTAGAATGACTTTATTGTGTTCATCAAGGTAGCAGACGATATGCAGGCCGTCTATACCAATGCGTACTGTGTATAATACGACCCGTAATACATTATAATTTCAGACTCTGGTCTCCGGGGAGACAAATACATATCATTGGCAAAAAGATCAATCTGGAATATTCTGGGTTTATCGCTCGAATGCCCTGGGTCTCTTAGATCATTCTGGAACATAACAACAGTCTATTGGCACTAGTATATTCTACAACCTTCTAGAATATAATGCACCATGACAACGAAGGCCTACAATTCTAACATTAAACATCCGGTGTGTATATACATAGCAGATAATCAATTGAATGAAGTTCAATCAGTCCTTAATAATACTTTAAAAATCAACCACACCTAAACGTATGAACACAACAAGGTTATTCTAACAATTTAAGTAATCACTCCACTGATGAAGTGACTGGCACATTGAAGCTCTAAAAGGCTCTGCTTTTCTATTTTATCTAATCAGTTAATTCGGTTCTAGTGGCTTCTCCACGTTGATTATTATTCTATCTCTCATTCCTTATCTATATCTTTCCTTTTTTTTTTTTTTTTTTTTTTTTTTTATTATTCTATTTTTTATCTCTATCTTTTAACTTACATTGTTCTTTTCCATTGTTCTTCACATTAAGGTGTCAATATTTCTCTACAATCTTTTCCTTTTTCCTGACTTTCCTACATGTTAGTAGAGGGTTCAAATGAATATGTCGATGAAAGTTTTTTTTTTTTTTTTTTTTTTTTCATTTATCACAATATTTCATTACAGTAAGGGAAGGTGCAAGACCAAAAGCGACATTCTATTGCATTAGAATGAAAATGTTAGATCCTATGGTAATTAGCATAAAGATTAGGATTACAATGCTCAGTTTGGGCAATCCGGTGGACTAAGGGAGAGAGTCATTCGCGGAGGATGTGTTTTTGGAACACAGGCCTGTACGACTCTCTGGGCGAGGGGAAAATAGGGGATTTTTATTTGTATATATATATGTTTTTAAGCTCGGCTCTCAACGGGACCTCATTAATTGGATGTACATCTATTGTAGCTTCGCACTCCAGAAGCATTACCAAAAACTACACAAAAACATGCATAGATTATGGCTAGTTTGAATATAATGGTATGGAACACCGGTGGGATAAACAAACAACACAAACGCAAAAGCGTGCTCACACTGATGAAAAAAGAACATGTGGACGTGGCTCTATTAAGCGAAACGCACATTTTAGAGGAAGACATAAATACGTTAGCGGATAACATATACCATAATATTAGTCACTCTTCTTTTGGTACGAGAACTAGAGGTGTAGCCATAGTCGTCAGACGTAAATTAAATATCGAATTGAAAGGGGTATGGTCGGATGCTGAGGGGCGTATAACTATAGCTAGGATTGTACATAATAACAGGAAAATTGCGTTGGCAGCGGTATATGCCCCAAATTTGTACGAAGTGGGTTTCTTCACTTCACTAACCGGAGAAATGTTAAACCATCCCGAGTACTCATATATAATAGGTGCGGATTTTAATGCCATTTGGAATCCAAGGATGGACAAATCTTACCTTGCCTTTTCCAGCGAACAAAAAAATTCATCTAAAGCATTAAAAGATTGGTCAAAGACTACAGGGGTAATTGATTTATGGCGTTCACTTAATCCCATGACCCGTAAGTACTCCTGTCGTTCGGCGAGACACAACACATTATCCAGAATTGATTACGTCTTTGCATCCCCGAGAATATTTGATAAATATGAAGTGGAAATGATACCCAATGCGCTATCAGATCACTGTTACTTAATCCTGAAAGCAACATTTGGTACACTATCTTCCCGGGCCCCAAGATGGCGTTTTAATACTATGCTGCTTAACAACAAGGAATCCATTACACAAATTAAAGAAGCTCTCACAGTATTCCTACGGGATAATGCAAACGCGGAGCAAGACCCCAGAATATTATGGATGTCGGTAAAGGGTATGATCAAGGATTTCACGGATAGATTTTCCTCCATATTGCGCAAAAATCAATGCACAAAACTGTCTGAAATGGAAACGCTTTACTCAACGCTTTTTAATTCTTTAAAATACAACAACTCTACTAGACTAGAAAACCAAGTTAACATTCTAAAGACAGAGATCAAAGCAATATACAGACAAAAATCGGAAATGCAAATACGCAGCACAAGACAACAGCAGTATTTCCAAGGTTCTAAACCTAGTCACCTATTAGCCATGCGATTAAGAATTAATGCAAAATTTGCAGATATAACTGCCATTAGAAAACAACAAGTACTTGTAACAGACCCCAAAATAATAAACGATACATTCAAAGAATTCTACTCCGACTTGTATAATTCAGAAACGACCTTTGATCAAAACAAATTAGACACATATCTTAATCAAATTACTCTCCCTAAACTTTCGGAGGACGACGCTAAACAGTTAGAAGCACCGATCACATTAGAAGAACTCAAGAAGGCCATATCCGGAATGAAAAACGGTAAGGCTCCGGGAAAAGACGGTATCCCATCAGAAATGTACCTTTCTTGCTGGGACATATTTGGACCCTTATTACTAAATATGATCTTATACTCAGTCAAGGAGGGGAGCTTCCATAAACACCACAATATCGCACTCATTTCAGTCCTTCTCAAAAAAGACAAAGACCCCACTGAGTGCGGTAGTTACCGACCTTTAAGCCTCCTCGGAACCGATGTCAAACTGTACTCTAAGATATTAGCCATCAGATTGCAAAAGCATATGACGTCTTTAGTTCATCCGGACCAAACTGGCTTCATAAGAGGTCGCCTGATCAATGATAACATAAGGCGAATACTGCACGTACTAGATGCAGACAAAGAGGACACCACACCTAAGGCGATGCTATCCCTGGATGCTATGAAAGCATTTGACAGGCTGGAATGGTCGTTTCTATGGGCAGTATTAGAAAGGATGGGGTTAGGAAAAGGATTCATTGATATGATTAAAGTACTATACAAGGACCCATCGGCCATGATTACAACAGGCACATTCATCTCCGAAATCTTTCCGGTATCACGCTCAGCCAGACAGGGTTGCCCTCTTAGTCCCGGACTATTCAATCTATCATTAGAGCCTTTAGCACAATTTATAAGACAATCCCAACACATAGAACCAATCGTAATCAAGGGCACACAACATAAAATTAGTTTATATGCGGACGACGTAATATTGTTCATGCAAAACCCCAACACCACATTGCCGCATCTACTCAAGTTGATAGAGAACTTTGGTGATTTATCGGGATTTAAAATAAATTGGCCGAAGTCGGCTTTCCTTCCTCTTAACATCCGTGCAAAAAAAGACACAACCCTCCCAGGTGCGATACCCATGGTTAAACATTTTAGATGCTTGGGTGTGGAAATATTTCCCACCATAAGACAAACGGTGAAGCACAATTACACAAAAATACAGAACAAAATCAAAGACGACCTGGACAGGTGGGCAAAACTTAAAAACTCAGTACAGGCAAGGGTATCAATAGTTAAGATGGATGTATTACCAAGAATCAACTTCATCAGCTCAATGCTACCGTTACCTCCTCCAGAGGGCTACTGGAAAAGATTACAATCCTCCACATACAAATTTATTTGGAATAACAAACCACCTCGCATAAAAAGATCCACCGCACAGAGAAATAAAGCAGACGGTGGCATGGCAGTTCCAGATTTTTTACAATATTTTAAGGCTTTCACATTAAGACCATTGAAAATATGGTTTGATCCCCAGGCTTTGGTATCTTGGAGAGAATTGGAAGAAAACATAGTAGCCCCACAGAGACTGAAAGACTTAGCACACACTAAACTTTCAATCAAGCATTGTGAGCGGGAATTTGGCCCCATAATTACCCATGCAATCAGAACATGGCGGGAAACACAAAAAAAATATCCTAACCCTCAAAAATGGCATAATCACACTCCCATATTCAATAACAATGGGAAAACGCCCTATAAGATTCCCTATATGGGAAGAGCAAGGCATACACTCATTAGGGGATATTTTTAATAACCAGGGCTTCTGTAGTTATGGCGAAATATGCACAAAGTTTAACCTCACCGAGTCCACATGGCTTTTTTACATACAGTTACGACTATGTCTGAGGTCTCACGGTGTTCCATTACTCATACCAATTGAACACCACAGATACCACAAATTTTTCTATGAAAGAGAAACATTGGGAGGTTTTGTATCAGGTTTTTATTATCAATTACTAACGTCCTCGTATGAAACCCTTCAACTAGACACTGTCTGGAGGAGGGATATACCAGACCTGGAAAATGACTTTGATTGGCAAGGAGCCTGGGCAAATGTCCGACTTACATCAAGGAACCCGGATCATCAACAAATCAATCTGAACTATATTCACAGGACATACTTGACTCCTATAAGACTGTGCAGAATGGGGCTTAAACAAGACTCCAAATGCTCCCAATGTACAAATGGGGACGAAGGAACATTTATGCACATGTATTGGGACTGCCCACCAGTTAAGGCATTCTGGAAAGATGTGTCCCAACAATTATCAAAACTCGTATCTTGGAATATACCTGTACACCCCTCGGTATTACTATTGAATGATGTTTTTGAGTTTGCAGTGAATCCACAGCTAAAGAGATTGGTTTTATCGGGTATCACAGTAGCTAAAAAGCTGATCGCATCACGCTGGTTTCAACCGGAAAAAATGTGCCGGAAAGTTTGGTTTCTTACATATCTCGATGTGATATATCAAGAAATATCTACAGCAAGAATTCTGGGTCTCAATGAATCCAAAATGTCAATGTGGGTAGAAGTGGTGGAGAGAATAAAAGCTAGCTTATAATGGTAGTGTCTGGTTAGGAGTGAGGGATAATGGAGGTACTATCCAAGGGGGGGTCCGGGAGGGGGGGGTTCGAGCTGGAGCATATGTGTGTAGGGTTTTAGAAAATAGGTATTAGGGGTATGTTCTATACTAACATTTATATAATTGTAATTTCGCTGGATATACACTGTATACGTTTAAAATGTTATTATAGACTATTTTTGTTTTATCTTGTTTCTGTACTTGCATGTAATTTTAACCACCTTGACTGAAAGTTTCATTATGCATTATGTGTTGAGTACTGACTTTTAATAATTTTTGTTTTGCAATAATAAAAAAAATATAAAAAAAAAAAAAAGAAGAAAAGAAAGAAACCAGCAAAAGAATAAACACCAGGCAGCTGTCTAAAAGCCTGTGTGACCTCTAGCTTTTCTCTCAAGTGGTTCATAAATGGACTCAGAACTGAGTCTCGGAGCTCCTCCCACCTGCAGACTTAAGCATTGTTTTTGGAACTCGTCATTTTCATTTAACGCTATTGAATTTCAATGGTAATTCATGACCGTTTCATATTCTTCCTTAAAGATTTGGAACAGATATTTGACAAGGTAATTGCTGCTAATTGGAGGGATGATATCTAGACTTAAACCAGCATTGATATTGGAATAGTAAACAGTAAGTAGTAAACAGTAAGTAAACAGCATAGGTAACGGTATTGAATTTCAATGGTATCAATTTAGAAAGTAATTATTTGAGGGAGGATATCTAGACTTAAACCAGCATTGGATTTCAAACACTAAGTCATTTAAATGTAACGCTATTTCATTTCAATAGTAATATATATCTAGACTA
Organism: Notolepis coatsorum; assembly: GCF_963971535.1. NCBI lineage: Eukaryota > Metazoa > Chordata > Actinopteri > Aulopiformes > Paralepididae > Notolepis > Notolepis coatsorum. Next base: position 223,942,741 of record NC_140166.1, read on the forward strand.
AAAGCAGCATTCTTTTGGAACTCTAACTTGTTTGATTCTAACGCTATTGAATTTCAATAGTAATTAAAAAGGTGAATACATATGAAAAAAGGTTGTTGATTGTTGAGTATGAAAATAAAGATGTGGACTTCCCCACAGGCAAAGGGACAGAGGTGCTGAAGAGAGAAATGGATTATGTGAATATCCAATATCAAAACCAACTTTACCCCATTTGATAGAATAGTACTCTGATAAACGTAAAAGGACTCTATTAAAAATTCTACTAAAGTAATAGCATAAAAGTAAATATTGAATGTAAGTGACTAAAGTAAATACACATTCTGTATGGTGTACTACAGGATTATAATGCTTGGGAGCTCCTAAATTCTCAATGCATCAACCTCTGTGTGACGTCAAACTGGTTGTACATCCAGTTATGCTGGTTGTGATTCCTTCCTTTTGACATCGACAGACTTAAACATTAAATGTTATGTTTTCCATATGATCACATATTTTGGATTAAAAGAAAGTACAGTAACTGGCAGGGTTTGTATAAATGTGGTCGAGGAAAATAAATTAGGAAACTTCCTTTGAAGTGTACATAGTAAAATGTATTGTTGTGATTATTATTATTATTTGTTAAAAAAGATTATGCACTGTACTGTCGTAGCACGTTCCATTGTGTTTACATAAATGGCGAGTAAAGTAATCTGAATCTGAATCTGAGATCCCTAAACTGGAAATACTCAAGTATAAGTATCCTAAAAACTGTATTTAAATACAAGAGTAAAAGTACTTTCTTTCCTCCCCTGGGTTCTCTACTTTCTTTCAAGTTCAAGTTTGTTTATTATTTGTCACAACAAAATACAGAATACTTTATAATGAAATGCTTGTTTCTGTATGAGCCCCTGAGAGTGTGCTACATACAGTTACTGTACCTACTAATACATATTTGGTAACATCAAGTTATTCTCTAGATATCCTTTTAACAACTGTAATCATGGGTCTCATAATTATATAACTTTGCTCATGAAATGAGAACTACTGCAGAATGCAGATTTACTTTGACACCAATGCCCAGCAATGAGGTCGGGTTCTTTAAGTCAAGACATAAAGGAAACTGGTAAGAAACCAGCCTCCAAACAAATCAGTAAATCAAATCAGTGAAAGAGCGAGAGACAGAGAGAGAGAGCAAGAGAGAATAGTGAGTGTGAGAGAAAGAGAAAGCAAGAGAGGAGAGAATGAGAGTAAATGCGAGAGAGAGAGGGAGAAAGTGTGTGAGAGAGAGAGAGGGGAGAAAGTGTGAGAGAGAAAGAAAGCAAGAGAGGAGAGAGTGACAGTAAATGATGTGTGAGAGTGTGTATGAGAGATAGAGCGAGAGAGAGAGAGAAATGGAAAGAGATTTTGTATTGTGTTGTATTGAGTATGTATACCTCTTTCTCTCTTTGTGCTTATGAGTTTTAGTGGGTTTTCCTTGACAAAGTAAACACATTAGAGGTAGTTGATGGCGAGAGAAAGTCTGAACTATGTAAAAACATCTATCTATGAATCACAGTAAAATAGACACTGTCTCTTTAAAGTGACTCCTCCCCTGTACAACTATAACCAGGAAGCACCTCCCACCAAAACGCGTCACACACAATCGGAGTTTACTCTACAACCAGGAAGCAGTGACGCACGCCACCCGCGTGATCAGATTTCACTCTTCCTGAGAAAACAAAACTTGAAATGGCGCAGCAAGGAGTTGATCTGTACCGGGACCAGTTCTGCTGTTCTATCTGTCTGGATCTACTGAAGGATCCGGTCACTATTCCCTGTGGACACAGCTACTGTATGGGCTGTATTAAAGACTGGTGGGATCGCGATGATCAGAGGGGGATCTACACATGTCCCCAGTGCAGGGAGACTATTACTCCGAGGCCTACTCTGAAGAAAAACAATATAATTTCTGAAGTGATGGAACGACTAATGAAGACAGGACTCCAAGCTGCTCCTCCTGATCACTGTTATGCTGGACCTGGAGACGTGGCCTGTGATGTCTGCACTGGGAGAAAGCGGAAAGCCCTCAAGTCCTGCCTGGTATGTCTGGCTTCTTACTGTGAAACTCACCTCCAGCCTCACTATCAATCTGATACCTTTAAGAAGCATAAGCTGGTCATAGCCTCCACACGGCTTCAGGAGAACACCTGCACTCGTCATGACAGGATTCTGGATGTTTTCTGTCGTACTGATCAGCAGTGTATCTGTTATTTGTGTTCCATGGATGAACATAAAGGCCATGATACAGTCTCAGCTGCAGCAGAAAGGACAGAGAGACAGAAAGAGCTTGGCATGAGTCAGCAGAAAATCCACCAGAGAGTCCAGGAGAGAGAGAAGCGACTCAAAGAGGCCCAACAGGCTGTTGATTCTCTCAATCGCTCTGCTGATAAAGCAGTGGGGGACGGTGAGAGAATCTTTACTGAGCTGATACGCTCCTTGGAGACGCGGCGCTCTGAGCTGAAGAAGGTCATCAGAGCCCAACAGAGGACCACAGTGACTCAGGCTGAAGAAGTGCAGAAGAGACTGGAGCAGGAGATAGCGGACCTGAGGAGGAGAGACACTGAGCTGGAGCAGCTCTCACACACAGAGGACAACATCCACTTTCTACAGAGTTACCCCCCTCTCTCCAGTCCCAGTGAGTCTACAGACTCACCCAGCATCAGTGTCCTTCCTCTCCTGTACTTTGCAGACGTGACTGAGGTCGTGTCTAAGCTGAGAGACAAACTACAGGACGTTCTGAAAGAGCAGTGGCCCAGAATCTCAACAACAGTGAATGCAGTTAATGTTTTACTGCCACCACCAGAGCCCAAGACCAGAACTGGCTTCTTACAATATTACTCTCGGATCACACTGGACCCAAACACAACAAACACACGTCTGTCTTTGTCTGAAAGGAACAGAAAAGCAACACGTATGCAGCAAGAGCAGTCATATCCTAATCACCCAGAACGATTTATTGGATGGTGGCCTCAGGTTCTGGGTAGAGAAGGTCTGACTGGACGCTGTTACTGGGAGGTGGAGTGGAGTGAAGGGGTTTCTGTAGCAGCCTCCTACAAAGACATTAGTAGAACAGGCACTCAGGAGGACTGTGTGTTTGGATTAAATTCCAAATCCTGGGCTTTAGAGTGCACACCTTGTAATTACCTCTTCAGACACAATAACGAGAGCATAACAGTACCGGGCCCCCGGTCCTCCAGAATAGGAGTGTACCTGGATCACAGGGCAGGGACTCTGTGCTTCTACAGCGTCTCTGACACAATGACCCTCCTGCACAGAGTCAACACCACATTCACTCAGCCTCTCTATCCTGGACTTAGGGTATTTATCTCTGCGGAGGCTGAGTTCTGTGAGCTGAAGTAGAGATCAGTGACATTCACAGCTCCTCTACCCAGGGTTTTGGATTTAAATTGATCTTGAAGAAGCTGAGTTGTGAAAGATGAGGTAATTAGGCGTTACATTCACTCAGTCACTCTATCATTGTTCTGAAGGACACACACACAGACACACTATGTTTATCTTTGTTTCTAGTTTCTAACCTACCGAGGTAAAGTTTGTTTGATTGGATATTTGCATATTCACATATTTGATTCCCATCTTCAATACCTCTGTCCCTTTGCATGTGGGGAAGTCAAAATCTGTATTTTCATACTCAGGGTAGGCTGGACAACAATATGCAACTGTTGTATTTGTATTTGATCACCTTTGGTCATTTTGAATTACTGTGGGATTTGGGTCTGTCTCTCCTCTCTCTGTTCCAAGGGGGGGGGGGGGGGGGGGGTGGTAACAATGTGGGGGCCGGACCTCCATGGGGAGGTTGATTCTGCCTATAACCTTCTCCCTCACCTCTTGTCTCTGGGCAGCCGGGACACTTCATACGGGACACTCTATCTTCAAGGCCTTCTGTTGAACCCACAGCCAGGATGTGTGGGGCATGGGTCAGTCGTAAATGCAACTATTTAGTTTTAGAACAGACTCATCTGCGTTATCAAAAGAGAGAGAGAGAGAGTTGTTCCGCTGGTGGCCGACTTTGAGGGAGACAGACCTAGAGAGGAGCTGGCTTAGGAAGAATGACCATTAATTGAATATTGTGCATTTTGTCTTTTGTTCTTGTATTCTTACTAAATAAACGTGGACATATCTAAACCCAGAAGGACCCGAGTGGATATTTGCTTGAAACTTGCCGTTTCACCGACTGAACCTCAATATAGAACTTTGAACACAACGTGAAGGATTTCACTTGAACTCACTATTTCCATGATGTGCTACATGAGAACTTCAGTCTAAATCTAACATTACCATTGAAATTCAATACTGTTCAAAAGAAATGAGTTAGAGTTCATAGAAACATAAGTCTATACTCTACAGTATCAATAATACAAATATGTGTGTACATGTACAGCCCAACCTGTTATAAATATACAAATAACTATGCTAAGTCTACCCCTGGTACAAATATACCTAACTCTATCTTATGTCTACTCCCGGTACAATATATATACTGTAACTATAATTATAAATATAAGTATATCCTGTGCAATATATATAGTACTCCATACTAAGTCTACCTTGATCTGTACATGGAATATAAGATATTTGGAACTTTCTGAACCTATTGTAAAATGTAATATAGATCAGTTTTACTACAATGTTTGCAAACATTGCCAACATACCCAAAGTGTTTCAGCCACAGAACAAATACAAGCAGCGTTGTCTGGTGTCGGTCAGCAGGCTATGAAAACAGGGCTCCATTCTTATGTCTGGTGGTGGAGCTACACATTCATGCATGTTTGGATCAATTACCTTTAACATATTCAATCTAGCCAATTAAAAATGCACACATTTGGATATGATCACGTTTCCCTTTGTATAATAACTGTATAAGGTGACTGTACATGTCTTCATATAAACATTTAGTATAAAATAATTACCTATAAAATATGAAGGGCAATGTATAGTGTGTAAAAACATATATAAAAATAACAACACTTTCACAAGTTCATAGTTTATTCAAAATATATATTGATTTAAGTATCCAACAGGACTTTACATAAACATTTGTACAGTGGTGATGAGAGACGAGTTATGCAACACACCCGCACTCTATTTCAGTTCACTGAAGATATTGTATCTTTGCTGACAAAATAACAGCATGTTATGAAGGTCAAAGGTTGTGCAAAATCTTCCAGCTTTGTCCTTGGACCATATCTTGTTCCACATGTGAAATTAATAATCCATAATAAATAGGACTGTTACAGTTGGACAACAAAACAATATTTTGTATATTATCTATAGAACTAATCTTCAAACGGACACAAAGGCTGATTATAGCACTTTGAAATTGAAATGATATAACATGTCACTGTATGTTGTTTGCTATAGCAACACTGCTACGAGTAGTTTAGTGTATATTGTATACTGAGCTGAATTAACTCTTCATCAAAACGTTATAGCTAAGTGTTTTATTCACAATGGGAAATCAGATATTGCATAAAATCTGTTGTATAAAAGCAACAGAACACTAAAGGCTGTGCGTTGTAGTAAATCTAGTAAATAGATTTAATACTGAGATGATGGAAATACTTTAGATGTGATGTTATTTACTCTTGTGTTCTATTGCTTAGTCACTTCCTGTAGTACCATTTACAGAAACATGTTACATTATGGTTCACTGCAGATTTGGAAAGGCCGTCACCAGGGTTAACATTTTAACCCACCTCTTCAACCTCGGGATCCCATCATAGAGCTGCATGTAAATAATAAATGGTAAATGGCTGCATTTATATACTAGCACTTTTATCCAAAGCGCTTTACAATTTGTTCCTCACATTAGACCCATTCACTCACACATTCACACACCGACGGTGGAGGCGACCATGCAAGGTGCCAACCTGCTCATCGGGAGCAATTAGGGGTTAAGTATCTTGCTCAAGGACACTTCGACACGTTGCCCGGGAGGAGCAGGAATCGAACCGTGAACCTCTGGATTACCAGACGACTGCTCTACTCTGTCGTGTGTCTGCTGAGCAAGGGTAGAATTACCTATGGAGTCAATGGAAAGAAGACAGACGCATAATGGGGTAAACCGTAGAACTCAGGTAATTTGGACAGCCATTATGAATAACTAGCAATCTGTCTGTCGATGAGAGCTTTCTTATGTCTAACTATGCCTGCCATTCAAAATGCCATTCCAGCATTCGTCCCTATGAGACAGTTCTAGTCAAATTCTGCACTAATGCTAACATGAGTATATGCAACAATCTCATACTGGCTGCATATATTTTCTACTGTCTTATCTAGAAGCTCATACTGGCTGCATATCTTTTCTACTGTATCTAGAAGCTTATACTGGCTGCATATCTTTTCTACTGTATCTAGAAGCTCATACTGGCTGCATATATTTTCTACTGTCTAGATTCAGAAGCTCATACTGGCTGCATATCTGTTCTACTGTCTATCTAGAAGCTCATACTGGCTGCATATCTGTTCTAATGTCTATAGAAGCTCATTGGTTTGTAAATGTAATAGATTTTCTATAGATTTTTAGTTTTTAATGTATGTTCTGTAATCTGTATATTGGCCTGGCAAATGGTGTGTTATTGTTGTATTAATTGTGATACTGCACACGATCACGATAACCATTAAATATAAGGATCTTGAATACAAGGTGTAGTGGTTTAAGCCCTATAGTCAATACAATGACAAGAGATCTGGACGGGCCATTGTAACACTGGGCAACTCTCACTGATTTACAGTATAAACTGGTGGCAGATTATCATGGACACAAGATGCCGCTATTCACCATACAATCATTCGACATAGCTTGATTGATTGATTGATTGAAAAGTTTATTAACAGATTGCAGAATGGGTACAGTACAGTACAGCTCAATACATACAATTGTTAAGGGGATGCAGACCAGTCTTGTTTACATCAGGGTCCCCCATTTTCAATTCATCATAACATATATGACATACATGACATACAGATAGACAGTACTGCTACATCTATACATTTATGACATATCAGATTTGCAAATACAGTACTGTTTGTGATACAAAAAGAGTCAAGAAAAAGAGTGTATATACATTTGACGTAGAAACTGTACATTGGAGGAGGTTGGGTGGGTGGGGTTGGGTGGGTGGGTGGGGGCTGTACATTGGAGGTGGGGGGGGGGTCGGGTAGGGGGGGACGACGACACTGTACACTGTACATTGGAATACTGACAAAGCCATACTTGGTCATTTACTGTGCAACTGGGTTAGGACATTTGTAGGAGCCAGTTTCGAATTGCAGTCTCCCGTAGGTGTTTTTTGAGAGTGTTTTTGAAAGTGGGTAGTGATTCACATTCCTTTACAGCTGTGGGTAGGGCGTTCCACATTGATGTGGCATAATTGCGAAACGTGTTTAGTCCCTTGTTTGAGCCGAATCTGGGTTTAACATGATTTGTGGAGCTCCCTCTGGTGTTGTGATCGTGGTATTCACTGACCTTTGGCTTGCCTTCATTTGCACCTTTCCAATGTTGTCCCAGTACACCTGGTGCTGTGGTGGTAAAGACACAATGACATGATGCAGGTATGGTTTTTACATTGCAAAATGAGCTGGAATGCTGCTATCTGATTGGGTTAAAGGGGCACTTCACCAAAACAACAGTGGCAATTTATTTTACAAATAATCTCACACACATCCAAAAACAAACAGTTTTGCAAATATTAATTTAGTTTGACAGCTATTGAGAGTAAATTAGTTTGAATATGGCAACCAGTAATGTCGTCGGGGACACTGAATCCTTGTGTTGTGTTAATCACAGCTCAATTAAATGATAATTGAGCCTTGCTCATAGAAGTTATTGTTTCAAATGTTTTTTTTATAAACCATTTATTATAGATTCTGCAAGTCTTCTTTTAATAAAAACATCAAGAAGAAAAGAAAGAAACTAGCAAAAGAATAAACACCAGGCAGCTGTCTAAAAGCCTGTGTGACCTCTAGCTTTTCTCTCATGTGGTTCAGGACTCAGAACTGAGACTCTCGGAGCTCCTCCCACCTGCAGACTACTATGGGGGTAGATTTCTATCAAAAATAAACAAACGCAAAAGTAGAATCCACAATCGTAAAGTAGAATTTTTGATAGAAATGTACCCCCATAGTCCAGCATTGTTTTTGGAACTCGTCATTTTCATTTAACGCTATTGAATTTCAATGGTAATTCATGACCGTTTCATATTCTTCCTTAAAGATTTGGAACAGATATTTGACAAGCTAATTGCTGCTAATTGGAGGGATGATATCTAGACTTAAACCAGCATTGATATTGGAATAGTAAACAGTAAGTAGTAAACAGTAAGTAAACAGCCATAGGTAACAGTATTGAATTTCAATGGTATCAATTTAGAAAGTAATTATTTGAGGGAGGATATCTAGATTTAAACCAGCATTGGATTTCAAACACTAAGTCATTTAAATGTAACGCTATTTCATTTCAATGGTAATATATATCTAGACTAAAAGCAGCATTCTTTTGGAACTCTAACTTGTTTGATTCTAACGCTATTGAATTTCAATAGTAATTAAAAAGGTGAATACATATGAAAAAAGGTTGTTGATTGTTGATTATGAAAATAAAGATGTGGACTTCCCCACAGGCAAAGGGACAGAGGTGCTGAAGAGAGAAATGGATTTATGTGAATATCCAATATCAAAACCAACTTTACCCCATTTGATAGAATAGTACTCTGATAAACGTAAAAGGACTCTATTAAAAATTCTATTAAAGTAATAGCATAAAAGTAAATATTGAATGTAAGTGACTAAAGTAAATACACATTCTGTATGGTGTACTACAGGATTATAATGCTTGGGAGCTCCTAAATTCTCAATGCATCAACCTCTGTGTGACGTCAAACTGGTTGTACATCCAGTTATGCTGGTTGTGATTCCTTCCTTTTGACATCGACAGACTTAAACATTAAATGTTATGTTTTCCATCTGATCACATATTTTGGATTAAAAGAAAGTATAGTAACTGGCAGGGTTTGTATAAATGTGGTTGAGGAAAATAAATTAGGAAACTTCCTTTGAAGTGTACATAGTAAAATGTATTGTTGTGATTATTATTCTTATTTGTTAAAAAAGATTATGCACTGTACTGTCGTAGCACGTTCCATTGTGTTTACATAAATGGCGAATAAAGTAATCTGATATGAGATCCCTAAACTGGAAATACTCAAGTAAAGTATCCTAAAAACTGTATTTAAATACAAGAGTAAAAGTACTTTCTTTCCTCCCCTGGGTTCTCTACTTTCTTTCAAGTTCAAGTTTGTTTATTATTTGTCACAACAAAATACAGAATACTTTATAATGAAATGTTTGTTTCTGTATGAGCCCCTGAGAGTGTGCTACATACAGTTACTGTACCTACTAGTGCATATTTGGTAACATCAAGTTATTCTCTAGATATGCTTTTAACAACTGTAATCATGGGTCTCATAATTATATATATACATAACTTTGCTCATGAAATGAGAACTACTGCAGATTTACTTTGACACCAATGCCCAGCAATGAAGTCGGGTTCTTTCTGAGACATAAAGGAAACTGGTAAGAAACCAGCCTCCAAACAAATCAGTAAATCAAATCAGTGATAGAGCGAGAGACAGAGAGAGAGAGCAAGAGAGAATAGTGAGTGTGAGAGAAAGAGAAAGCAAGAGAGGAGAGAATGAGAGTAAATGCGCGAGAGAGAGAGGGAGAAAGTGTGTGTGTGTGTGTGTGTGTGTGTGTGTGTGTGTGAGAGAGAGAGAGAGGAGAAAGTGTGAGAGAAAAAGAAAGCAAGAGAGGAGAGAGTGACAGTAAGACATTAAATGATGTGTGAGAGTGTGTATGAGAGATAGAAAGAGAGAGAAATGGAAAGAGATTTTGTATTGTACCCCCCCCCCCCCCACCTCCAATGTACAGCCCCACCCAACCCCACCCCACCTACCCAACCTCCTCCAATGTACAGTTTCTATGTCAAATGTAGGTCAGTATTCCAATGTACAGTGTCCCCCCCCCTACCCAACCCCCCCCCCCCCCCCCCCCCCCCCCACCTCCAATGTACAGCCCCACCGGCCACCCCACCTACCCAACCTCCCCCAATGCACAGTTTCTATGTCAAATGTATATACACTTTTTTTCTGGATTTTTTTAGTATCACAAACAGTACTGTATTTGAAAATCTGGTATGTCATAAATGTCATAAATGTAGCAGTACTGTCTATCTGTATGTCGTGTGTGTCATATGATGAATTGAAAATGGAGGACCCTGATGGAAACAAGACGAAAGTCTTTCTCAGGTCTGCATCCTCTTAACAATTGTATGTATTGAGCTGTACTATACTGTACCCATTCTGCAATCTGTTAATAAACTTTTCAATCAATCAATCAATCAATCAATCAATCAATCAATCAATCAATTGTATTGAGTATGTATACCTCTTTCTCTCTTTGTGCTTATGAGTTTTAGTGGGGTTTCCTTGACAAAGTAAACACATTAGAGGTAGTTGATGGCGAGAGAAAGTCTGAACTATGTAAAAACATCTATCTATGAATCACAGTAAAATAGACACTGTTGTAGTGCCGAGAGATGGGAGTCGGAGACGGTAGCTCGGTAGAGCGAACAGCTTTTATTCAATACACAAAATACAACAAGCTACTGCTCCGTTGCGTGCAGAACGACTGACTCGTGGTGGCAGGCAGTGCCACCTCATATAATGTCCGGGCGGAACTCTTGTTCCTAACAATAGTTCCGTGGGTGAATTATGTACCATTAACAATCACTACACAAGCCCCCCCAGAATTCAACCATGGTCAAAATCTCCACGGCGGGGAGAGACCACGACCCGGCCGCGGCGTGAGCGGACAACCCGGGGCGCGGTGCAAGCGATTGCGCCCTCCACGGCGCCCGGGGGCATGAACCGGCCACGGTGAGTGCGGAAAGCCAGGGTCGGGGAGGTAGGGGCGGCGCAAGCGCCCGTGTCCTCCCCGACACCCGGGGGCACAGACGTCGACGAGGCCAACGGCGGCTCCGTCGTTGGCGGGTCCCGGGGTAGCGGCGGACGGCCTCGGCGGGGGGAGAGGGCCAGCTCCAAGGGCTGGGAAATGCCTACGTGGGCGGGTTCAACCTTGTGGTGGTTGTACCCCACCTCAAAGGCGAGCCTTCGCCAGTCCTCAGGGGCCTGTGGGCTAGGGTGTCCGGTGGACAGGTCACCCAGCAGCGTCGGACCCGCGTGACCAATCGCGACGTCCTCCAGGCGTAGCCTGGAATCTGCAGTCCCGAGGGCCTGGATGTCGTGGTCGGAGGCCTGTTCCGAGCCCCTGTTGACGTAGTCGAGGTCCGGCTGTACAGCTCCGATGACGACGTTGGGCCTCTCGGCGACGTGTCTTGACTCAGAAAACGTGAGGGGTTCGTGGTCGGTGAAGGCTGTAAGAAGGCCGCCGTATGTCGCCTCATCGCGGACACATGCCAACGAAGCCCGTGTCTGTGCGTTTATTAGGCGGCCATGTCTAATGTCCACGAGGAGACCGTGTGCACCCAGGAAATCTGCCCCCAGTAGTGGGAACGAAATGTCGGCCGTGATGCAGTCCCACGTGAACCGCTGGCCCCCAAAACACAGTTCCACGGTCCTTGTACCGTAGGTGCGGATAGGGGTATCGTTGGCGGTAGTCAGGCGTGGACCTCTATCATCGCCGGCGATGTCCTCTCTCGTAGCTGGCAGGACGCTCCTCTGAGCTCCGGTGTCGCAGAGGAATTTGCAACCGGAGAGTGTGTCTCTAATGAAAAGCAGCCGGTTCGACATACCTGCGCTCACCGCTGCTACTGGGCGCAGGTGTCTGCGTTTACGCGTTATGCCGAAAGTGCAAGGGGAACGGCATCTCGTCGCCCTCGCGCCGAAACGTGCGTGGTAATAACACCGGCCTGCGGCAGCGCTGCTCCTGATCTTCCTCGCCCCTCCCCCCTGCGGCGTGTAACCGCATGTCGAGGCTATTAGCCCCGGGGCAAAGTGTCGAGTGGCCAGGTAGAAGCGATCTGCCTCCTCTGCCAGAGCACGGGGATCCACAATGTTCGTATTGGCCAGTGCCGTCTGTACCCGTGGCGGCATGTGCCTGAGGAACAGCTCTTTAAATAAAAAGTTCGGCTGCTCGGCGCCCAGCAGGTTCAGCATCATCTCCATATGCGCCGACGGCTTGCTGTCTCCCAAGCCACGTATATCCAGCAAGCGTCGGGCCCGCTCAGACGGTGACAACTCAAAAATCCTGAGTAGGTGCGTCTTAAACGCCTCATATTTATACCGGGCAGGCGGAGCTGTTATGAAGCCTACCGTCCTCGCCGCTGTCGTGCTCCCGAGGCTCGAGACGACGTGGTAATATCTCGCGGCGTCGTCGTCAACCCCTCGTAGGGCGAACTGCGCCTCTGCCTGCGCGAACCACGCCGCCGCAGAATGCTCCCAAAACTCCGGCAATCGAATAATAACGGCATTGTTTGCCATGTTCGGTCCGGTCCCTGATACTTCAGCGAGACCAATGTCGGGGTCACCAGTGTAGTGCCGAGAGATGGGAGTCGGAGACGGTAGCTCGGTAGAGCGAACAGCTTTTATTCAATACACAAAATACAACAAGCTACTGCTCCGTTGCGTGCAGAACGACTGACTCGTGGTGGCAGGCAGTGCCACCTCATATAATGTCCGGGCGGAACTCTTGTTCCTAACAATAGTTCCGTGGGTGAATTATGTACCATTAACAATCACTACACTGTCTCTTTAAAGTGACTCCTCCCCTGGACAACTATAACCAGGAAGCACCTCCCACCAAAACGCGTCACACACAATCCGAGTTTACTCTACAACCAGGAAGCACCTTCCACCCACACACGATCTTCCTGAGAAAACAAAACTTGAAATGGCGCAGCAAGGAGTTGATCTATACCGGGACCAGTTCTGCTGTTCTATCTGTCTGGATCTACTGAAGGATCCGGTAACTATTCCCTGTGGACACAGCTACTGTATGGGCTGTATTAAAGACTGCTGGGATCGAGATGATCAGAGGGGGATCTACACATCATGTCCCCAGTGCAGGGAGACTATTACTCCGAGGCCTGCTCTGAAGAAAAACAACATGCTGGCTGAAGTGATAGAACAACTAATGAAGACAGGACTCCAAGCTGCTCCTCCTGATCACTGTTATGCTGGACCTGGAGACGTGGCCTGTGATGTCTGCACTGGGAGAAAGCAGAAAGCCCTCAAGTCCTGCCTGGTATGTCTGGCTTCTTACTGTGAAACTCACCTCCAGCCTCACTATCAATCTGATACCTTTAAGAAGCATAAGCTGGTCATAGCCTCCACACGGCTTCAGGAGAACACCTGCACTCGTCACGACAGGATTCTGGATGTTTTCTGTCGTACTGATCAGCAGTGTATCTGTTATTTGTGTTCCATGGATGAACATAAAGGCCATGATACAGTCTCAGCTGCAGCAGAAAGGACAGAGAGACAGAAAGAGCTTGGCATGAGTCGGCAGAAAGTCCACCAGAGAGTCCAGGAGAGAGAGAAGCGACTCAAAGAGGCCCAACAGGCTGTTGATTCTCTCAATCGCTCTGCTGATAAAGCAGTGGAGGACAGTGAGAGCATCTTTACTGAGCTGATACGCTCCTTGGAGACGAGGCGCTCTGAGCAGAAGAAGGTCATCAGAGCCCAACAGAGGACCACAGTGACTCAGGCTGAAGAAGTGCAGAAGAGACTGGAGCAGGAGATAGCGGACCTGAGGAGGAGAGACACTGAGCTGGAGCAGCTCTCACACACAGAGGACCACATCCACTTTCTACAGAGTTACCCCCCCCTCTCCAGTCCCAGTGAGTCTACAGACTTACCCAGCATCAGTGTCCTTCCTCTCCTGTACTTTGCAGATGTGACTGAGGTCGTGTCTGAGCTGAGAGTGAAACTAGAGGACGTTCTGAAAGAGCAGTGGCCCAGAATCTCAACAACAGTGAATGCAGTTAATGTTTTACTGCCACCACCAGAGCCCAAGACCAGAGCTGACTTCTTACAATATTCCTCTCAGATCACACTGGACCCAAACACAACACACACACGTCTGTCTTTGTCTGAGGGGAACAACAAAGCAACACTGATGCAGCATCAAGAGCAGTCATATCCTAATCACCCAGAACGATTTATTGAAAGGTGGCAGGTTCTGGGTAGAGAAGGTCTGACTGGACGCTGTTACTGGGAGGTGGAGTAGAGTGGACCTGGAGTGGTTTCTGTAGCAGCCTCCTACAAAGACATTAGTAGAACAGGCACCGGGGTGGAGAACTGTGGATTTGGATACAATTCCAAATCCTGGGCTTTAGAGTGCACACCAAGTCATTACTTCTTCTGCCACGATAACGAGAGAATAAGAATATGGGGCCCCCGGTCCTCCAGAATAGGAGTGTACCTGGATCACAGGGCAGGGACTCTGTGCTTCTACAGCGTCTCTAACACCATGACCCTCCTGCACAGAGTCAACACCACATTCACTCAGCCTCTCTATCCTGGACTTTGGCTTCACTCATACCCTGCGAAGGCTGAGTTCTGTGAGCTGAAGTAGAGATCAGTGACATTCACAGCTCCTCTACGCAGGGTTTTGGATTTAAATTGATCTTGAAGAAGCTGAGTTGTGAAAGATGAGGTAATTAGGCGTTACATTCACTGACAGTCACTCTTATCACTGTTCTGAGGGACACACACACTATGTTTAGCTTTGTTTCTAGTTTCTAGCCTACCCGGCTAAAGTTTGTTTGATTGGATATTTACATATTCACATATTTGATTCCCATCTTCAGTACCTCTGCCCCTTTGCATGCAGGGGAGTCGAAATCTGTATTTTCATACTCTGGGTAGGTTGGACAACAATATGCAACTGTTGTATTTGTGTTTGATCACCTTTGGTCATTTTGAATTACTGTGGGATTTGGGTCCGTCTCTCCTCTCTCTGTTCCAGGGGGGGTTGGTAACAATGTGGTGGCCAGACCTCCATGGGGAGGTTGATTCTGCCTATAACCTTCTCCCTCACCTCTTATCTCTGGGCAGCCGGGACACTTCATACGGGACACTCTATCTTCAAGGCCTTCTGTTGAACCCACAGCCAGGATGTGTGGGGCATGGGTCAGTCGTAAATGCAACTATTTTGTTTCAAAACAGACCCATCTGCGTTATCAAAAGAGCTGAGAGAGAGAGATGTTCTTCTGGTGGCCGACTTTGAGGGAGACAGACCTAGATAGGAGCTGGTTTAGGAAGAATTACCATTTATTGAATATTGTGCATTTTGTCTTTTGTTCTTTTGTTCTTACTAAATAAACGTGGACATCTAAACCCAGAAGGACCCGTGTGGATATTTGCTTGAAACTTGCCGTTTCACCGACTGAACCTCAATATAGAACTTCAGTCTAAATCTAACATTACCATTGAAATTCAATACTGTTCAAATGAAACGAGTTAGAGTTCATAGAAGAAACATAAGTCTATACTCTACAGCAGGGGTCAGCAACCTTTACTATCAAAAGAGCCACTTTTCCCCTGTCCCACAAAATAAAATGCTCAGGGAGCCGGCGCCGCACAACCTATTTACCCTTAAAATGAAGATAACACAGTGTATAACGTTTTATATATCCCCAAGCATACCCCACATTTAGCATAAAACGCCTGACAATTGCATACCCAAAGTAATTTGCGATTTATTATACTTTATACACTTATAGCACACAGTTTGTTGCATTAATGGGATTATAAAGCAACAAAAAGAAAAAAATTGACTTTTTAATTACTGTTTTTAGTTTTACCTGTTATAACAAAGGAAAACCTCACTCTTATGAAGAGGAGAAAAAATACTGGCTGTGTAGACCTATTTTTTAATAAAACACAGAAGAGGAGACAACACTGGTGTCTGTAGACCGACTTTGAAATAAAACCCTGAACTATTCAGGTATATTTGAGTCCTTCCCTTATTTGTGGAACATTTATAAAATAGAAAGTAGTCCACTTTGAAAAAAGAATACCATGTGTAGACCTACTTTGAAATAAAACACAGAAAAGGAGAAAAAACACTGGCATCTGTAGACCTACTTTGAAATAAAACCCTGAACTATGCAGCTCTATTAGAGTCCTTCCCTTATTTGTGCAAAATCTATAAAATAAAAAGTACATTTTTCATTGTTCGTAAATTTCGCACCACATATCAGGCATACAGGTAAGCCTTTTGTTGACTAAATATCTTAGTTGATGAAATATTTTTTCATTTCAGTGTCACAGTATGACATCGATCTCCATAATAATAATGACATTTTTTTTTTTTTTTTTTGGGCCAGGGAGCCACAGCTGATTGGCTAAAGAGCCGCATGCGGCCTCGAGGCCGCAGGTTGCCGACCCCTGCTCTACAGTATCAATAATACAAATATGTGTGTACATGTACAGCCCAACCTGTTTATAAATATACAAATAACTATGCTAAGTCTACCCCTGGTACAAATATAACTAACTATGTTATGTCTACTCCCGGTACAATATATATACTGTAACTATAATTATAAAATATAAGTATATCCTGTGCAATATATATATAGTACTCCAACTACTCCATACTAAGTCTACCTTGATCTGTACATGGAATATAAGATATTTGGAACTTTCTGAACCTATTGTAAAATGTAATATAGATCAGTTTTACTACAATGTTTGCAAACATTGCCAACATACCCAAAGTGTTTCAGCCACAGAACAAATACAAGCAGCGTTGTCTGGTGTCAGTCAGCAGGCTATGAAAACAGGGCTCCATTCTTATGTCTGGTGGTGGAGCTACACATTCATGTATGTTTGGATCAATTACCTTTAACATATTCAATCTAGCCAATTAAAAAATGCACACATTTGGATATGATCACTTTTCCCTTTGTATAATAACTGTATAAGGTGACTGTACATGTCTTCATATGTCCTTGGACCATATCTTGTTCCACATATAAAATTAATAATTCATAATAAATAGGACTGTTACAGATGGACAACAAAACAATATTTTGTATATTATCTATAGAACTAATCTTCAAACGGACACAAAGGCTGATTATGGCTGCACTTTGAAATTGAAATGATATAACAACACTGCTAGGAGTAGTTTAGTGTATATTGTATACTGAGCTGAATTAACTCTTCATCAAAATGTTATAGCTAAGTGTTTTATTCACAATGTGAAATCAGATACTGCATAAAATCTGTTGTATAAAAGCAACAGAACACTAAAGGCTGTGCGTTGTAGTAAATCTAGTAAATAGAGTCGCGGCTGAGATGATGGAAATACTTTAGATGTGATGTTATTTACTCTTGTGTTCTATTGCTTAATCACTTCCTGTAGTAACATTTACAGAAACATGTTACATTATGGTTCACTGCAGATTTGGAAAGGCCGTCACCAGGGTTAACATTCTAACCTGTCTAAATTACATGTCGTCAGCCTGTGACTGCAACTTGTTCCTGTTTGCGGACGACTCAGCCCTGCTGATCTCTGACAAGAACAAATTGCAGGTTGAAAAAACCCTCAGCACGGAACTAGGCAAAATCTGCATATGGCTCGCTGATAACAAACTATCATTACACATGGGCAAAACAGAGTCCATTCTCTTCGGTTCAAATAACAAACTCAGCAAGACCGACGGATTCTCAGTTACAGTGGGTGACAATATTGTCACAAGGAAAGACGAAATTACCTACCTGGGTTCCATCCTAGAGGCAAATCTTTCCTGTGACAAAATGGCATCCAATGTAATAAAAAAAAGTCAACCAACGAACTAGATTCTTGTACCGGATCTCCTCTCTGGTAAACAAGAATACCCTGAAGACTCTGGCAGGAGCACTCATTCAAGGGTACTATGACTATGCGTGCACCTCATGGTACCAAAGCACCTCAAAGGCGCTTAAAACAAAATTACAAACATCACAAAACAAACTGGTCAGACTACTACTTGACCTGAACCCCAGAACCCACCTCACCCCTGCCCACTTTGCCAACCTAGGATGGCTTAGAGTAGACGACAGAGTACAGCAACTTGCAATGGGCCTGGTCTACAAGATACACTATACGACCGGGGTGCCCATGTACATGTCAAAATACTTCCCAAAGGTCAGTGAATACCACAACCACTACACCAGAGGAAGCTCAACAAATCATGTTAAACCCAGATTCGGCTCAAACAAGGGACTAAACACGTTTCGCAATTATGCCACAACAATGTGGAACGCCCTACCCAAAGCTGTAAAGGAATGTGAATCCCTGCCCACATTCAAAACCGCTCTTAAAGAGCACCTACGGGAGGCTGCAATTCGAAACTGGCCACCGTAAATGCCCAAAACCCCCACCACCTCCTAATAGACAGTCTCCTCACCACCGCATGTATATATTCCCTCCCCGCCGTATGTATATTTCCCTCCCACCCACCCACCCCCTCCTAATGTACAGTCCCCTCCCCATCATATGTATATACTCTGTCAGGATCTAGGGGTAACACTAACAGTACTGTATATTTGAATACCGTTATGTCACAAATGTATCAGTACTAAATACCTATATGTCCCTATGCAATAAATGTCATGTATGTTGTGTATGTCATAAATGTCTATATGAATTGAAAATGGGGGACCCTGATGGAAACAAGACAAACGTCTTTCTCAGGTCTGCATCCCCTTAACAATTGTATGTATTTGAGCCGTACTGTATTGTACCCATTCTGCAATCTGTTAAATAAAGTTTTCATTCATTCATTCATTCAACCCACCTCTTCAACCTCGGGATCCCATCATAGAGCTGCATGTAAATGGTAAATGGTAAATGGCTGCATTTATATACTAGCACTTTTATCCAAAGCGCTTTACAATTTGTTCTACTCTGTCGTGTGTCTGCTGAGCAAGGGTAGAATTACCTATGGAGTCAATGGAAAGAAGACAGACGCATAATGGGGTAAACCGTTGTCAGAACTCAGCTAATTTGGACAGTCTTTCAATGCCATTATGAATAACTAGCAATCTGTCTGTCGATGAGAGCTTTCATTTATGTCTAACTATAGCCCGCCATTCAAAATGCCATTCCAGCATTCGTCCCTATGAGACAGTTCTAGTCAAATTCTGCACTAATGCTAACATGAGTATGCAACAATCTCATACTGGCTGCATATATTTTCTACCGTCTTATCTAGAAGCTCATACTGGCTGCATATCTCTTCTACTGTCTATCTAGAAGCTCATACTGGCTGCATATCTTTTCTACTGTATCTAGAAGCTCATACTGGCTGCATATGTTTTCTACTGTATCTAGAAGCTCATACTGGCTGCATATCTTTTCTACTGTATCTAGAAGCTCATACTGGCTGCATATCTTTTCTACTGTCTATAGAAGCTCATACTGGCTGCATATGTTTTCTACTGTATCTAGAAGCTCATACTGGCTGCATATCTTTTCTACTGTATCTAGAAGCTCATACTGGCTGCATATCTGTTCTACTGTCTATAGAAGCTCATTGGTTTGTAAATGTAATAGATTTTCTATAGATTTTTAGTTTTTAATGTATGTTCTGTAATCTGTATATTGGCCTGGCAAATGGTGTGTTATTGTTGTGTCGTGTTAATTGTGATACTGCACACGATAACTATTAAATATAAGGATCTTGAATACAAGGTGTAGTGGTTTTAGCTCTATAGTCAATACAATGACAAGATATCTGGACGGGCCTTTGTAACACTTGGCAACTCTCACTGATTTACAGTATAAACTGGTGGCAGATTATCATGGACACAAGATGGCGCTATTCACCATACAATCATTAGACTCTAGCTTGCCTTCATTTGCACCTTTCCAATGTGGTCCCAGTACACCTGGTGCTGTGCTGGTAAAGACATAATGACATGATGCAGGTATTTTACATTGCAAAATTAGCTGGAATGCTGCCATCTGATTAGGTTAAGATAAGATATTCCTTTATTGATCCCCTTGGGGAAATTCAGGCATCATAGCAGCATGGGGGAGGGGGGGGGGGGTACAGCGTAGTAAGAACAACACAAGCAGTGTAAACAAATAGGTCAATATAATTTACTATCTAACTAACTGAAATATATATTCACAGTATTCACAGTGTCACATAAGGTGCAGTATGCATAAGGTAGTGTTATAATTGACTATCTAACTAACTGAAATATACATTATTCACAGTATCACAGTATCCACATAAGGTGCAGTATGCATAAGGTAGTGTTATTGTCCTCCTTGGGTTCCTATTAGTTCTAGGTCAATGTCTGGCAGCAGTCGCTGCCCACTGTTGTGGAGCCTGATGGCCGCTGGTATACAAGCACTGTCCGAGGCGGTTAGTTGAGTGTCGGGGGGGTATGAGTCTGTGGCTGAACGTGCTTCTCATCTTGACTAGCTCGTCGTAGAGAGGGTGGGAGGGGTTCTCCAGGATGGCAGCCAGCTTCCTTCTCATCCCCCTCTCTGCCATCACCTCTAGTCTAGGTAGCTCGACTCCCACCACGGAGCTAGCCTTCTTGAGCTTGTTGGTGTCCCTTGAGTTGATGTAGCCTCCCCAGCATGCCACAGCATAGAAGAGGACGCTGGACACTACAGACTGATAGAATGACTGCAGCAGTCTATTGCACACGTTGAAGGACCCGAGTCTCCTGAAGGGGCACTTCACCAAAAAACAGGGGCAATTTATTTGACAAATAACCTCACACACATCCAAAAACGTGTGCAAAGTTTTGCAAATATTAATTTAGTTTGACAGCTATTGAGAGTAAATTAGTTTGAATATGGCAACCAGTAATGTCGTCGGGGACACTGAATAATTGTGTTGTGTTAATCACAGCTCAATTAAATGATAATTGAGCCTTGCTCATAGAAGTTATTGTTTCAAATGTTTTTTTTATAAACCATTTATTATAGATTCTGCAAGTCTTCTTTTAATAAAAACATCAAGAAGAAAAGAAAGAAACCAGCAAAAGAATAAACACCAGGCAGCGGTCTAAAAGCCTGTGTGACCTCTAGCTTTTCTCTGATTGATTGATTGATTGAAAACTTTATTAACAGATTGCAGAATGGGTACAGTACAGTACAGCTCAATACATACAATTGTTAAGGGGATGCAGACCAGAGAAAGACTTTCGTCTTGTTTACATCAAGGTCCCCCATTTTCAATTCATCGTAACATATATGACATACATGACATACAGATAGACAGTACTGCTACATCTATACATTTATGACATACCAGATTTGCAAATACAGTACTGTTTGTGATACAAAAAGAGTCCAGAAAAAAGAGTATATACATTTGACGTAGAAACTGTACATTGGATTGGGTAGGTGGGGGGGGACTGTACATTGGAGGTGGTTGGGGGGGGGGGGGGGGGTAGGAGTGGGGGGGGGGGGGGTTGGGTAGGAGGGGTGGGTGGGGGACACTGTACAACTGTACAAACAAAACTGTACATTGGAATATTGACAAGACCATACTTGGTAATTTACTGTACATTGGAGGGGGTTGTTCGGACATTTACAGGGGCCAGTTTCGAATTGCAGTCTCCCTTAGGTGTTTTTTGAGAGTGTTTTTGAAAGTGGGTAGTGATTCACATTCCTTTACAGCTTTGGGTAGGGCGTTCCACATTGATGTGGCATAATTGCGAAACGTGTTTAGTCCCTTGTTTGAGCCGAATCTGGGTTTAACATGATTTGTGGAGCTCCCTCTGGTGTTGTGATCGTGGTATTCACTGACCTTTGGGAAGTATTTTGACATGTACATGGGTACCTTAGTCGTGTAGTGTATCTTGTAGACCAGGCCCATTGCAAGTTGCTGTACTCTGTCGTCTACTCTAAGCCATCCTATGTTGTCAAAGTGGGCAGGGGTGAGGTGGGTTCTAGGAGTAAGGTCAAGCAGTAGTCTGACCAGTTTGTTTTGAGATGTTTGTAATTTTGTTTTTAGCGCCTTTGAGGTGCTTTGGTACCATGAGGTGCAAGCATAGTCGTAGTACCCTTGAATGAGTGCTCCTGCCAGAGTCTTCAGGGTATTCTTGTTTACCAGTGAGGAGATCCGGTACAAGAATCGAGTTCGTTGGTTGACTTTTTTTATTACATTGGATGCCATTTTGTCACAGGAAAGATTTGCCTCTAGGATGGAGCCCAGGTAGGTAATATCTTCTTTCCTTGTGACAATATTGTCACCCACTGTAACTGAGAAGCCGTCGGTCTTGCTGAGTTTGTTATTTGAACCGAAGAGAATGGACTCTGTTTTGCCCATGTGTAATGATAGTTTGTTATCAGCGAGCCATACGCAGATTTCCCACCTCTCATGTGGTTCATAAATGGACTCAGAACTGAGAGTCTCGGAGCTCCTCCAACCTGCAGACTCTCGGAGCTCCTCCCACCTGCAGACTATCGGAGCTCCTCCCACCTGCAGACTCTCGGAGCTCCTCCCACCTGCAGACTCTCGGAGCTCCTCCCACCTGCAGACTTCAGCATTGTTCTTGGAACTCGTCATTTTCATTTAACGCTATTGAATTTCAATGGTAATTCATGACCGTTTCATATTCTTCCTTAAAGATTTGGAACAGATATTTGACAAGCTAATTGCTGCTAATTGGAGGGATGATATCTAGACTTAAACCAGCATTGATATTGGAATAGTAAACAGTAAGTAGTAAACAGTAAGTAAACAGCATAGGTAATGGTATTGAATTTCAATGGTATCAATTTAGAAAGTAATTATTTGAGGGAGGATATCTAGACTTAAACCAGCATTGGATTTCAAACACTAAGTAATTTAAATGTAACGCTATTTCATTTAAATGGTAATATATATCTAGACTAAAAGCAGCATTCTTTTGGAACTCTAACTTGTTTGATTTTAACGCTATTGAATTTCAATAGTAATTAAAAAGGTGAATACACATGAAAAAAGGTTGTTGATTGTTGAGTATGAAAATAAAGATGTGGACTTCCCCACAGGCAAAGGGACAGAGGTGCTGAAGATAGAAATGGATTATGTGAATATCCAATATCAAACCAACTTTACCCCATTTGATAGAATAGTACTCTGATAAACGTAAAAGGACTCTATTAAAAATTCGACTAAAGTAATAGCATAAAAGTAAATATTGAATGTAAGTGACTAAAGTAAATACACATTCTGTATGGTGTACTACAGGATTATAATGCTTGGGAGCTCCTAAATTCTCAATGCATCAGCCTCTGTGTGACGTCAAACTGGTTGTTCATCCAGTTATGCTGGTTGTGATTCCTTCCTTTTGACATCGACAGACTTACACATTAAATGTTATGTTTCCCATATGATCCCATATTTTGGATTAAAAGAAAGTACAGTAACTGGCAGGGTTTGTATAAAATGAATGTGGTAGAGGAAAATAAATTAGGAAACTTCTTTTGAAGTGTACATAGTAAAATGTATTGTTGTGATTATTATTCTTATTTGTTAAAAAAGATTATGCACTGTACTGTCGTAGCACGTTCCATTGTGTTTACATAAATGGTGAATAAAGTAATCTGAATCTGAGATCCCTAAACTGGAAATACTCAAGTAAAGTATCCTACAAACTGTATTTAAATACAAGAGTAAAAGTACTTTCTTTCCTCCCCTGGGTTCTCTACTTTCTTTCAAGTTCAAGTTTGTTTATTATTTGTCACAACAAAATACAGAATACTTTATAATGAAATGCTTGTTTCTGTATGAGCCCCTGAGAGTGTGCTACATACAGTTACTGTACCTACTAGTGCATATTTGGTAACATCAAGTTATTCTCTAGATATGCTTTTAACAACTGTAATCATGGGTCTCATAATTATATATATACATAACTTTGCTCATGAAATGAGAACTACTGCAGATTTACTTTGACACCAATGCCCAGCAATGAAGTCGGGTTCTTTCTGAGACATAAAGGAAACTGGTAAGAAACCAGCCTCCAAACAAATCAGTAAATCAAATCAGTGATAGAGCGAGAGACAGAGAGAGAGAGAGCAAGAGAGAATAGTGAGTGTGAGAGAAAGAGAAAGCAAGAGAGGAGAGAATGAGAGTAAATGCGAGAGAGAGAGAGAGGGAGAAAGTGTGTGTGTGTGTGTGTGAGAGAGAGAGAGAGGAGAAAGTGTGAGAGAAAAAGAAAGCAAGAGAGGAGAGAGTGACAGTAAGACAGTAAATGATGTGTGAGAGTGTGTATGAGAGATAGAGAGAGAGAGAAATGGAAAGAGATTTTGTATTGTACCCCCCCCCCCCCCCCCCCCCACCTCCAATGTACAGCCCCACCCAACCCCACCCCACCTACCCAACCTCCTCCAATGTACAGTTTCTATGTCAAATGTAGGTCAGTATTCCAATGTACAGTGTGTCCCCCCCCCTACCCACCCGCCCCCCCCCCACACCTCCAATGTACAGCCCCACCCCACCTACCCAACCTCCCCCAATGCACAGTTTCTATGTCAAATGTATATACACTCTTTTTCTGGATTTTTTTAGTATCACAAACAGTACTGTATTTGAAAATCTGGTATGTCATAAATGTCATAAATGTAGCAGTACTGTCTATCTGTATGTCGTGTGTGTCATATGATGAATTGAAAATGGAGGACCCTGATGGAAACAAGACGAAAGTCTTTCTCAGGTCTGCATCCTCTTAACAATTGTATGTATTGAGCTGTACTATACTGTACCCATTCTGCAATCTGTTAATAAACTTTTCAATCAATCAATCAATCAATTGTATTGAGTATGTATACCTCTTTCTCTCTTTGTGCTTATGAGTTTTAGTGGGGTTTCCTTGACAAAGTAAACACATTAGAGGTAGTTGATGGCGAGAGAAAGTCTGAACTATGTAAAAACATCTATCTATGAATCACAGTAAAATAGACACTGTCTCTTTAAAGTGACTCCTCCCCTGTACAACTATAACCAGGAAGCACCTCCCACCAAAACGCGTCACACACAATCAGAGTTTACTCTACAACCAGGAAGCAGTGAAGCACGCCACCCGCGTGATCAGATTTCACTCTTCCTGAGAAAACAAAACTTGAAATGGCGCAGCAAGGAGTTGATCTGTACCGGGACCAGTTCTGCTGTTCTATCTGTCTGGATCTACTGAAGGATCCGGTCACTATTCCCTGTGGACACAGCTACTGTATGGGCTGTATTAAAGACTGCTGGGATCGAGATCATCAGAGGGGGATCTACACATGTCCCCACTGTGCAGGGAGACTTATTACTCCGAGGCCTTCTCTGAGGAAAAACAACATGCTGGCTGAAGTGATAGAAGGCGAACAACTAATGAAGACAGGACTCCAAGCTGCTCCTCCTGATCACTGTTATGCTGGACCTGCAGACGTGGCCTGTGATTTCTGCCCTGGGAGAAAGCGGAAAGCCCTCGAGTCCTGCCTGGTATGTCTGGCTTCTTACTGTGAAACTCACCTCCAGCCTCATCATACTGTGGCTCCGTTAAAGAAACACAAGCTGGTCAAAGCCTCCACACGGCTTCAGGAGAACACCTGCACTCGTCATGACAGGATTCTGGATGTTTTCTGTCGTACTGATCAGCAGTGTATCTGTTATTTGTGTTCCATGGATGAACATAAAGGCCATGATACAGTCTCGGCTGCAGCAGAAAGGACGGAGAGACAGAAGGAGCTTGGCATGAGTCAGCAGAAAGTCCACCAGAGAGTCCAGGAGAGAGAGAAGCGACTCAAAGAGGCCCAACAGGCTGTTGATTCTCTCAATCGCTCTGCTGATAAAGCAGTGGAGGACGGTGAGAGAATCTTTACTGAGCTGATACGCTCCTTGGAGACGCGGCGCTCTGAGCTGAAGAAGGTCATCAGAGCCCAACAGAGGACCACAGTGACTCAGGCTGAAGAACTGCAGAAGAGACTGGAGCAGGAGATAGCGGACCTGAGGAGGAGAGACACTGAGCTGGAGCAGCTCTCACACACAGAGGACCACATCCACTTTCTACAGAGTTACCCCCCCCTCTCCGTTCCCAGTGAGTCTACAGACTTACCCAGCATCAGTGTCCTTGCTCTCCTGTACTTTGCAGACGTGACTGAGGTCGTGTCTAAGCTGAGAGACAAACTACAGGATGTTCTGAAAGAGCAGTGGCCCAGAATCTCAACAACAGTGAATGCAGTTAATATTTTACTGCCACCACCAGAGCCCAAGACCAGAGCTGACTTCTTACAACATTCCTCTCAGATCACACTGGACCCAAACACAACACACAGATATCTGTCTTTGTCTGAGGGGAACAGAAAAGCAACACTGATGCAGCAAGAGCAGTTATATCCTGTTCACCCAGAACGATTTATTGGATGGTGGTCTCAGGTTCTGGGTAGAGAAGGTCTGACTGGACGCTGTTACTGGGAGGTGGAGTGGAGTGGAGGGGTTTCTTTAGCAGCCTCCTACAAAGACATTAGTAGAACAGGCACTGAGGAGGACTGTGTGTTTGGATTCAATTCCAAATCCTGGGATTTAGAGTGCAGACCAAGTAATTACATCTTCACCCACAATAACAAGCTCATAACAGTACCGGGCCCCCGGTCCTCCAGAATAGGAGTGTACCTGGATCACAGGGCAGGTACTCTGTGCTTCTACAGCGTCTCTGACACCATGACCCTCCTGCACAGAGTCAACACCACATTCACTCAGCCTCTCTATCCTGGACTTAGGATATGTTATTCTGGGGAGGCTGCTGAGTTCTGTGAGCTGAAGTAGAGATCAGTGACATTCACAGCTCCTCTACCCAGGGTTTTGGATTTAAATTGATCTTGAAGAAGCTGAGTTGTGAAAGATGAGGTAATTAGGCGTTACATTCACTCAGTCACTCTATCATTGTTCTGAGGGACACACACACACACACACTATGTTTAGCTTTGTTTCTAGTTTCTAGCCTACCAGGGTAAAGTTTGTTTGATTGGATTATTTACATATTCACATATTTGATTCCCATCTTCAATACCTCTGTCCCTTTGCATGTGGGGAAGTCAAAATCTTTATTTCCATACTCTGGGTAGGCTGGACAACAATATGCAACCGTTGTATTTGTGTTTGATCACCTTTGGTCATTTTGAATTACTGTGGGATTTGGGTCTGTCTCCTCTCTCTGTTCCAAGGGGGGGGCGGGGGGGTTGGTAACAATGTGGTGGCCAGACCTCCATGGAGGAGGTTGATTCAGCCTATAACCTTCTCCCTCACCTCTTGTCTCTGGGCAGCCGGGACACTTCATACGGGACACTCTATCTTCAAGGCCTTCTGTTGAACCCACAGCCAGGATGTGTGGGGCATGGGTCAGTCGTAAATGCAACTATTTTGTTTCAGAACAGACCCATCTGCGTTATCAAAAGAGCTCAAGGAGAGAGAGAGAGAGAGAGATGTTCTTCTGGTGGCCGACTTTGAGGGAGACAGACCTAGAGAGGAGCTGGTTTAGGAAGAATGACCATTTATTGAATATTGTGCATTTTGTCTTTTGTTCTTGTATTCTTACTAAATAAACGTGGACATATCTAAACCCAGAAGGACCCGTGTGGATATTTGCTTGAAACTTGCCGTTTCACCGACTGAACCTCAATATAGAACTTCAGTCTAAATCTAACATTACCATTGAAATTCAATACTGTTCAAATGAAACGAGTTAGAGTTCATAGAAACATAAGTCTATACTCTACAGTATCAATAATACAAATATGTGTGTACATGTACAGCCCAACCTGTTATAAATATACAAATAACTATGCTAAGTCTACCCCTGGTACAAATATAACTAACTATGTTATGTCTACTCCCGGTACAATATATATACTGTAACTATAATTATAAATATAAGTATATCCTGTGCAATATATATAGTGCTCCATACTAAGTCTACCTTGATCTGTACATGGAATATAAGATATTTGGAACTTTCTGAACCTATTGTAAAATGTAATATAGATCAGTTTTACTACAATGTTTGCAAACATTGCCAACATACCCAAAGTGTTTCAGCCACAGAACAAATACAAGCAGCGTTGTCTGGTGTCAGTCAGCAGGCTATGAAAACAGGGCTCCATTCTTATGTCTGGTGGTGGAGCTACACATTCATGTATGTTTGGATCAATTACCTTTAACATATTCAATCTAGCCAATTAAAAATGCACACATTTGGATATGATCACTTTCCCCTTTGTATAATAACTGTATAAGGTGACTGTACATGTCTTCATATAAACATTTAGTATAAAATAATTACCCATAAAATATGAAGGGCAATGTATAGTGTGTAAAAACATATATAAAAATAACCATACTTTCACAAGTTCATAGTTTATTCAAAATATATATTGATTTAAGTATCCAACAGGACTTTACATAAACATTTGTACAGTGGTGATGATGAGAGACAAGTTATGCAACACACCCGCACTCTATTTCAGTTCACTGGAGATATCTTATCTTTGCTGACAAAATAACAGCATGTTATGAAGGTCAAAGGTTGTGCAAAATCTTCCAGCTTTGTCCTTGGACCATATCTTGTTCCACATATGAAATTAATAATCCATAATAAATAGGACTGTTACAGTTGGACAACAAAACAATATTTTGTATATTATCTATAGAACAAAGGCTGATTATGGCTGCACTTTGAAATTGAAATGATATAACATGTCACTGTATGTTAGTTGCTATAGCAACACTGCTAGGAGTAGTTTAGTGTATATTGTATACTGAGCTGAATTAACTCTTCATCAAAACGTTATAGCTAAGTGTTTTATTCACAATGGGAAATCAGATATTGCATAAAATCTGTTGTATAAAAGCAACAGAACACTAAAGGCTGTGCGTTGTAGTAAATCTAGTAAATAGAGTCGCGGCTGAGATGATGGAAATACTTTAGATGTGATGTTATTTACTCTTGTGTTCTATTGCTTAATCACTTCCTGTAGTAACATTTACAGAAACATGTTACATTATGGTTCACTGCAGATTTGGAAAGGCCGTCACCAGGGTTAACATTCTAACCCACCTCTTCAACCTCGCGATCCCAGCATAGAGCTGCATGTAAATGGTAAATGGCTGCATTTATATACTAGCACTTTTATCCAAAGCGCTTTACAATTTGTTCCTCACATTATACCCATTCACTCACACATTCACACACCGACGGTAATTTGGACAGTCTTTCAATGCCATTATGAATAACTAGCAATCTGTCTGTCGATGAGAGCTTTCTTATGTCTAACTATGCCTGCCATTCAAAATGCCATTCCAGCATTCGTCCCTATGAGACAGTTCTAGTCAAATTCTGCACTAATGCTAACATGAGTATGTAACAATCTCATACTGGCTGCATATATTTTCTACTGTATCTAGAAGCTCATACTGGCTGCATATATTTTCTACTGTATCTAGAAGCTCATACTGGCTGCATATCTGTTCTACTGTCTATAGAAGCTCATTGGTTTGTAAATGTAATAGATTTTCTATAGATTTTTAGTTTTTAATGTATGTTCTGTAATCTGTATATTGGCCTGGCAAATGGTGTGTTATTGTTGTATTAATTATGATACTGCACACGATAACCATTAAATATAAGGATCTTGAATACAAGGTGTAGTGGTTTTAGCTCTATAGTCAATACAATGACAAGAGATCTGGACGGGCCATTGTAACACTTGGCAACTCTCACTGATTTACAGTATAAACTGGTGGCAGATTATCATGGACACAAGATGGCGCTATTCACCATACAATCATTAGACTCTAGCTTGCCTTCATTTGCACCTTTCCAATGTTGTCCCAGTACACCAGGTGCTGTGCTGGTAAAGACACAATGACAAGATGCAGATATTTTACATTGCAAAATTAGCTGGAATGCTGCCATCTGATTAGGTTAAGATAAGATATTTCTTTATTGATCCCCTTGGGGAAATTCAGGCATCATAGCAGCATGGGGGAGGGGGGGGGGTACAGGTAGTAAAAACAACACAAGCAGTGTAAACAAATAGGTCAATATAATTTACTATCTAACTAACTGAAATATATATTCACAGTGTCACATAAGGTGCAGTATGCATAAGGTAGTGTTATAATTTACTATCTAACTAACGGAAATATACATTATTCACAGTATCACAGTATCCACATGATTGATTGATTGATTGATTGATTGAAAAGTTTATTAACAGATTGCAGAATGGGTACAGTACAGTACAGCTCAATACATACAATTGTTAAGAGGATGCAGACCTGAGAAAGACTTTCGTCTTGTTTCCATCAGGGTCCTCCATTTTCAATTAATCATATGACACACACGACATACAGATAGACAGTACTGCTACATCTATACATTTATGACATACCAGATAATATAAGGTGCAGTATGCCTAAGGTAGTGTTATTGTCCTCCTTGGGTTCCTATTAGTTCTAGGTCAATGTCTGGCAGCAGTCGCTGCCCACTGTTGTGGAGCCTGATGGCCGCTGGTATACAAGGACTGTCCGAGGCGGTTAGTTGAGTGTCGGGGGGGTATGAGTCTGTGGCTGAACGTGCTTCTCATCTTGACTCATAGACGTCTGACAACCTTCTACTGGCAAATGAGCTCAATGAGTTTTACTGCCGGTTTGACAGGGAACCCCCAGCCCCCTTTCCTCACACCCCCAGACCACAATCACCCCCCCGGTCCCCAGTGGTAACCCTGTCTCCCCTACCACGACCCCCCCCCCCCCCACCCACCCCCCATTCCCCTTCCCCTCTCCCGCCACCCCTCCCCCCCTCCTCCTCCCCCCCCCCCCCCCCTCTCTGTCACAGAAAGAGAGGTGAACCGCCTGTTTAAGAGCCAAAACCCCCGGAAGGCAGCCGGTCCTGACTCTATCTCACCCGCCACCCTGAAGCACTGTGCCGACCAGCTGTCCCCAGTGTTCACTAACATTTTTAACACCTCACTGGAGCTGTGTCGGGTCCCAGCATGTTTTAAGGCCTCGACCATCATCCCCGTCCCCAAGAAGGCCAAGGTCACAGGCCTTAACGACTACAGACCGGTCGCCCTGACGTCTGTGGTCATGAAGGTCTTTGAGCGCCTTGTCCTGGCCCACCTGAAGTCCACCACAGACCCTCTCCTGGACCCCCTGCAGTTTGCATACAGAGCCAACCGTTCCACGGACGATGCTGTGAACATGGCTCTGCATTATGTCCTGGAACACCTGGACACTGCAGGGACCTACGCCAGGATTCTGTTAGTGGACTTCAGCTCGGCCTTCAACACCATACTCCCGCACATCCTGGAGCACCAGATGTCCCTGCTGCAGGTGCCGGACTCTACCTGCAGGTGGATCACGGACTTCCTGACTAACAGGACTCAGCGGGTGAAGTTGGGAATCAACATCTCCGATCCCAAGTCCATCAGCACTGGCTCCCCACAGGGCTGTGTTCTGTCCCCACTACTATTCTCCATGTACACCAACAGCTGCGTCTCTCTGCACCCCTCGGTCAAACTCCTGAAATTTGCGGACGACACCACCCTGGTGGGTCTCATATCCAGGGGGGACGAGTCCGCCTACAGGAGGGAGATCGAGAGGCTGCTGAGCTGGTGCAGCTGCAACAACCTGGACCTCAACGCCCAGAAAACAGTGGAGATGGTAGTGGACTTCAGGCGGAAGGCAGCCCCCCCCACCCCGATCATTCTGGGAGGCACCCCGGTGGCCTCTGTGGAGTCCTGCCGCTTCCTCGGCATGACACTCTCCCGGGACCTAAAATGGGAGCTGAACACCATCGCTCTCAATAAAAAGGCCCGGAAGAGGATGTACTTCCTACGTCAGCTGAGGAAGTTCAGGCTGCCGAGGACCATGATGGTCCAGTTTTACACCGCCATCATCCAGTCCATCCTCACCCTCTCCATCATCACCTGGTTCCCTGCAGCCACGGTCAGGGACAAGGCCAAGCTGCAGCGGGTGATACGCTCGGCGGAGAGGGTGATCGGCTGCCCCCTTCCCTCCCTCGAGTCCCTACATTCCACCAGGGCCTTGAGGAGGGCGAGGAAGATCATGGCAGACCCCGCCCACCCGGGTCACAACCTCTTCAACATGCTCCCCCACGGCAGGCGGCTACGGCTGCCCAAGACACTAAAGTCCCGCCACAGACTGAGTTTCTTCCCCTCAGCGGCTCGCCTGGTTAACGAGTCAGGTGTCCCCCTGCTCCATCCCCCCTCTATGGCGAGCTGCTAGGGCTGGACTTCTGGACTTGAACTATGCTGCACTGTATCCATGTCCCCTACCACTACCACTGCACTTTACTGTCTTATTGTTGTCTCACTGTTCTGTCCTGTTTTGCACTTATTTATTTATCATTATTATTATTTTGTTGTTCCTATTTGTGAATAATCATGCATTGAAATGTCAAATCACGTTCCATTTGTACCTGTACAATATGGTGAATAAAGTAATCTGAATCTGAATCTGACTAGCTCGTCGTAGAGAGGGTGGGAGGGGTTCTCCAGGATGGCAGCCAGCTTCCTTCTCATCCCCCTCTCTGCCATCACCTCTAGTCTAGGTAGCTCGACTCCCACCACGGAGCTAGCCTTCTTGAGCTTGTTAGTGTCCCTTGAGTTGATGTAGCCTCCCCAGCATGCCACAGCATAGAAGAGGACGCTGGACACTACAGACTGATAGAATGACTGCAGCAGTCTATTGCACACGTTGAAGGACCTGAGTCTCCTGAAGGGGCACTTCACCAAAAAACAGGGGCAATTTATTTTTACAAATAACCTCACACACATCCAAAAACGTGTGCAAAGTTTTGCAAATATTAATTTAGTTTGACAGCTATTGAGAGTAAATTAGTTTGAATATGGCAACCAGTAATGTCGTCGGGGACACTGAATAATTGTGTTGTGTTAATCACAGCTCAATTAAATAATAATTGAGCCTTGCTCATAGAAGTTATTGTTTCAAATGTTTTTTTTTATAAACCATTTATTATAGATTCTGCAAGTCTTCTTTTAATAAAAACATCAAGAAGAAAAGAAAGAAACCAGCAAAAGAATAAACACCAGGCAGCTGTCTAAAAGCCTGTGTGACCTCTAGCTTTTCTCTCATGTGGTTCATAAATGGACTCAGAACTGAGACTCTCGGAGCTCCTCCCACCTGCAGACTCTCGGAGCTCCTCCCACCTGCAGACTGAATTGATTGATTGATTGAAAAGTTTATTAACAGATTGCAGAATGGGTACAGTACAGTACAGCTCAATACATACAATTGTTAAGGGGATGCAGACCAGAGAAAGACTTTCGACTTGTTTACATCAGGGTCCCCCATTTTCAATTCATCATAACATATATGACATACATGACATACAGATAGACAGTACTGCTACATCTATACATTTATGACATATCAGATTTGCAAATACAGTACTGTTTGTGATACAAAAGTGTCCAGAAAAGGAGTGTATATACATTTGGCATAGAAACTGTACATTGGAGGAGGTTGGTTGGGTGGGGTGGGGTTGGGTGGGTTGGGTGAGGGCTGTACATTGGAGGTGGGGGGGGGGGGGGGGGGGGTTGGGAAGGGGACACACACACATTTTACACTGTACATTTGAATATTGACAAAGCCTTACTTGGTCATTTACTGTACAACTAGGTTAGGACATTTGTAGGGGCCAGTTTCGAATTGCAGTCTCACGTAGGTGTTTTTTGAGAGTGTTTTTGAAGGTGGGTAGTGATTCACATTCCTTTACAGCTTTAGGCAGGGCGTTCCACATTGATGTGGCATAATTGCGAAACGTGTTTAGTCCCTTGTTTGATCCGAATCTGGGTTTTACATGATTTGTGGAGCTCCCTCTGGTGTTGTGATCGTGGTATTCACTGACCTTTGGGAAGTATTTTGACATGTACATGGGTACCTTGGTCGCGTAGTGTATCTTGTAGACCAGGCCCATTGCAAGTTGCTGTACTCTGTCGTCTACTCTAAGCCATCCTAGGTTGTCAAAGTGGGCAGGGGTGAGGTGGGTTCTAGGAGTCAGGTCAAGTAGTAGTCTGACTAGCTTGTTTTGAGATGTTTGTAATTTGTTTTTTAGTGCCTTTGAGGTGCTTTGGTACCATGAGGTGCAAGCATAGTCGTAGTACCCTTGAATGAGTGCTCCTGCTAGAGTCTTCAGGGTATTCTTGTTTACCAGAGAGGAGATCCGGTACAAGAATCGCGTTCGTTGGTTGACTTTTTTTATTACATTGGATGCCATTTTGTCACAGGAAAGATTAGCCTCTAGGATGGAACCCAGGTAGGTAATTTCATCTTTCCTTGTGATAATATTGTCACCCACTATAACCGAGAAGCCGTCGGTCTTGCTGAGTTTGTTATTTGAACCGAAGAGAATGGACTCTGTTTTGCCCATGTGTAATGATAGTTTGTTGTCGGCAGCCATATGCAGATTTTGCCTAGTTCCGAGCTGAGGGCTTTTTCAACCTGTAACTTGTTCTTGTCAGAGACCAGCAGGGCTGAGTCGTCCGCAAACAGGAACAAGTTGCAGTCACAAGCTGACGACATGTCATTTGCATAAATTAGGAATAGTAGCGGTCCTAGTATGCTTCCTTGTGGAACACCACAGCTCACTGTGAGGGGGGGGGATAGTGTACCGTTTACTTCCACCATCTGTTCCCTCCCCTCCAGGTAGGATTGTATCCAGCTCACTGATAAACTATCAAAACCAATTGCTTTTAGCTTGTCAATCAGAATGGTGTGATTGACAGTGTCGAAGGCCTTTTGTAGGTCCAGCATGACCATGCCGCAGTATTTGCCCGCGTCCACCTCTTGTTTGATGTGGTCGTTCAAGTAGAGAAGGCATGTGTCAGTGGAGTGGGATGTTCTGAAGCCAGATTGGAATTCGTAGATTAGATTTTTTTCCGCGAGGTACTTTTCGATCTGTTCGTATACTATTTTTTCCATGACTTTCGAGATGGATGTAAGGATAGAAACAGGGCGGTAGTTACCCGGGTCTAATTTGCTGCCCTTTTTGTGCAGGGGTGTTACTCTCGCAATTTTGAAGTCCTTGGGGACGTGTCCCTGTTTTATGGAGAGGTTTATTATGTGTGTGATGACTCTCGGAGCTCCTCCCACCTGCAGACTTCAGCATTGTTTTTGGAACTCGTCATTTTCATTTAACGCTATTGAATTTCAATGGTAATTCATGACCGTTTCATATTCTTCCTTAAAGATTTGGAACAGATATTTGACAAGCTAATTGCTGCTGATTGGAGGGATGATATCTATACTTAAACCAGCATTGATATTGGAATAGTAAACAGTAAGTAGTAAACAGTAAGTAAACAGCATAGGTAACGGTATTGAATTTCAATGGTATCAATTTAGAAAGTAATTATTTGAGGGATGATATCTAGATTTAAACCAGCATTGGATTTCAAACACTAAGTCATTTAAATAACTCTCCTATCCCCTTAACACCAACCGCTGAAGTGTCCTTGAGCAAGGCACTTAACCCCCAACTGCTCCAGTGGAGTTGCTCAGTGGCCAACGGTGTCAGACTGTGGTTGTATTGGGCAGCTCCCAGGTGTGAATGGAACTGTGTGAATGTGAAGCAGGGCGTTCCTGAAAAAGAGCATCCTCTCAGCGAACCTAATAAATGTTAATAAAATAAATAAATAAAATAAATGTAACGCTATTTCATTTCAATGGTAATATATATCTAGACTAAAAGCAGCATTCTTTTGGAACTCTAACTTGTTTGATTCTAACGCTATTGAATTTCAATAGTAATTAAAAAGGTGAATACATATGAAAAAAGGTTGTTGATTGTTGAGTATGAAAATAAAGATGTGGACTTCCCCACAGGCAAAGGGACAGAGGTGCTGAAGAGAGAAATGGATTATGTGAATGTCCAATATCAAACCAACTTTACCCCATTTGATAGAATAGTACTCTGATAAACGTAAAAGGACTCTATTAAAAATTCTACTAAAGTAATAGCATAAAAGTAAATATTGAATGTAAGTGACTAAAGTAAATACACATTCTGTATGGTGTACTACAGGATTATAATGCTTGGGAGCTCCTAAATTCTCAATGCATCAACCTCTGTGTGACGTCAAACTGGTTGTATATGCTGGTTGTGATTCCTTCCTTTTGACATCGACAGACTTAAACATTAAATGTTATGTTTTCCATCTGATCACATATTTTGGATTAAAAGAAAGTACAGTAACTGGCAGGGTTTGTATAAATGTGGTCGAGGAAAATAAATTAGGAAACTTCCTTTGAAGTGTACATAGTAAAATGTATTGTTGTGATTATTATTCTTATTTGTTAAAAAAGATTATGCACTGTACTGTCGTAGCACGTTCCATTGTGTTTACATAAATGGTGAATAAAGTAATCTGAATCTGAGATCCCTAAACTGGAAATACTCAAGTAAAGTATCCTACAAACTGTATTTAAATACAAGAGTAAAAGTACTTTCTTTCCTCCCCTGGGTTCTCTACTTTCTTTCAAGTTCAAGTTTGTTTATTATTTGTCACAACAAAATACAGAACACTTTATAATGAAATGCTTGTTTCTGTATGAGCCCCTGAGTGTGCTACATACAGTTACTGTACCTATTTACTAATGCATATTTGGTAACATCAAGTTATTCTCTAGAATCTAGATATCCTTTTAACAACTGTAATCATGGGTCTCATAATTATATATATATACATAACTTTGCTCATGAAATGAGAACTACTGCAGATTTACTTTGACACCAAATGCCCAGCAATGAAGTCGAGTTCTTTCTGAGACATAAAGGAAACTGGTAAGAAACCATTGATTGAATTGAATTGATTGAATTGATTGATTGAAAAGTTTATTAACAGATTGCAGAATGGGTACAGTACAGTACAGCTCAATACATACAATTGTTAAGAGGATGCAGACCTGAGAAAGACTTTCGTCTTGTTTCCATCAGGGTCCCCCATTTTCAATTCATCATATGACACACACGACATACAGATAGACAGTACTGCTACATCTATACATTTATGACGTACCAGATTTTCAAATACAGTACTGTTTGTGATACTAAAAAAATCCAGAAAACGAGTGTATATACATTTGACATAGAAACTGTGCATTGGGGGAGGTTGGGTAGGTGGGGTGGGGCTGTATATTGGAGGTGTGGGGGGGGGGGGGGGGGTTGGGTAAGGGGGGGGGGGACTGTACATTGGAATACTGACATACATTTGACATAGAAACTGTACATTGGAGGAGGTTGGGTAGGTGGGGTGGGGTTGGGTGGGGCTGTACATTGGAATACTGACAAAGCCATGCTTGGTCTTTATTGTACAACTGGGTTAGGACATTTGTAGGGGCCAGTTTTGAATTGCAGTCTCCCGTAGGTGTTCTTTGAGAGTGTTTTTGAAGGTGGGTAGTGATTCACATTCCTTTACAGCTTTGGGTAGGGCGTTCCACATTGTTGTGGCATAATTGCGAAACGTGTTTAGTCCCTTGTTTGAGCCGAATCTGGGTTTTACATGATTTGTGGAGCTCCCTCTGGTGTTGTGATCGTGGTATTCACTGACCTTTGGGAAGTATTTTGACATGTACATGGGTACCTTGGTCGTGTAGTGTATCTTGTAGACCAGGCCCATTGCAAGTTGCTGTACTCTGTCGTCTACTCTAAGCCATCCTAGGTTGGCAAAGTGTGCAGGGGTGAGGTACGTGGGTTCTAGGAGTCAGGTCAAGCAGTAGTCTGACTAGTTTGTTTTGAGATGTTTGTAATTTGGTTTTTAGTGCCTTTGAGGTGCTTTGGTACCATGAGGTGCAAGCATAGTCATAGTACCCTTGAATGAGTGCTCCTGCCAGAGTCTTCAGGGTATTCTTGTTTACCAGGGAGGAGATCCGGTACAAGAATCGAGTTTGTTGATTGACTTTTTTTTATTACATTGGATGCCATTTTGTCACAGGAAAGATTAGCCTCTAGGATGGAACCCAGGTAGGTAATTTCATCTTTCCTTGTGACAATATTGTCAGTCACCCACTGTAACTGAGAAGCCGTCGGTCTTGCTGAGTTTGTTATTTGAACCGAAGAGAATGGACTCTGTTTTGCCCATGTGTAATGATAGTTTGTTGTCGGCGAGCCATATGCAGATTTTGCCTAGTTCCGAGCTGAGGGTTTTTTCAACCTGTAACTTGTTCTTGTCAGAGACCAGCAGGGCTGAGTCGTCCGCAAACAGGAACAAGTTGCAGTCACAAGCTGACGACATGTCATTTGCATAAATTAGGAACAGTAGTGGTCCTAGTATGCTTCCTTGTGGAACACCACAGTTCACTGTGAGGGGGGGGATAGGGTACCGTTTACCTCCACCATCTGTTCTCTCCCCTCCAGGTAGGATTGTATCCAGCTCACTGATAAACTATCAAAACCAATTGCTTTTAGCTTGTCAATCAGAATGGTGTGATTGACAGTGTCGAAGGCCTTTTGTAGGTCTAGCATGACCATGCCGCAGTATTTGCCCGCGTCCACCTCTTGCTTGATGTGGTCGTTCAAATAGAGAAGGCATGTGTCAGTGGAGTGGGATGTTCTGAAGCCAGATTGGAATTCGTAGATTAGATTTTTATCCGCAAGGTACTTTTCGACCTGTTCGTATACTATTTTTTCCATGACTTTCGAGCCTGAAATATGTGAAGTCCATTTGAGTTTGTTATTTCATTAATGTCTTCTAGTTCGAAGTGATTTTCCACTGTGGTGTGTGGTTGATATTGTGGCGGTAGGTGGGGGGGGGGGGGGCTGGTTGCTGTCCTCAGATGTGTCTGGAGGCCCTCCGTTGTGGGGGAGGGGGGGGTGGGTCAGCCCTATGTGCAAATCAGTAAATCAAATCAGTGATAGAGCGAGAGACAGAGAGAGAGCAAGAGAGAATAGTGAGTGTGAGAGAAAGCAAGAAAGGAGAGAATGAGAGTAAATGCGAGAGAGAGAGGGAGAAAGTGTGTGTGTGAGAGAGAGATAGGAGAAAGAGATATTGTATTGTGTTGTATTATCATATCCTTTCTTGGCGCAGCGGTTTGTGATGTCGGCCCCCGTGCGGGAGACCGGGGTTCAACTCCCACTCGAGGCATCGAAGTTTAAGGTGACGTTGTCACAACCGTTACATGTATACCTCTTTCTCTCTTTGTGCTTATGAGTTTTAGTGGGGTTTCCTTGACAAAGCAAACACATTAGAGGTAGTTGATGGCGAGAGAAAGTCTGAACTATGTAAAAACATCTATCTATGAATCACAGTAAAATAGACACTGTCTCTTTAAAGTGACTCCTCCCCTGTACAACTATAACCAGGAAGCACCTCCCACCAAACACGCGTCACACACAATCCGAGTTTACTCTACAACCAGGAAGCACCTTCCACCCACACGATCTTCCTGAGAAAACAAAACTTGAAATGGCGCAGCAAGGAGTTGATCTGTACCGGGACCAGTTCTGCTGTTCTATCTGTCTGGATCTACTGAAGGATCCGGTAACTATTCCCTGTGGACACAGCTACTGTATGGGCTGTATTAAAGACGGCTGGGATCGAGATGATCAGAGGGGGATCTACACATGTCCCCAGTGCAGGGAGACTATTACTCCGAGGCTTGCTCTGAAGAAAAACAACATGCTGGCTGAAGTGATGGAACAACTAATGAAGACAGGACTCCAAGCTGCTCCTCCTGATCACTGTTATGCTGGACCTGGAGACGTGGCCTGTGATGTCTGCACTGGGAGAAAGCAGAAAGCCCTCAAGTCCTGCCTGGTATGTCTGGCTTCTTACTGTGAAACTCACCTCCAGCCTCACTATCAATCTGATACCTTTAAGAAGCATAAGCTGGTCATAGCCTCCACACGGCTTCAGGAGAACACCTGCACTCGTCACAACAGGATTCTGGATGTTTTCTGTTGTACTGATCAGCAGTGTATCTGTTATTTGTGTTCCATGGATGAACATAAAGGCCATGATACAGTCTCAGCTGCAGCAGAAAGGACGGAGAGACAGAAAGAGCTTGGCATGAGTCAGCAGAAAGTCCACCAGAGAGTCCAGGAGAGGGAGAAGCGACTCAAAGAGGCCCAACAGGCTGTTGATTCTCTCAATCGCTCTGCTGATAAAGCAGTGGAGGACGGTGAGAGAATCTTTACTGAGCTGATACGCTGCTTGGAGACGAGGCGCTCTGAGCTGAAGAAGGTCATCAGAGCCCAACAGAGGACCACAGTGACTCAGGCTGAAGAAGTGCAGAAGAGACTGGAGCAGGAGATGGCGGACCTGAGGAGGAGAGACACTGAGCTGGAGCAGCTCTCACACACAGAGGACCACATCCACTTTCTACAGAGTTACCCCCCCCTCTCCAGTCCCAGTGAGTCTACAGACTTACCCAGCATCAGTGTCCTTCCTCTCCTGTACTTTGCAGATGTGACTGAGGTCGTGTCTGAGCTGAGAGTGAAACTAGAGGACGTTCTGAAAGAGCAGTGGCCCAGAATCTCAACAACAGTGAATGCAGTTAATGTTTTACTGCCACCACCAGAGCCCAAGACCAGAGCTGACTTCTTACAATATTCCTCTCAGATCACACTGGACCCAAACACAACACACACACGTCTGTCTTTGTCTGAGGGGAACAACAAAGCAACACTGATGCAGCATCAAGAGCAGTCATATCCTAATCACCCAGAACGATTTATTGAAAGGTGGCAGGTTCTGGGTAGAGAAGGTCTGACTGGACGCTGTTACTGGGAGGTGGAGTGGAGTGGACCTGGAGTGGTTTCTGTAGCAGCCTCCTACAAAGACATTAGTAGAACAGGCACCGGGGTGGAGAACTGTGGATTTGGATACAATTCCAAATCCTGGGCTTTAGAGTGCACACCAAGTCATTACTTCTTCTGCCACGATAACGAGAGAATAAGAATATGGGGCCCCCGGTCCTCCAGAATAGGAGTGTACCTGGATCACAGGGCAGGGACTCTGTGCTTCTACAGCGTCTCTGACACCATGACCCTCCTGCACAGAGTCAACACCACATTCACTCAGCCTCTCTATCCTGGACTTAGGTTTTACTCATACCCTGCGAAGGCTGAGTTCTGTGAGCTGAAGTAGAGATCAGTGACATTCACAGCTCCTCTACGCAGGGTTTTGGATTTAAATTGATCTTGAAGAAGCTGAGTTGTGAAAGATGAGGTAATTAGGCGTTACATTCACTGACAGTCACTCTTATCACTGTTCTGAGGGACACACACACTATGTTTAGCTTTGTTTCTAGTTTCTAGCCTACCCGGCTAAAGTTTGTTTGATTGGATATTTACATATTCACATATTTGATTCCCATCTTCAGTACCTCTGCCCCTTTGCATGCAGGGGAGTCGAAATCTGTATTTTCATACTCTGGGTAGGTTGGACAACAATATGCAACTGTTGTATTTGTGTTTGATCACCTTTGGTCATTTTGAATTACTGTGGGATTTGGGTCCGTCTCTCCTCTCTCTGTTCCAGGGGGGGTTGGTAACAATGTGGTGGCCAGACCTCCATGGGGAGGTTGATTCTGCCTATAACCTTCTCCCTCACCTCTTATCTCTGGGCAGCCGGGACACTTCATACGGGACACTCTATCTTCAAGGCCTTCTGTTGAACCCACAGCCAGGATGTGTGGGGCATGGGTCAGTCGTAAATGCAACTATTTTGTTTCAAAACAGACCCATCTGCGTTATCAAAAGAGCTGAGAGAGAGAGATGTTCTTCTGGTGGCCGACTTTGAGGGAGACAGACCTAGATAGGAGCTGGTTTAGGAAGAATTACCATTTATTGAATATTGTGCATTTTGTCTTTTGTTCTTTTGTTCTTACTAAATAAACGTGGACATCTAAACCCAGAAGGACCCGTGTGGATATTTGCTTGAAACTTGCCGTTTCACCGACTGAACCTCAATATAGAACTTCAGTCTAAATCTAACATTACCATTGAAATTCAATACTGTTCAAATGAAACGAGTTAGAGTTCATAGAAGAAACATAAGTCTATATTCTACAGCAGGGGTCAGCAACCTTTACTATCAAAAGAGCCACTTTTCCCCTGTCCCACAAAATAAAATGCTCAGGGAGCCGGCGCCGCACAACCTATTTACCCTTAAAATGAAGATAACACAGTGTATAACGTTTTATATATCCCCAAGCATACCCCACATTTAGCATAAAACGCCTGACAATTGCATACCCAAAGTAATTTGCGATTTATTATACTTTATACACTTATAGCACACAGTTTGTTGCATTAATGGGATTATAAAGCAACAAAAAGAAAAAAATTGACTTTTTAATTACTGTTTTTAGTTTTACCTGTTATAACAAAGGAAAACCTCACTCTTATGAAGAGGAGAAAAAATACTGGCTGTGTAGACCTATTTTTTAATAAAACACAGAAGAGGAGACAAAACACTGGTGTCTGTAGACCGACTTTGAAATAAAACCCTGAACTATTCAGGTATATTTGAGTCCTTCCCTTATTTGTGGAACATTTATAAAATAGAAAGTAGTCCACTTTGAAAAAAGAATACCATGTGTAGACCTACTTTGAAATAAAACACAGAAAAGGAGAAAAAACACTGGCATCTGTAGACCTACTTTGAAATAAAACCCTGAAC
Source organism: Notolepis coatsorum (assembly GCF_963971535.1). NCBI lineage: Eukaryota > Metazoa > Chordata > Actinopteri > Aulopiformes > Paralepididae > Notolepis > Notolepis coatsorum. The sequence continues at coordinate 223,985,455 of NC_140166.1, forward strand.
TATGCAGCTCTATTAGAGTCCTTCCCTTATTTGTGGAAAATCTATAAAATAAAAAGTACATTTTTCATTGTTCGTAAATTTCGCACCACATATCAGGCATACAGGTAAGCCTTTTGTTGACTAAATATCTTAGTTGATGAAATATTTTTTCATTTCAGTGTCACAGTATGACATCGATCTCCATAATAATAATGACATTTTTTTTTTTTTTTTTTGGGCCAGGGAGCCACAGCTGATTGGCTAAAGAGCCGCCTCGAGGCCGCATGTTGCCGACCCCTGCTCTACAGTATCAATAATACAAATATGTGTGTACATGTACAGCCCAACCTGTTTATAAATATACAAATAACTATGCTAAGTCTACCCCTGGTACAAATATAACTAACTATGTTATGTCTACTCCCGGTACAATATATATACTGTAACTATAATTATAAAATATAAGTATATCCTGTGCAATATATATATATAGTACTCCAACTACTCCATACTAAGTCTACCTTGATCTGTACATGGAATATAAGATATTTGGAACTTTCTGAACCTATTGTAAAATGTAATATAGATCAGTTTTACTACAATGTTTGCAAACATTGCCAACATACCCAAAGTGTTTCAGCCACAGAACAAATACAAGCAGCGTTGTCTGGTGTCAGTCAGCAGGCTATGAAAACAGGGCTCCATTCTTATGTCTGGTGGTGGAGCTACACATTCATGTATGTTTGGATCAATTACCTTTAACATATTCAATCTAGCCAATTAAAAAATGCACACATTTGGATATGATCACTTTTCCCTTTGTATAATAACTGTATAAGGTGACTGTACATGTCTTCATATGTCCTTGGGCTTGGACCATATCTTGTTCCACATATAAAATTAATAATTCATAATAAATAGGACTGTTACAGATGGACAACAAAACAATATTTTGTATATTATCTATAGAACTAATCTTCAAACGGACACAAAGGCTGATTATGGCTGCACTTTGAAATTGAAATGATATAACAACACTGCTAGGAGTAGTTTAGTGTATATTGTATACTGCGCTGAATTAACTCTTCATCAAAACGTTATAGCTAAGTGTTTTATTCACAATGGGAAATCAGATATTGCATAAAATCTGTTGTATAAAAGCAACAGAACACTAAAGGCAGTGCGTTGTAGTAAATCTAGTAAATAGAGTCGCGGCTGAGATGATGGAAATACTTTAGATGTGATGTTATTTACTCTTGTGTTCTATTGCTTAATCACTTCCTGTAGTAACATTTACAGAAACATGTTACATTATGGTTCACTGCAGATTTGGAAAGGCCGTCACCAGGGTTAACATTTTAACCCACCTCTTCAACCTCGGGATCCCATCATAGAGCTGCATGTAAATAATAAATGGTAAATGGCTGCATTTATATACTAGCACTTTTATCCAAAGCGCTTTACAATTTGTTCCTCACATTATACCCATTCACTCACACATTCACACACCGAATGAATGCCAACCTGCTCATCGGGAGCAATTAGGGGTTAAGTATCTTGCTCAAGGACACTTCGACACGTTGCCCGGGAGGAGCAGGAATCGAACCGTGAACCTCTGGATTACCAGACGACTGCTCTACTCTGTCGTGTGTCTGCTGAGCAAGGGTAGAATTACCTATGGAGTCAATGGAAAGAAGACAGACGCATAATGGGGTAAACCGTAGAACTCAGGTAATTTGGACAGCCATTATGAATAACTAGCAATCTGTCTGTCGATGAGAGCTTTCTTATGTCTAACTATGCCTGCCATTCAAAATGCCATTCCAGCATTCGTCCCTATGAGACAGTTCTAGTCAAATTCTGCACTAATGCTAACATGAGTATATGCAACAATCTCATACTGGCTGCATATATTTTCTACTGTCTTATCTAGAAGTTCATACTGGCTGCATATCTTTTCTACTGTATCTAGAAGCTCATACTGGCTGCATATATTTTCTACTGTCTAGAAGCTCATACTGGCTGCATATATTTTCTACTGTATCTAGAAGCTCATACTGGCTGCATATCTGTTCTACTGTCTATAGAAGCTCATTGGTTTGTAAATGTAATAGATTTTCTATAGATTTTTAGTTTTTAATGTATGTTCTGTAATCTGTATATTGGCCTGGCAAATGGTGTGTTATTGTTGTATTAATTGTGATACTGCACACGATCACGATAACCATTAAATATAAGGATCTTGAATACAAGGTGTAGTGGTTTAAGCTCTATAGTCAATACAATGACAAGAGATCTGGACGGGCCATTGTAACACTGGGCAACTCTCACTGATTTACAGTATAAACTGGTGGCAGATTATCATGGACACAAGATGGCGCTATTCACCATACAATCATTCGACATAGCTTGATTGATTGATTGATTGAAAAGTTTATTAACAGATTGCAGAATGGGTACAGTACAGTACAGCTCAATACATACAATTGTTAAGGGGATGCAGACCAGTCTTGTTTACATCAGGGTCCCCCATTTTCAATCCATCATAACATATATGACATACATGACATACAGATAGACAGTACTGCTACATCTATACATTTATGACATATCAGATTTGCAAATACAGTACTGTTTGTGATACAAAAAGAGTCAAGAAAAAGAGTGTATATACATTTGACGTAGAAACTGTACATTGGAGGAGGTTGGGTGGGTGGGGTGGGGTTGGGTGGGTGGGTGGGGGCTGTACATTGGAGGTGGGGGGGGGGTCGGGTAGGGGACGACGACGACACTGTACATTGGAATACTGACAAAGCCATACTTGGTCATTTACTGTGCAACTGGGTTAGGACATTTGTAGGAGCCAGTTTCGAATTGCAGTCTCCCGTAGGTGTTTTTTGAGAGTGTTTTTGAAAGTGGGTAGTGATTCACATTCCTTTACAGCTGTGGGTAGGGCGTTCCACATTGATGTGGCATAATTGCGAAACGTGTTTAGTCCCTTGTTTGAGCCGAATCTGGGTTTAACATGATTTGTGGAACTCCCTCTGGTGTTGTGATCGTGGTATTCACTGACCTTAGGCTTGCCTTCATTTGCACCTTTCCAATGTGGTCCCAGTACACCTGGCGCTGTGGTGGTAAAGACACAATGACATGATGCAGGTATGGTTTTTACATTGCAAAATGAGCTGGAATGCTGCTATCTGATTAGGTTAAAGGGGCACTTCACCAAAACAACAGTGGAAATTTATTTTACAAATAATCTCACACACATCCAAAAACAAACAGTTTTGCAAATATTAATTTAGTTTGACAGCTATTGAGAGTAAATTAGTTTGAATATGGCAACCAGTAATGTCGTCGGGGACACTGAATCCTTGTGTTGTGTTAATCACAGCTCAATTAAATGATAATTGAGCCTTGCTCATAGAAGTTATTGTTTCAAATTTTTTTTTTATAAACCATTTATTATAGATTCTGCAAGTCTTCTTTTAATAAAAACATCAAGAAGAAAAGAAAGAAACTAGCAAAAGAATAAACACCAGGCAGCTGTCTAAAAGCCTGTGTGACCTCTAGCTTTTCTCTCATGTGGTTCAGGACTCAGAACTGAGACTCTCGGAGCTCCTCCCACCTGCAGACTACTATGGGGGTAGATTTCTATCAAAAATAAACAAACGCAAAAGTAGAATCCACAATCGTAAAGTAGAATTTTTGATAGAAATGTACCCCCATAGTCCAGCATTGTTTTTGGAACTCGTCATTTTCATTTAACGCTATTGAATTTCAATGGTAATTCATGACCGTTTCATATTCTTCCTTAAAGATTTGGAACAGATATTTGACAAGCTAATTGCTGCTAATTGGAGGGATGATATCTATACTTAAACCAGCATTGATATTGGAATAGTAAACAGTAAGTAGTAAACAGTAAGTAAACAGCCATAGGTAACAGTATTGAATTTCAATGGTATCAATTTAGAAAGTAATTATTTTAGGGAGGATATCTAGATTTAAACCAGCATTGGATTTCAAACACTAAGTCATTTAAATGTAACGCTATTTCATTTCAATGGTAATATATATCTAGACTAAAAGCAGCATTCTTTTGGAACTCTAACTTGTTTGATTCTAACGCTATTGAATTTCAATAGTAATTAAAAAGGTGAATATATGAAAAAAGGTTGTTGATTGTTGATTATGAAAATAAAGATGTGGACTTCCCCACAGGCAAAGGGACAGAGGTGCTGAAGAGAGAAATGGATTTATGTGAATATCCAATATCAAAACCAACTTTACCCCATTTGATAGAATAGTACTCTGATAAACGTAAAAGGACTCTATTAAAAATTCTATTAAAGTAATAGCATAAAAGTAAATATTGAATGTAAGTGACTAAAGTAAATACACATTCTGTATGGTGTACTACAGGATTATAATGCTTGGGAGCTCCTAAATTCTCAATGCATCAACCTCTGTGTGACGTCAAACTGGTTGTACATCCAGTTATGCTGGTTGTGATTCCTTCCTTTTGACATCGACAGACTTAAACATTAAATGTTATGTTTTCCATCTGATCACATATTTTGGATTAAAAGAAAGTACAGTAACTGGCAGGGTTTGTATAAATGTGGTTGAGGAAAATAAATTAGGAAACTTCCTTTGAAGTGTACATAGTAAAATGTATTGTTGTGATTATTATTCTTATTTGTTAAAAAAGATTATGCACTGTACTGTCGTAGCACGTTCCATTGTGTTTACATAAATGGCGAATAAAGTAATCTGATATGAGATCCCTAAACTGGAAATACTCAAGTAAAGTATCCTAAAAACTGTATTTAAATACAAGAGTAAAAGTACTTTCTTTCCTCCCCTGGGTTCTCTACTTTCTTTCAAGTTCAAGTTTGTTTATTATTTGTCACAACAAAATACAGAATACTTTATAATGAAATGTTTGTTTCTGTATGAGCCCCTGAGAGTGTGCTACATACAGTTACTGTACCTACTAGTGCATATTTGGTAACATCAAGTTATTCTCTAGATATGCTTTTAACAACTGTAATCATGGGTCTCATAATTATATATATACATAACTTTGCTCATGAAATGAGAACTACTGCAGATTTACTTTGACACCAATGCCCAGCAATGAAGTCGGGTTCTTTCTGAGACATAAAGGAAACTGGTAAGAAACCAGCCTCCAAACAAATCAGTAAATCAAATCAGTGATAGAGCGAGAGACAGAGAGAGAGAGCAAGAGAGAATAGTGAGTGTGAGAGAAAGAGAAAGCAAGAGAGGAGAGAATGAGAGTAAATGCGCGAGAGAGAGAGGGAGAAAGTGTGTGTGTGTGTGTGTGTGTGTGTGTGTGTGAGAGAGAGAGAGGAGAAAGTGTGAGAGAAAAAGAAAGCAAGAGAGGAGAGAGTGACAGTAAGACATTAAATGATGTGTGAGAGTGTGTATGAGAGATAGAGAGAGAGAGAAATGGAAAGAGATTTTGTATTGTACCCCCCCCCCCACCTCCAATGTACAGCCCCACCCAACCCCACCCCACCTACCCAACCTCCTCCAATGTACAGTTTCTATGTCAAATGTAGGTCAGTATTCCAATGTACAGTGTCCCCCCCCCTACCCAACCCCCCCCCCCCCCCCCCCCCCACCTCCAATGTACAGCCCCACCGGCCACCCCACCTACCCAACCTCCCCCAATGCACAGTTTCTATGTCAAATGTATATACACTCTTTTTCTGGATTTTTTTAGTATCACAAACAGTACTGTATTTGAAAATCTGGTATGTCATAAATGTCATAAATGTAGCAGTACTGTCTATCTGTATGTCGTGTGTGTCATATGATGAATTGAAAATGGAGGACCCTGATGGAAACAAGACGAAAGTCTTTCTCAGGTCTGCATCCTCTTAACAATTGTATGTATTGAGCTGTACTGTACTGTACCCATTCTGCAATCTGTTAATAAACTTTTCAATCAATCAATCAATCAATCAATTGTATTGAGTATGTATACCTCTTTCTCTCTTTGTGCTTATGAGTTTTAGTGGGGTTTCCTTGACAAAGTAAACACATTAGAGGTAGTTGATGGCGAGAGAAAGTCTGAACTATGTAAAAACATCTATCTATGAATCACAGTAAAATAGACACTGTCTCTTTAAAGTGACTCCTCCCCTGTACAACTATAACCAGGAAGCACCTCCCACCAAACACGCGTCACACACAATCAGAGTTTACTCTACAACCAGGAAGCAGTGAAGCACGCCACCCGCGTGATCAGATTTCACTCTTCCTGAGAAAACAAAACTTGAAATGGCGCAGCAAGGAGTTGTTATTAGGAATTGTCTATTTCTTGTCTATTTGTCTAATTGTCGATGTCATAATAGAACACTCTAGAACATTTGTGATGTCACAGTATGATGTCATATTAGAACATTCTAGAACATTTGTGATGTCACAGTATGATGTCATAATAGGACATTCTAGAACATTTGTGTCCAGTATATTCAACAATTCTCTCAGAAGATCTCATTGTGCCTCTTGAAACAGTCTCTTTGTAGAATAAAATGGCGCAGCAAGGAGTTGATCTGTACCGGGACCAGTTCTGCTGTGCTATCTGTCTGGATCTACTGAAGGATCCGGTAACTATTCCCTGTGGACACAGCTACTGTATGGGCTGTATTACAGACTGCTGGGATCACGATGATCAGAGGGGGATCTACACATGTCCCCAGTGCAGGGAGACTATTACTCCGAGGCCTTCTCTGAAGAAAAACAATATGCTGGCTGAAGTGATAGAACAACTAATGAAGACAGGACTCCAAGCTGCTCCTCCTGATCACTGTTATGCTGGACCTGGAGACGTGGCCTGTGATTTCTGCACTGGGAGAAAGCGGAAAGCCCTCGAGTCCTGCCTGGTATGTCTGACCTCTTTCTGTGAAACTCACCTCCAGCCTCATCATACTGTGGCTCCGTTAAAGAAACACAAGCTGGTCAAAGCCTCCACACGGCTTCAGGAGAACACCTGCACTCGTCATGATGAAGCTATGAAGATGTTCTGTCGTACTGATCAGCAGTGTATCTGTTATTTGTGTTCCATGGATGAACATAAAGGCCATGATATAGTCTCGGCTGCAGAAGAAAGGACGGAGAGACTGAAAGAGCTTGGCATGAGTCAGCAGAAAGTCCACCAGAGAGTCCAAGAGAGAGAGAAGCGACTCAAAGAGGCCCAACAGGCTGTTGATTCTCTCAATCGCTCTGCTGATAAAGCAGTGGAGGACGGTGAGAGAATCTTTACTGAGCTGATACGCTCCTTGAAGACGAGGCGCTCTGAGCTGAAGAAGGTCATCAGAGCCCAACAGAGGACCACAGTGACTCAGGCTGAAGAAGTGCAGAAGAGACTGGAGCAGGAGATAGCGGACCTGAGGAGGAGAGACACTGAGCTGGAGCAGCTCTCACACACAGAGGACCACATCCACTTTCTACAGAGTTACCCCCCCCTCTCCAGTCCCAGTGAGTCTACAGACTTACCCAGCATCAGTGTCCTTCCTCTCCTGTACTTTGCAGATGTAACTGAGGTCGTGTCTAAGCTGAGAGACAAACTACAGGACGTTCTGACAGAGCAGTGGCCCAGAATCTCAACAACAGTGAATGCAGTTAATGTTTTACTGCCACCACCAGAGCCCAAAACCAGAGCTGACTTCTTACAATATTCCTCTCAGATCACACTGGACCCAAACACAACACACACACGTCTGTCTTTGTCGGAAGGGAACAGAAAAGCAACACTGATGCAGCAAGAGCAGTCATATCCTAATCACCCAGAACGATTTATTGGATGGTGGCCTCAGGTTCTGGGTAGAGAAGGTCTGACTGGACGCTGTTACTGGGAGGTGGAGTGGAGTGTAGGGGTTTATGTAGCAGCCTCCTACAAAGACATTAGTAGAACAGGCACTCATGAGGACTGTGCGTTTGGATACAATTCCAAATCCTGGGCTTTAGATTGCACACAAAGTCATTACTTCTTCAGACACAATAACAAGAACATAACAGTACCGGGCCCCCGGTCCTCCAGAATAGGAGTGTACCTGGATCACAGGGCAGGGACTCTGTCCTTCTACAGCGTCTCTGACACCATGACCCTCCTGCACAGAGTCAACACCACATTCACTCAGCCTCTCTATCCTGGACTTAGGTTTTACTCATACCCTGGGGAGGCCGAGTTCTGTGAGCTGAAGTAGAGATCAGTGACATTCACAGCTCCTCTACCCAGGGTTTTGGATTTAAATTGATCTTGAAGAAGCTGAGTTGTGAAAGATGAGGTAATTAGGCGTTACATTCACTCAGTCACTCTATCATTGTTCTGAAGGACACACACATACACTATGTTTAGCTTTGTTTCTAGTTTCTAGCCTACCGAGGTAAAGTTTGTTTGATTGGATATTTGCATATTCACATATTTGATTCCCATCTTCAATACCTCTGTCCCTTTGCATGCAGGGGAGTCAAAATCTGTATTTTCATACTCGGGGTAGGCTGGACAACAATATGCAACCGTTGTATTTGTATGATCACCTTTGGTCAATTACTGTGGGAGGAGGTTGATTCAGCCTATAACCTTCTCCCTCACCTCTTGTCTCTGGGCAGCCGGGACACTTCATACAGGACACTCTATCTTCAAGGCCTTCTGTTGAACCCACAGCCAGGATGTGTGGGGCATGGGTCAGTCGTAAATGCAACGATTTAGTTTTAGAACAGACTCATCTGCGTTATCAAAAGAGAGAGAGAGAGAGTTGTTCCGCTGGTGGCCGACTTTGAGGGAGACAGACCTAGAGAGGAGCTGGCTTAGGAAGAATGACCATTAATTGAATATTGTGCATTTTGTCTTTTGTTCTTGTATTCTCACTAAATAAACGTGGACATATCTAAACCCAGAAGGAGCCGTGTGGATATTTGCTTGAAACTTGCCGTTTCACCGACTGAACCTCAATATAGAACTTTGAACACAACGCAAAGGAATTCACTTGAACTCACTATTTCCATGATGTGCTACATGAGAAATTCAGTCTAAATCTAACATTACCATTGAAATTCAATACTGTTCAAATGAAACGAGTTAGAGTTCATAGAAACATAAGTCTATACTCTACAGTATCAATAATACAAATATGTGTGTACATGTACAGCCCAACCTGTTATAAATATACAAATAACTATGCTAAGTCTACCCCTGGTACAAATATACCTAACTATGTTATGTCTACTCCCGGTACAATATATATACTGTAACTATAATTATAAATATAAGTATATCCTGTGCAATATATATATACTGTAGTACTCCATACTAAGTCTACCTTGATCTGTACATGGAATATAAGATATTTGGAACTTTCTGAACCTATTGTAAAATGTAATATAGATCAGTTTTACTACAATGTTTGCAAACATTGCCAACATACCCAAAGTGTTTCAGCCACAGAACAAATACAAGCAGCGTTGTCTGGTGTCAGTCAGCAGGCTATGAAAACAGGGCTCCATTCTTATGTCTGGTGGTGGAGCTACACATTCATGTATGTTTGGATCAATTACCTTTAACATATTCAATCTAGCCAATTAAAAAATGCACACATTTGGATATGATCACTTTTCCCTTTGTATAATAACTGTATAAGGTGACTGTACATGTCTTCATATGTCCTTGGACCATATCTTTTTTTTTTGATCCACTTTTTCTCCCATTTTTCTATATTTTCTCCCATCCCAATTTCGTATCATCCAATTCAACCCTCCCCTGTCACGAACGCTGTTTCTTGCCTCCCACAAGCCGGCTGCAGTGAGGACTAAGTCATACATAGCACAAGTCCCCTCCGGTACTTGAGGTAACAGCAGTCGCATCTTTTCACCTGCGCAGCTCGATCTCTTAGTGTCGAGGAGTAACGCGTGGGAGGCTCACGCTGCCCCCGACACTTCCTGATTCTACTGCGCAGGCGCACCAACCGACTTGTAGGAGTCGCTTGTTCACAACGTTCGATCCCCACCCTTCAGTTTTTTCCCTCCCCGTAATACGGCCAATGTGTATTACTGCGGACGACCAGCCAAACTGAAAAACAATGTGGAGAGCTGGATTCGAACACGCGAATCCTAGCGTCTCCACACTGGTGGCGAGTGCCTTAGACCACTACACCACCTAGCCGCCCTCCTTGGACCATATCTTGTTCCACATATAAAATTAATAATTCATAATAATTCGTCATAGGCAACTACCGTCCTGTCTCTCTTCTCTCCTTCCTTTCTAAAACACTTGAACGTGCTGTATCCAACCAACTTACTGCTTATCTCTTACAGAATGACCTCCTAGACCCTAATCAGTCAGGCTTCAGGACTGGTCACTCCACAGAGACAGCCCTCATTGCGGTCACAGAGGCACTTCACTTAGCAAAAGCGAAAGGCCTCTCCTCTGTCCTGATTCTCCTAGATCTATCTGCAGCCTTCGACACAGTCAACCACCAGATCCTCCTCGCGGCCCTCGCAGGAATGGGAGTGGCTGGCTCTGCGCTGACATGGTTGTCATCATACCTCAATGACCGCTCCTACCAAGTGTCATGGAGAGGGACCCTGTCGGCCACCCGCCCCCTGCGGACGGGTGTCCCCCAGGGCTCGGTTTTAGGACCCCTTCTCTTCTCCCTCTACACTAAATCACTGGGTAACATTATCACGTCTCATGGCTTCTCCTACCACTGTTATGCCGACGATACTCAACTCTTCCTCTCCTTCCCTCCCTCAGATATCCACGTCTCTGAGCGGATCTCGGCCTGTCTGTCCGACATCTCCGCCTGGATGACGACCAACCACCTCAAACTGAACCTAAGCAAAACAGAATTGCTCCACCTGCCGGCCAAATCCTCCCCCCTGACCGACCTTTCCATCACAGTCGAGAATGCAGCTGTGACCGCGTCCCCGACCGCCAAGAACCTTGGTGTTGTCCTCGACGACCAGTTGAACTTCTCTGCTCACATCGCAGCGACAACCAGAACCTGCCGATTCCTCCTGAGCAACGTCAGAAGGATACGCCCCTTCCTGACAAAAGAAGCCACCCAACTCCTCGTCCAATCAACAGTCATCTCCCGCCTCGACTACTGCAACGCACTGCTCGCTGGCCTCCCGGCCACTGCCACTAAGCCTCTTCAACTCATTCAGAACGCAGCGGCCCGCCTGATCTCAAACCTACCGAAGTCGGCCCATGTCACCCCACTTCTTAGGGACCTGCACTGGCTCCCCATTGCTGCACGAATCCGCTTCAAGGCCCTTGACCTAGCATACCGTGCGGCAAAGGGAACTGCTCCCGCCTACCTCCGGTCAATGGTCTCTAACTACACACCCTCAAGACCCCTACGCTCTGCATCTTCTGGCCGCCTCAGACCTACTCCTATCCAAGCTCCGGGAGGGTCATCAAAGAGAAGTCGCCTATTCTCAGTCCTTGCCCCACAATGGTGGAATGAACTACCCACCCCAGTTAGGACAGCCGAAACACGTCCAATCTTTCGCCGTCGACTAAAGACTCACTTCTTCAACCATTATCTGAATTTAAAAAAAAAAAAAAAAAAAAAAAAAAAAAAATCTAACCCTAACTAACCATACTGTCATGCACTTGTCCTAATAAACTAACCTACACTGTAGCACTCAACACTTTGATGAACATTGTTACTCAGCTGATAGAGTTGTGCTCTTCCTGATGGCTTGTCGTACAGAACTTGTAAGTCGCTTTGGATAAAAGCGTCAGCTAAATGACTAAATGTAAATGTAAATGATAATAAATAGGACTGTTACAGATGGACAACAAAACAATATTTTGTATATTATCTATAGAACTAATCTTCAAACGGACACAAAGGCTGATTATGGCTGCACTTTGAAATTGAAATGATATAACAACACTGCTAGGAGTAGTTTAGTGTATATTGTATACTGAGCTGAATTAACTCTTCATCAAAATGTTATAGCTAAGTGTTTTATTCACAATGGGAAAAAAAGATATTGCATAAAATCTGTTGTATAAAAGCAACAGAACACTAAAGGCTGTGCGTTGTAGTAAATCTAGTAAATAGAGTCGCGGCTGAGATGATGGAAATACTTTAGATGTGATGTTATTTACTCTTGTGTTCTATTGCTTAATCACTTCCTGTAGTAACATTTACAGAAACATGTTACATTATGGTTCACTGCAGATTTGGAAAGGCCGTCACCAGGGTTAACATTCTAACCTGTCTAAATGACATGTCGTCAGCCTGTGACTGCAACTTGTTCCTGTTTGCGGACGACTCAGCCCTGCTGGTCTCTGACAAGAACAAGTTACAGGTTGAAAAAACCCTCAGCACGGAACTAGGCAAAATCTGCATATGGCTCGCTGATAACAAACTATCATTACACATGGGCAAAACAGAGTCCATTCTCTTCGGTTCAAATAACAAACTCAGCAAGACAGACGGATTCTCAGTTACAGTGGGTGACAATATTGTCACAAGGAAAGACGAAATTACCTACCTGGGTTCCATCCTAGAGGCAAATCTTTCCTGTGACAAAATGGCATCCAATGTAATAAAAAAAGTCAACCAACGAACTAGATTCTTGTACCGGATCTCCTCTCTGGTAAACAAGAATACCCTGAAGACTCTGGCAGGAGCACTCATTCAAGGGTACTATGACTATGCGTGCACTTCATGGTACCAAAGCACCTCAAAGGCGCTTAAAACAAAATTACAAACATCACAAAACAAACTGGTCAGACTACTACTTGACCTGAACCCCAGAACCCACCTCACCCCTGCCCACTTTGCCAACCTAGGATGGCTTAGAGTAGACGACAGAGTACAGCAACTTGCAATGGGCCTGGTCTACAAGATACACTATACGACCGGGGTGCCCATGTACATGTCAAAATACTTCCCAAAGGTCAGTGAATACCACAACCACTACACCAGAGGAAGCTCAACAAATCATGTTAAACCCAGATTCGGCTCAAACAAGGGACTAAACACGTTTCGCAATTATGCCACAACAATGTGGAACGCCCTACCCAAAGCTGTAAAGGAATGTGAATCCCTGCCCACATTCAAAACCGCTCTTAAAGAGCACCTACGGGAGGCTGCAATTCGAAACTGGCCACCGTAAATGCCCAAAACCCCCACCACCTCCTAATAGACAGTCTCCTCACCACCGCATGTATATATTCCCTCCCCGCCGTATGTATATTTCCCTCCCACCCACCCACCCCCTCCTAATGTACAGTCCCCTCCCCATCATATGTATATACTCTGTCAGGATCTAGGGGTAACACTAACAGTACTGTATATTTGAATACCGTTATGTCACAAATGTATCAGTACTAAATACCTATATGTCCCTATGCAATAAATGTCATGTATGTTGTGTATGTCATAAATGTCTATATGAATTGAAAATGGGGGACCCTGATGGAAACAAGACAAACGTCTTTCTCAGGTCTGCATCCCCTTAACAATTGTATGTATTTGAGCCGTACTGTATTGTACCCATTCTGCAATCTGTTAAATAAAGTTTTCATTCATTCATTCATTCAACCCACCTCTTCAACCTCGGGATCCCATCATAGAGCTGCATGTAAATGGTAAATGGTAAATGGCTGCATTTATATACTAGCACTTTTATCCAAAGCGCTTTACAATTTGTTCTACTCTGTCGTGTGTCTGCTGAGCAAGGGTAGAATTACCTATGGAGTCAATGGAAAGAAGACAGACGCATAATGGGGTAAACCGTTGTCAGAACTCAGCTAATTTGGACAGTCTTTCAATGCCATTATGAATAACTAGCAATCTGTCTGTCGATGAGAGCTTTCATTTATGTCTAACTATAGCCCGCCATTCAAAATGCCATTCCAGCATTCGTCCCTATGAGACAGTTCTAGTCAAATTCTGCACTAATGCTAACATGAGTATGCAACAATCTCATACTGGCTGCATATATTTTCTACCGTCTTATCTAGAAGCTCATACTGGCTGCATATCTCTTCTACTGTCTATCTAGAAGCTCATACTGGCTGCATATCTTTTCTACTGTATCTAGAAGCTCATACTGGCTGCCAGTGGCGGACTGGCCATCGGGACGTTCGGGACGAATCCCGATGGGCCGGAACCAAAGTGGGCTGGTCAAAAAATAAATAAAAAAAAAATCTTTTTTTTTATACTTTTTTTTTAACTTTTTTTTTAATTTTTTTTTTTTTAACTTTTTTTTGGGGCCAGTGTGTGGGCCACTAATGTGGGCCGGTGTGTGGGCCAGTGTGTGGGCCAGTGTGTGGGCCACTAATGTGGGCCAGTGTGTGGGCCGGTGTGTGAGTCGGTGTGTGGGCCACTAATGTGGGCCAGTGTGTGGGCCGGTGTGTGGGCCAGTATGTGGGACGGTGTGTGGGCCGGTGTGTGGGCCAGTATGTGGGCCAGTCTGTGGGCCGGTGTGTGGGCCAGTGTGTGGGCCGGTGTGTGAGTCGGTGTGTGGGCCACTAATGTGGGCCAGTCTGTGGGCCGGTGTGTGGGCCAGTGTGTGGGCCAGTATGTGGGCCGGTGTGTGGGCCGGTGTGTGGGCCGGTGTGTGGGCCAGTGTGTGGGCCGGTGTGTGGGCCAGTGTGTGGGCCAGTGTGTGGGCCGGTGTAGTGTGTGGGCCGGTGTAGTGTGTGGGCCAGTGTGTGGGCCATATGTGGGCCGGTGTGTGGGCCATTATGTGGGCCGGTGTGTGGGCCAGTGTGTGGGCCGGCAATAAAACAATAAACAAGTTGCATAAACTAAATCAGATTAAAAATGATCACAGTTCTGGTTTGCCTTAAGATGCAGTTTAAGATGGGTCTTGAACATGGAGTATGTAGGGCACTCTCTAATCACAACTGGTAGGCTATTCCAGTAGTTACCACTTTTAACAGAGAACACAGTTTTTGCAATGGTAGTATACCGAAAAGGCACCTTACAGTCCCCTCAACTGATGGCCCTGGTGGTAATGCCAGTGTCTGCTTTCTGTTGGATGAACTCATTCAATGGGGGAGGGGCAAGTCTATGCAGAACCTTGTACATGAAGCAAGTATATTTGAAAACTTGGAAATTCTCGAAACTTAGCATGTTATGTTTTTCTAAAACATTACAGTGATGAAATGAAATTGGTTTCCTATCAAATACTTTTATGGCTTTTTTGTAGAGTAATTCTATTGGTGTAAGAGTAGTGACATATGAAAGAGACCAGTTGATAAAACAGTACTCGATGTGTGATCAACATTGAATGCAGAAACATCCTTGCAGCATTAACTGGCAGGCAGGGCCTGATCTGCCTGAAGTTTTCAATGTTAAACTTGACTGTGTTTGTCACTTTCTTCACATTACTTTTTGAAGGTCAATGTAGAGTCCAATGTGACCCCAAGATACTTGAATTAATGTACAATGTCCAGCTCCGCCTCTCCCAGAAACACATTAGAGTGAGTGACCTCTACTGGGGACTTTGTGAACATCATACACACTGTTTTCTTGGTGTTAAGTGAAAGACATGCTTTTGTTAGCCAGTCTTGAATGAGACATGAGACATCAGTGAATGAGATTCACGTTTCCTCCCAACCGCGAGTAGGCCTAGAAGCGCAGAAATGGAGAATGCAAAAAAAGAAAGGGTGGAGCTGAAAAAGCTAGAATTGCTAGTAAAAGACGCAGAACAATGTTCTAAAATTACAGACATGTTTAGTAGAGGAAGGGCTGGCGTTAGAGTAGCTGCTGCTGCTAATGATGATGAAGTTCAAGTGGAAGGAACCAACAGTAACATGACAGGTGCGTGCAGTAGCCTAGTGCATATTCTACTGTTGGTGTGTGCCGGTTCATGAGGGCTAGCTAGCCTATACTAGTTCTTGCAGTGATTTCAGTCATTCTATTACAAGACAATGTGCTTTCCGTATTCCTGATTCCTTACAGCACGTGGACGTAAATAGTCGTGACTCGTGACGTTTTTTCTCTGACTAAAAGTTTAGTTAGCAATGTTAGGACTAGTGCCCACCACAGCATCAGAAGCTAAAGTGCTAACCTAGAGAGCCAATCAGAACCTAGGACGTGCTGCAAATTAATTGGCTACTAATATTATAATAGTAAATACTCAAATAAAATACTATTATGTTCCCTTTCACATTTTCATGTTGATATAATATTGGTAATCTAATTGATTGAATTGATTAGTTGCCATTTTACATGCTTAAATAAGATGTACCTTAGAATTCCCAACAGTTAGCCATGTTCTCGATTAGTCTCATCTACATGTTTGTAGATAACCACAGCTAACTAGCTTAAGCTAACAACTAGGTCAACTACTACCCCGTAGTTAAACAAATGTGATTGCATATAACAGCTAACTGCTACAGCTAAGTTGGTAGTTAGCCTATTCCATTAATGTTGAATGTATTTATGAAGGTTGTTGATGGTGGTTGGCGCTGAATAGCAGACATGATTCCGTCAGTCTGCCACAGGGAAGCTGTGTTTGCTGATGCTGCTCTCGACCACCAGTAGCGTATGACTGTGTGAGTGTGAATGCTTGATGGTTTCTGTGAAGCGCTTTGTGGAACAATGCTGATATACAGTTAAGAATGAGTAATTCGCTTTTGGTTTTTAAGAAAATGGTTTGTAAAGCTATTTTTGAAAACTACAAGGGTGAATAATACTGTTTTTCTATATTATTACTATTTTCTTTTAGAATACTGTTTTGGAGTCTTAATTTTTTTTATTTTTGTTAAGAATATAGGACAGGCATAGGCTATATAAGCATTGCTTCAGTCTGTACCTTCTCAGTCACTGTAAAATCAAATATTGTTAAATGATGGTGTATATTGTATTGTGTGAGATGATGACTGAATAAACTACTACTACTACTACTACTACTACTACTACTACTACTACTACTACTACTACTACTACTACTACTACTACTACTACTTTGGGTGTTTTCAAAAGGCTGAAAAACGCTGTATGAATTCAAGCCATTATTATTGATTGCTGATGTTCTTCTTATGCAGTTGACTCTGAGGAAAGAGAGAGCGCCCAGTCCAGCACAGCTGACCCTGAGGGGAGAGAGAGTGCCCAGTCCAGCACAGCTGACCCTGAGGGGAGAGAGAGAGCCCAGTCCAGACAGACAGACAGACAGACACACAGAGAGAGAAAGAGAGAGAGAGACACAGAGAGAGAGACACAGAGAGAGACACACAGAGAGAGGGAGAGACACAGAGAGAGAGAGACACACACACACACACACACACACACACACACACACACACAGAGAGACACATACACAGAGAGAGAGAGAGAGAGAGAGAGAGAGAGAGAGAGAGAGAGAGAGAGAGAGAGAGAGAGAGAGAGAGAGAGAAAACAAGCTCTTGGAATGGGTGTCTGGGAGGAAGTGGGGGGTCTTTCGATGTTGATTAAACGGCAAGCAACTAATGTCATGAGTGCCAAATTAAAGGACAATAAATCCAATCTAACTGAAATTGTGTAGCACAGACCTTTTCTATGGATCAAAACCTCAATATTATTATGGTGTAGTTAATACTTCATGTATCCTTAATCCCTAGGCTAATGAGGCACTAAGATGTTAGTAAAAAAAAAAAACATATGCCAATGACAGGAAGTAACGGTATATGTATGTGTGTGTCTCTGTGTGTGTGTGTGTGTGTGCACTGTGCATGAGTGCACATCTAGGGGCGGTGTGTAGATTTGGTCTCCCTGATGTTGACTCCTTAGCCACAGCCTTGGGTTGTTTAATACTGGACAAGTGTTTCATAACGGCCGTTGTGTGGGCCGGTTTCGGGGCCGGTGCGTGGGCCGGTGTGTGGGCTGGTGCGTCTGAATGTCCCGGGCTGAATTTGTGTCCCAGTCCGCCACTGCTGGCTGCATATGTTTTCTACTGTATCTAGAAGCTCATACTGGCTGCATATCTTTTCTACTGTATCTAGAAGCTCATACTGGCTGCATATCTTTTCTACTGTCTATAGAAGCTCATACTGGCTGCATATGTTTTCTACTGTATCTAGAAGCTCATACTGGCTGCATATCTTTTCTACTGTATCTAGAAGCTCATACTGGCTGCATATCTGTTCTACTGTCTATAGAAGCTCATTGGTTTGTAAATGTAATAGATTTTCTATAGATTTTTAGTTTTTAATGTATGTTCTGTAATCTGTATATTGGCCTGGCAAATGGTGTGTTATTGTTGTGTCGTGTTAATTGTGATACTGCACACGATAACTATTAAATATAAGGATCTTGAATACAAGGTGTAGTGGTTTTAGCTCTATAGTCAATACAATGACAAGATATCTGGACGGGCCTTTGTAACACTTGGCAACTCTCACTGATTTACAGTATAAACTGGTGGCAGATTATCATGGACACAAGATGGCGCTATTCACCATACAATCATTTGACATAGCTTGCCTTCATTTGCAGGCACCTTTCCATTTCCAATGTGGTCCCAGTACACCTGGTGCTGTGCTGGTAAAGGCACAATGACATGATGCAGATATTTTACATTGCAAAATTAGCTGGAATGCTGCCATCAGATTAGGTTAAGATAAGATATTCCTTTATTGATCCCCTTGGGGAAATTCAGGCATCATAGCAGCATGGGGGAGGGGGGGGGTACAGGTAGTAAAAACAACACAAGCAGTGTAAACAAATAGGTCAATATAATTTACTATCTAACTAACTGAAATATATATTCACAGTATTCACAGTGTCACATAAGGTGCAGTATGCATAAGGTAGTGTTATAATTGACTATCTAACTAACTGAAATATACATTATTCACAGTATCACAGTATCCACATAAGGTGCAGTATGCCTAAGGTAGTGTTATTGTCCTCCTTGGGTTCCTATTAGTTCTAGGTCAATGTCTGGCAGCAGTCGCTGCCCACTGTTGTGGAGCCTGATGGCCGCTGGTATACAAGCACTGTCCGAGGCGGTTAGTTGAGTGTCGGGGGGGGTATGAGTCTGTGGCTGAACGTGCTTCTCATCTTGACTAGCTCGTCGTAGAGAGGGTGGGAGGGGTTCTCCAGGATGGCAGCCAGCTTCCTTCTCATCCCCCTCTCTGCCATCACCTCTAGTCTAGGTAGCTCGACTCCCACCACGGAGCTAGCCTTCTTGAGCTTGTTGGTGTCCCTTGAGTTGATGTAGCCTCCCCAGCATGCCACAGCATAGAAGAGGACGCTGGACACTACAGACTGATAGAATGACTGCAGCAGTCTATTGCACACGTTGAAGGACCTGAGTCTCCTGAAGGGGCACTTCACCAAAAAACAGGGGCAATTTATTTTTACAAATAACCTCACACACATCCAAAAACTTGTGCAAAGTTTTGCAAATATTAATTTAGTTTGACAGCTATTGAGAGTAAATTAGTTTGAATATGGCAACCAGTAATGTCGTCGGGGACACTGAATAATTGTGTTGTGTTAATCACAGCTCAATTAAATGATAATTGAGCCTTGCTCATAGAAGTTATTGTTTCAAATGTTTTTTTTATAAACAATTTATTATAGATTCTGCAAGTCTTCTTTTAATAAAAACATCAAGAAGAAAAGAAAGAAACCAGCAAAAGAATAAACACCAGGCAGCTGTCCTAAAGCCTGTGTGACCTCTAGCTTTTCTCTCATGTGGTTCATAAATGGACTCAGAACTGAGAGTCTCGGCGCTCCTCCCACCTGCACACTTAAGCATTGTTTTTGGAACTCGTCATTTTCATTTAACGCTATTGAATTTCAATGGTAATTCATGACCGTTTCATATTCTTCCTTAAAGATTTGGAACAGATATTTGACAAGCTAATTGCTGCTAATTGGAGGGATGATATCTATACTTAAACCAGCATTGATATTGGAATAGTAAACAGTAAGTAGTAAACAGTAAGTAAACAGCATAGGTAACGGTATTGAATTTCAATGGTATCAATTTAGAAAGTAATTATTTGAGGGATGATATCTAGATTTAAACCAGCATTGGATTTCAAACACTAAGTCATTTAAATGTAACACTATTTCATTTCAATGGTAATATATATCTAGACTAAAAGCAGCATTCTTTTGGAACTCTAACTTGTTTGATTCTAACGCTATTGAATTTCAATAGTAATTAAAACGGTGAATACATATGAAAAAAGGTTGTTGATTGTTGAGTATGAAAATAAAGATGTGGACTTCCCCACAGGCAAAGGGACAGAGGTGCTGAAGAGAGAAATGGATTATGTGAATATCCAATATCAAAACCAACTTTACCCCATTTGATAGAATAGTACTCTGATAAACGTAAAAGGACTCTATTAAAAATTCTACTAAAGTAATAGCATAAAAGTAAATATTGAATGTAAGTGACTAAAGTAAATACACACTCTGTATGGTGTACTACAGGATTATAATGCTTGGGAGCTCCTAAATTCTCAATGCATCAGCCTCTGTGTGACGTCAAACTGGTTGTTCATCCAGTTATGCTGGTTGTGATTCCTTCCTTTTGACATCGACAGACTTAAACATTAAATGTTATGTTTTCCATCTGATCACATATTTTGGATTAAAATAAAGTACAGTAACTGTCAGGGTTTGTATAAATGTGGTTGAGGAAAATAAATTAGGAAACTTCCTTTGAAGTGTACATAGTAAAATGTATTGTTGTGATTATTATTCTTATTTGTTAAAAAAGATTATGCACTGTACTGTCGTAGCACGTTCCATTGTGTTTACATAAATGGCGAATAAAGTAATCTGAATCTGAGATCCCTAAACTGGAAATACTCAAGTAAAGTATCCTAAAAACTGTATTTAAATACAAGAGTAAAAGTACTTTCTTTCCTCCCCTGGGTTCTCTACTGTCTTTCAAGTTCAAGTTTGTTTATTATTTGTCACAACAAAATACAGAATACTTTATAATGAAATGCTTGTTTCTGTATGAGCCCCTGAGAGTGTGCTACATACAGTTACTGTACCTACTAATGCATATTTGGTAACATCAAGTTATTCTCTAGATATACTTTTAACAACTGTAATCATGGGTCTCATAATTATATATATACATAACTTTGCTCATGAAATGAGAACTACTGCAGATTTACTTTGACACCAATGCCCAGCAATGAAGTCGGGTTCTTTCTGAGACATAAAGGAAACTGGTAAGAAACCAGCCTCCAAACAAATCAGTAAATCAAATCAGTGAAAGAGCGAGAGACAGAGAGAGAGAGCAAGAGAGAAGTGAGATAAAGAGAAAGCAAGAGAGGAGAGAATTAGAGTAAATGCGAGAGAGAGAGGGAGAAAGTGTGTGTGTGAGAGAGAGAGAGGAGAAAGTGTGAGAGAGAAAGAAAGCAAGAGAGGAGAGTGACAGTAAATGATGTGTGAGAGTGTGTATGAGAGATAGAGCGAGAGAGAGAGAGAGAGAGAGAGAGAGAAATGGAAAGAGATTTTGTATTGTGTTGTATTGAGTATGTATACCTCTTTCTCTCTTTGTGCTTATGAGTTTTAGTGGGTTTTCCTTGACAAAGTAAACACATTAGAGGTAGTTGATGACGAGAGAAAGTCTGAACTATGTAAAAAAACATCTATCTATGAATCACAGTAAAATAGACACTGTCTCTTTAAAGTGACTCCTCCCCTGGACAACTATAACCAGGAAGCACCTCCCACCAAACACACAATCAGAGTTTACTCTACAACCACCAGGAAGCACCTTCCACCCACACGATCTTCCTGAGAAAACAAAACTTGAAATGGCGCAGCAAGGAGTTGATCTGTACCGGGACCAGTTCTGCTGTTCTATCTGTCTGGATCTACTGAAGGATCCGGTAACTATTCCCTGTGGACACAGCTACTGTATGGGCTGTATTACAGACTGCTGGGATCGAGATGATCAGAAGGGGATCTACACATGTCCCCAGTGCAGGGAGACTATTACTCCGAGGCCTGCTCTGAAGAAAAACAACATGCTGGCTGAAGTGATAGAACAACTAATGAAGACAGGACTCCAAGCTGCTCCTCCTGATCACTGTTATGCTGGACCTGGAGACGTGGCCTGTGATGTCTGCACTGGGAGAAAGCAGAAAGCCCTCAAGTCCTGCCTGGTATGTCTGGCTTCTTACTGTGAAACTCACCTCCAGCCTCACTATCAATCTGATACCTTTAAGAAGCATAAGCTGGTCATAGCCTCCACACGGCTTCAGGAGAACACCTGCACTCGTCATGACAGGATTCTGGATGTTTTCTGTCGTACTGATCAGCAGTGTATCTGTTATTTGTGTTCCATGGATGAACATAAAGGCCATGATACAGTCTCAGCTGCAGCAGAAAGGACGGAGAGACAGAAAGAGCTTGGCATGAGTCAGCAGAAAGTCCACCAGAGAGTCCAGGAGAGAGAGAAGCGACTCAAAAAGGCCCAACAGGCTGTTGATTCTCTCAATCGCTCTGCTGATAAAGCAGTGGGGGACGGTGAGAGAATCTTTACTGAGCTGATACGCTGCTTGGAGACGAGGTGCTCTGAGCTGAAGAAGGTCATCAGAGCCCAACAGAGGACCACAGTGACTCAGGCTGAAGAAGTGCAGAAGAGACTGGAGCAGGAGATAGCGGACCTGAGGAGGAGAGACACTGAGCTGGAGCAGCTCTCACACACAGAGGACCACATCCACTTTCTACAGAGTTACCCCCCCCTCTCCAGTCCCAGTGAGTCTACAGACTCACCCAGCATCAGTGTCCTTCCTCTCCTGTACTTTGCAGATGTGACTGAGGTCGTGTCTAAGCTGAGAGACAAACTAGAGGACGTTCTGGAAGAGCAGTGGCCCAGAATCTCAACAACAGTGAATGCAGTTAATGTTTTACTGCCACCAGAGCCCAAAACCAGAGCTGACTTCTTACAATATTCCTCTCCGATCACACTGGACCCAAACACAACACACAGATATCTGTCTTTGTCTGAGGAGAACAGAAAAGCAACACTAATGCAGCAAGAGCAGTCATATCCTAATCACCCAGAACGATTTATTGGATGGTGGCAGGTTCTGGGTAGAGAAGGTCTGACTGGACGCTGTTACTGGGAGGTGGAGTGGAGTGAAGGGGTTTCTGTAGCAGCCTCCTACAAAGACATTAGTAGAACAGGCACCGGGGAGGACAGTGCGTTTGGATTAAATTCCAAATCCTGGACTTTAGATTGCACACCAAGTCATTACTTCTTCAGACACAATAACAAGTACATAGCAGTACCGGGCCCCCGGTCCTCCAGAATAGGAGTGTACCTGGATCACAGGGCAGAGACTCTGTGCTTCTACAGTGTCTCTGACACAATGACCCTCCTGCACAGAGTCAACACCACATTCACTCAGCCTCTCTATCCTGGACTTAGGTTTTACTTATACCCTGCGAAGGCTGAGTTCTGTGAGCTGAAGTAGAGATCAGTGACATTCACAGCTCCTCTACGCAGGGTTTTGGATTTAAATTGATCTTGAAGAAGCTGAGTTGTGAAAGATGAGGTAATTAGGCGTTACATTCACGCAGTCACTCTATCATTGTTCTGAAGGACACACACACATACACTATGTTTATCTTTGTTTCTAGTTTCTAGCCTACCGGGGTAAAGTTTGTTTGATTGGATATTTACATATTCACATAATTGATTCCCATCTTCAATACCTCTGTCCCTTTGCATGTGGGGAAGTCAAAATCTTTATTTCCATACTCTGGGTAGGCTGGACAACAATATGCAACCGTTGTATTTGTGTTTGAACACCTTTGGTCATTTTGAATTACTGTGGGATTTGGGTCTGTCTCTCCTCTCTCTGTTCCAGGGGGGGGTTGGTAACAATGTGGGGGCCGGACCTCCATGGAGGAGGTTGATTCAGCCTATAACCTTCTCCCTCACCTCTTGTCTCTGGGCAGCCGGGACACTTCATACGGGACACTCTATTTTCAAGGCCTTCTGTTGAACCCACAGCCAGGATGAGTGGGGCATGGGTCAGTCGTAAATGCAACGATTTTGTTTTAGAACAGACCCATCTGCGTTATCAAAAGAGCTCAAGGAGAGAGAGAGAGAGTTGTTCTTCTGGTGGCCGACTTTGAGGGAGACAGACCTAGATAGGAGCTGGTTTAGGAAGAATGACCATTTATTGAATATTGTGCATTTTGTCTTTTGTTCTTGTATTCTTACTAAATAAACGTGGACATCTAAACCCAGAAGGACCCGAGTGGATATTTGCTTGAAACTTGCCGTTTCACTGACTGAACCTCAATATAGAACTTTGAACACAACGCAAAGGAATTGACTTGAACTCACTATTTCCATGATGTGCTACATGAGAACTTCAGTCTAAATCTAACATTACCATTGAAATTCAATACTGTTCAAATGAAATGAGTTAGAGTTCATAGAAACATAAGTCTATACTCTACAGTATCAATAATACAAATATGTGTGTACATGTACAGCCCAACCTGTTATAAATATACAAATAACTATGCTAAGTCTACCCCTGGTACAAATATAGCTAACTCTATCTTATGTCTACTCCCGGTACAATATATACTGTAACTATAATTATAAATATAAGTATATCCTGTGTATATATAGTACTCCATACTAAGTCTACCTTGATCTGTACATGGAATATAAGATATTTGGAACTTTCTGAACCTATTGTAAAATGTAATATAGATCAGTTTTACTACAATGTTTGCAAACATTGCCAACATACCCAAAGTGTTTCAGCCACAGAACAAATACAAGCAGCGTTGTCTGGTGTCAGTCAGCAGGCTATGAAAACAGGGCTCCATTCTTATGTCTGGTGGTGGAGCTACACATTCATGTATGTTTGGATCAATTACCTTTAACATATTCAATCTAGCCAATTAATAATGCACACATTTGGATATGATCACTTTTCCCTTTGTATAATAACTGTATAAGGTGACTGTACAATTGTCTTCATATAAACATTTAGTATAAAATAATTACCCATAAAATATGAAGGGCAATGTATAGTGTGTAAAAACATATATAAAAATAACAACACTTTCACACAAGTTCATAGTTTATTCAAAATATATATTGATTTAAGTGTCCAACAGGACTTTACATAAACATTTGTACAGTGGTGATGATGAGAGACAAGTTATGCAACACCTGCACTCTATTTCAGTTCACTGGAGATATCGTATCTTTGCTGACAAAATAACAGCATGTTATGAAGGTCAAAGGTTGTGCAAAATCTTCCAGCTTTGTCCTTGGACCATATCTTGTTCCACATATGAAATTAATAATCCATAATAAATAGGACTGTTACAGTTGGACAACAAAACAATATTTTGTATATTATCTATAGAACTAATCTTCAAACGGACACAAAGGCTGATTATGGCTGCACTTTGAAATTGAAATGATATAACATGTCACTGTATGTTGTTTGCTATAGCAACACTGCTAGGAGTAGTTTAGTGTATATTGTATACTGCGCTGAATTAACTCTTCATCAAAACGTTATAGCTAAGTGTTTTATTCACAATGGGAAATCAGATATTGCATAAAATCTGTTGTATAAAAGCAACAGAACACTAAAGGCTGTGCGTTGTAGTAAATCTAGTAAATAGAGTCGCGGCTGAGATGATTGAAATACTTTAGATGTGATGTTATTTACTCTTGTGTTCTATTGCTTAATCACTTCCTGTAGTAACATTTACAGAAACATGTTACATTATGGTTCACTGCAGATTTGGAAAGGCCGTCACCAGGGTTAACATTTTAACCCACCTCTTCAACCTCGGGATCCCATCATAGAGCTGCATGTAAATAATAAATGGTAAATGGCTGCATTTATATACTAGCACTTTTATCCAAAGCGCTTTACAATTTGTTCCTCACATTATACCCATTCACTCACACATTCACACACCGAATGAATGCCAACCTGCTCATCGGGAGCAATTAGGGGTTAAGTATCTTGCTCAAGGACACTTCGACACGTTGCCCGGGAGGAGCGGGAATCGAACCATGAACCTCTGGATTACCAGACGACTGCTCTACTCTGTCGTGTGTCTGCTGAGCAAGGGTAGAATTACCTATGGAGTCAATGGAAAGAAGACAGACGCATAATGGGGTAAACCGTAGAACTCAGGTAATTTGGACAGCCATTATGAATAACTAGCAATCTGTCTGTCGATGAGAGCTTTCTTATGTCTAACTATGCCTGCCATTCAAAATGCCATTCCAGCATTCGTCCCTATGAGACAGTTCTAGTCAAATTCTGCACTAATGCTAACATGAGTATATGCAACAATCTCATACTGGCTGCATATATTTTCTACTGTCTTATCTAGAAGCTCATACTGGCTGCATATCTTTTCTACTGTATCTAGAAGCTCATACTGGCTGCATATATTTTCTACTGTCTAGAAGCTCATACTGGCTGCATATATTTTCTACTGTATCTAGAAGCTCATACTGGCTGCATATCTGTTCTACTGTCTATAGAAGCTCATTGGTTTGTAAATGTAATAGATTTTCTATAGATTTTTAGTTTTTAATGTATGTTCTGTAATCTGTATATTGGCCTGGCAAATGGTGTGTTATTGTTGTATTAATTGTGATACTGCACACGATCACGATAACCATTAAATATAAGGATCTTGAATACAAGGTGTAGTGGTTTAAGCTCTATAGTCAATACAATGACAAGAGATCTGGACGGGCCATTGTAACACTGGGCAACTCCCACTGATTTACAGTATAAACTGGTGGCAGATTATCATGGACACAAGATGGCGCTATTCACCATACAATCATTCGACATAGCTTGATTGATTGATTGATTAAAAAGTTTATTAACAGATTGCAGAATGGGTACAGTACAGTACAGCTCAATACATACAATTGTTAAGGGGATGCAGACCAGTCTTGTTTACATCAGGGTCCCCCATTTTCAATTCATCATAACATATATGACATACATGACATACAGATAGACAGTACTGCTACATCTATACATTTATGACATATCAGATTTGCAAATACAGTACTGTTTGTGATACAAAAAGAGTCAAGAAAAAGAGTGTATATACATTTGACGTAGAAACTGTACATTGGAGGAGGTTGGGTGGGTGGGGTGGGGTTGGGTGGGTGGGTGGGGGCTGTACATTGGAGGTGGGGGGGGGTACATTGGAATACTGACAAAGCCATACTTGGTCATTTACTGTGCAACTGGGTTAGGACATTTGTAGGAGCCAGTTTCGAATTGCAGTCTCCCGTAGGTGTTTTTTGAGAGTGTTTTTGAAAGTGGGTAGTGATTCACATTCCTTTACAGCTGTGGGTAGGGCGTTCCACATTGATGTGGCATAATTGCGAAACGTGTTAATCCCTTGTTTGAGCCGAATCTGGGTTTAACATGATTTGTGGAGCTCCCTCTGGTGTTGTGATCGTGGTATTCACTGACCTTTGGCTTGCCTTCATTTGCAGGCACCTTTCCAATGTGGTCCCAGTACACCTGGTGCTGTGGTGGTAAAGACACAATGACATGATGCAGGTATGGTTTTTACATTGCAAAATGAGCTGGAATGCTGCTATCTGATTAGGTTAAAGGGGCACTTCACCAAAACAACAGTGGAAATTTATTTTACAAATAATCTCACACACATCCAAAAACAAACAGTTTTGCAAATATTATTTTAGTTTGACAGCTATTGAGAGTAAATTAGTTTGAATATGGCAACCAGTAATGTCGTCGGGGACACTGAATCCTTGTGTTGTGTTAATCACAGCTGAATTAAATGATAATTGAGCCTTGCTCATAGAAGTTATTGTTTCAATTTTTTTTTTTATAAACCATTTATTATAGATTCTGCAAGTCTTCTTTTAATAAAAACATCAAGAAGAAAAGAAAGAAACTAGCAAAAGAATAAACACCAGGCAGCTGTCTAAAAGCCTGTGTGACCTCTAGCTTTTCTCTCATGTGGTTCAGGACTCAGAACTGAGACTCTCGGAGCTCCTCCCACCTGCAGACTACTATGGGGGTAGATTTCTATCAAAAATAAACAAACGCAAAAGTAGAATCCACAATCGTAAAGTAGAATTTTTGATAGAAATGTACCCCCATAGTCCAGCATTGTTTTTGGAACTCGTCATTTTCATTTAACGCTATTGAATTTCAATGGTAATTCATGACCGTTTCATATTCTTCCTTAAAGATTTGGAACAGATATTTGACAAGCTAATTGCTGCTAATTGGAGGGATGATATCTATACTTAAACCAGCATTGATATTGGAATAGTAAACAGTAAGTAGTAAACAGTAAGTAAACAGCCATAGGTAACAGTATTGAATTTCAATGGTATCAATTTAGAAAGTAATTATTTTAGGGAGGATATCTAGATTTAAACCAGCATTGGATTTCAAACACTAAGTCATTTAAATGTAACGCTATTTCATTTCAATGGTAATATATATCTAGACTAAAAGCAGCATTCTTTTGGAACTCTAACTTGTTTGATTCTAACGCTATTGAATTTCAATAGTAATTAAAAAGGTGAATACATATGAAAAAAGGTTGTTGATTGTTGATTATGAAAATAAAGATGTGGACTTCCCCACAGGCAAAGGGACAGAGGTGCTGAAGAGAGAAATGGATTTATGTGAATATCCAATATCAAAACCAACTTTACCCCATTTGATAGAATAGTACTCTGATAAACGTAAAAGGACTCTATTAAAAATTCTATTAAAGTAATAGCATAAAAGTAAATATTGAATGTAAGTGACTAAAGTAAATACACATTCTGTATGGTGTACTACAGGATTATAATGCTTGGGAGCTCCTAAATTCTCAATGCATCAACCTCTGTGTGACGTCAAACTGGTTGTACATCCAGTTATGCTGGTTGTGATTCCTTCCTTTTGACATCGACAGACTTAAACATTAAATGTTATGTTTTCCATCTGATCACATATTTTGGATTAAAAGAAAGTACAGTAACTGGCAGGGTTTGTATAAATGTGGTTGAGGAAAATAAATTAGGAAACTTCCTTTGAAGTGTACATAGTAAAATGTATTGTTGTGATTATTATTCTTATTTGTTAAAAAAGATTATGCACTGTACTGTCGTAGCACGTTCCATTGTGTTTACATAAATGGCGAATAAAGTAATCTGAATCTGAATCTGAGATCCCTAAACTGGAAATACTCAAGTAAAGTATCCTAAAAACTGTATTTAAATACAAGAGTAAAAGTACTTTCTATCCTCCCCTGGGTTCTCTACTTTCTTTCAAGTTCAAGTTTGTTTATTATTTGTCACAACAAAATACAGAATACTTTATAATGAAATGTTTGTTTCTGTATGAGCCCCTGAGAGTGTGCTACATACAGTTACTGTACCTACTAGTGCATATTTGGTAACATCAAGTTATTCTCTAGATATGCTTTTAACAACTGTAATCATGGGTCTCATAATTATATATATACATAACTTTGCTCATGAAATGAGAACTACTGCAGATTTACTTTGACACCAATGCCCAGCAATGAAGTCGGGTTCTTTCTGAGACATAAAGGAAACTGGTAAGAAACCAGCCTCCAAACAAATCAGTAAATCAAATCAGTGATAGAGCGAAAGACAGAGAGAGAGAGCAAGAGAGAATAGTGAGTGTGAGAGAAAGAGAAAGCAAGAGAGGAGAGAATGAGAGTAAATGCGAGAGAGAGAGAGAGGGAGAAAGTGTGTGTGTGTGTGTGTGTGTGAGAGAGAGAGAGAGAGGAGAAAGTGTGAGAGAAAAAGAAAGCAAGAGAGGAGAGAGTGACAGTAAGACAGTAAATGATGTGTGAGAGTGTGTATGAGAGATAGAGAGAGAGAGAAATGGAAAGAGATTTTGTATTGTACCCCCCCCCCCCACCTCCAATGTACAGCCCCACCCAACCCCACCCCACCTACCCAACCTCCTCCAATGTACAGTTTCTATGTCAAATGTAGGTCAGTATTCCAATGTACAGTGTGTGTCCCCCCTACCCACCCGCCCCCCCCCACACCTCCAATGTACAGCCCCACCCCACCTACCCAACCTCCCCCAATGCACAGTTTCTATGTCAAATGTATATACACTCTTTTTCTGGATTTTTTTAGTATCACAAACAGTACTGTATTTGAAAATCTGGTATGTCATAAATGTCATAAATGTAGCAGTACTGTCTATCTGTATGTCGTGTGTGTCATATGATGAATTGAAAATGGAGGACCCTGATGGAAACAAGACGAAAGTCTTTCTCAGGTCTGCATCCTCTTAACAATTGTATGTATTGAGCTGTACTATACTGTACCCATTCTGCAATCTGTTAATAAACCTTTCAATCAATCAATCAATCAATTGTATTGAGTATGTATACCTCTTTCTCTCTTTGTGCTTATGAGTTTTAGTGGGGTTTCCTTGACAAAGTAAACACATTAGAGGTAGTTGATGGCGAGAGAAAGTCTGAACTATGTAAAAACATCTATCTATGAATCACAGTAAAATAGACACTGTCTCTTTAAAGTGACTCCTCCCCTGTACAACTATAACCAGGAAGCACCTCCCACCAAAACGCGTCACACACAATCAGAGTTTACCCTACAACCAGGAAGCAGTGAAGCACGCCACCCGCGTGATCAGATTTCACTCTTCCTGAGAAAACAAAACTTGAAATGGCGCAGCAAGGAGTTGATCTGTACCGGGACCAGTTCTGCTGTTCTATCTGTCTGGATCTACTGAAGGATCCGGTAACTATTCCCTGTGGACACAACTACTGTATGGGCTGTGTTAAAGACTGCTGGGATCGAGATGATCAGAGGGGGATCTACACATGTCCCCACTGTGCAGGGAGACTTATTACTCCGAGGCTTGCTCTGAGGAAAAACAACATGCTGGCTGAAGTGATAGAAGGCGAACAACTAATGAAGACAGGACTCCAAGCTGCTCCTCCTGATCACTGTTATGCTGGACCTGCAGATGTGGCCTGTGATTTCTGCCCTGGGAGAAAGCGGAAAGCCCTCGAGTCCTGCCTGGTATGTCTGGCTTCTTACTGTGAAACTCACCTCCAGCCTCATCATACTGTGGCTCCGTTAAAGAAACACAAGCTGGTCAAAGCCTCCACACGGCTTCAGGAGAACACCTGCACTCGTCATGACAGGATTCTGGATGTTTTCTGTCGTACTGATCAGCAGTGTATCTGTTATTTGTGTTCCATGGATGAACATAAAGGCCATGATACAGTCTCAGCTGCAGCAGAAAGGACGGAGAGACAGAAAGAGCTTGGCATGAGTCAGCAGAAAGTCCACCAGAGAGTCCAAGAGAGAGAGAAGCGACTCAAAGAGGCCCAACAGGCTGTTGATTCTCTCAATCGCTCTGCTGATAAAGCAGTGGAGGACGGTGAGAGAATCTTTACTGAGCTGATACGCTCCTTGGAGACGCGGCGTTCTGAGCTGAAGAAGGTCATCAGAGCCCAACAGAGGACCACAGTGACTCAGGCTGAAGAACTGCAGAAGAGACTGGAGCAGGAGATAGCGGACCTGAGGAGGAGAGACACTGAGCTGGAGCAGCTCTCACACACAGAGGACCACATCCACTTTCTACAGAGTTACCCCCCCCTCTCCGTTCCCAGTGAGTCTACAGACTTACCCAGCATCAGTGTCCTTGCTCTCCTGTACTTTGCAGACGTGACTGAGGTCGTGTCTAAGCTGAGAGACAAACTACAGGATGTTCTGAAAGAGCAGTGGCCCAGAATCTCAACAACAGTGAATGCAGTTAATATTTTACTGCCACCACCAGAGCCCAAGACCAGAGCTGACTTCTTACAACATTCCTCTCAGATCACACTGGACCCAAACACAACACACAGATATCTGTCTTTGTCTGAGGGGAACAGAAAAGCAACACTGATGCAGCAAGAGCAGTTATATCCTGTTCACCCAGAACGATTTATTGGATGGTGGTCTCAGGTTCTGGGTAGAGAAGGTCTGACTGGACGCTGTTACTGGGAGGTGGAGTGGAGTGGAGGGGTTTCTTTAGCAGCCTCCTACAAAGACATTAGTAGAACAGGCACTGAGGAGGACTGTGTGTTTGGATTCAATTCCAAATCCTGGGATTTAGAGTGCAGACCAAGTAATTACATCTTCACCCACAATAACAAGCTCATAACAGTACCGGGCCCCCGGTCCTCCAGAATAGGAGTGTACCTGGATCACAGGGCAGGTACTCTGTGCTTCTACAGCGTCTCTGACACCATGACCCTCCTGCACAGAGTCAACACCACATTCACTCAGCCTCTCTATCCTGGACTTAGGATATGTTACTCTGGGGAGGCTGCTGAGTTCTGTGAGCTGAAGTAGAGATCAGTGACATTCACAGCTCCTCTACCCAGGGTTTTGGATTTAAATTGATCTTGAAGAAGCTGAGTTGTGAAAGATGAGGTAATTAGGCGTTACATTCACTCAGTCACTCTATCATTGTTCTGAGGGACACACACACACACACACTATGTTTAGCTTTGTTTCTAGTTTCTAGCCTACCAGGGTAAAGTTTGTTTGATTGGATTATTTACATATTCACATATTTGATTCCCATCTTCAATACCTCTGTCCCTTTGCATGTGGGGAAGTCAAAATCTTTATTTCCATACTCAGGGTAGGCTGGACAACAATATGCAACCGTTGTATTTGTGTTTGATCACCTTTGGTCATTTTGAATTACTGTGGGATTTGGGTCAGTCTCCTCTCTCTGTTCCAGGGGGGGCGGGGGGGGTTGGTAACAATGTGGGGGCCAGACCTCCATGGGGGGGTTGATTCAGCCTATAACCTTCTCCCTCACCTCTTGTCTCTGGGCAGCCGGGACACTTCATACGGGACACTGTATCTTCAAGGCCTTCTGTTGAACCCACAGCCAGGATGTGTGGGGCATGGGTCAGTCGTAAATGCAACGATTTTGTTTTAGAACAGACCCATCTGCGTTATCAAAAGAGAGAGAGAGAGAGATGTTCTTCTGGTGGCCGACTTTGAGGGAGACAGACCTAGATAGGAGCTGGTTTAGGAAGAATGACCATTCATTGAATATTGTGCATTTTGTCTTTTGTTCTTGTATTCTTACTAAATAAACGTGGACATATCTAAACCCAGAAGGACCCGAGTGGATATTTGCTTGAAACTTGCCGTTTCACAGACTGAACCTCAATATAGAACTTTGAACACAACGCGAAGGAATTCACTTGAACTCACTATTTCCATGATGTGCTACATGAGAACTTCAGTCTAAATCTAACACATTGAAATTCAATACTGTTCAAATGAAACGAGTTAGAGTTCATAGAAGAGACATAAGTCTATACTCTACAGTATCAATAATACAAATATGTGTGTACATGTACAGCCCAACCTGTTATAAATATACAAATAACTATGCTAAGTCTACCCCTGGTACACATATAGCTAACTCTATCTTATGTCTACTCCCGGTACAATATATATGCTGTAACTATAATTATAAATATAAGTATATCCTGTGTATATATAGTACTCCATACTAAGTCTACCTTGATCTGTACATGGAATATAAGATATTTGGAACTTTCTGAACCTATTGTAAAATGTAATATAGATCAGTTTTACTACAATGTTTGCAAACATTGCCAACATACCCAAAGTGTTTCAGCCACAGAACAAATACAAGCAGCGTTGTCTGGTGTCAGTCAGCAGGCTATGAAAACAGGGCTCCATTCTTATGTCTGGTGGTGGAGCTACACATTCATGTATGTTTGGATCAATTACCTTTAACATATTCAATCTAGCCAATTAAAAATGCACACATTTGGATATGATCACTTTCCCCTTTGTATAATAACTGTATAAGGTGACTGTACATGTCTTCATATAAACATTTAGTATAAAATAATTACCCATAAAATATGAAGGGCAATGTATAGTGTGTAAAAACATATATAAAAGTAACAACACTTTCACAAGTTCATAGTTTATTCAAAATGTATATTGATTTAAGTGTCCAACAGGACTTTACATAAACGTTTGTACAGTGGTGATGATGAGAGACAAGTTATGCAACACACCCGCACTCTATTTCAGTTCACTGAAGATATTGTATCTTTGCTGACAAAATAACAACATGTTGTGAAGGTCAAAGGTTGTGCAAAATCTTCCAGCTTTGTCCTTGGACCATATCTTGTTCCACATATAAAATTAATAATCCATAATAAATAGGACTGTTACAGTTGGACAACAAAACAATATTTTGTATATTATCTATAGAACTAATCTTCAAACGGACACAAAGGCTGATTATGGCTGCACTTTGAAATTGAAATGATATAACAACACTGCTAGGAGTAGTTTAGTGTATATTGTATACTGAGCTGAATTAACTCTTCATCAAAACGTTATAGCTAAGTGTTTTATTCACAATGTGAAATCAGATACTGCATAAAATCTGTTGTATAAAAGCAACAGAACACTAAAGGCTGTGCGTTGTAGTAAATCTAGTAAATAGAGTCGCGGCTGAGATGATGGAAATACTTTAGATGTGATGTTATTTACTCTTGTGTTCTATTGCTTAATCACTCCCTGTAGTAACATTTACAGAAACATGTTACATTATGGTTCACTGCAGATTTGGAAAGGCCGTCACCAGGGTTAACATTCTAACCCACCTCTTCAACCTCGGGATCCCATCATAGAGCTGCATGTAAATGGTAAATGGTAAATGGCTGCATTTATATACTAGCACTTTTATCCAAAGCGCTTTACAATTTGTTCCTCACATTTACCCATTCACTCACACATTCACACACCGACGGCGGAGGCGACCATGCAAGGTGCCAACCTGCTCATCGGGAGCAATTAGGGGTTAAGTGTCTTGCTCAAGGACACTTCGACACGTTGCCCGGGAGGAGCGGGAATCGAACCGTGAACCTCTGGATTACCAGACGACTGCTCTACTCTGTCGTGTGTCTGCTGAGCAAGGGTAGAATTACCTATGGAGTCAATGGAAAGAAGACAGACGCATAATGGGGTAAACTGTTGTCAGAGCTCAGGTAATTTGGACAGTCTTTCAATGCCATTATGAATAACTAGCAATCTGTCTGTCGATGAGAGCTTTCTTATGTCTAACTAGGCCGCCATTCAAAATGCCATTCCAGCATTCGTCCCTATGAGACAGTTCTAGTAAAATTCTGCACTAATGCTAACATGAGTATGCAACAATCTCATACTGGCTGTATATATTTTCTACCGTCTTATCTAGAAGCTCATACTGGCTGCATATCTTTTCTACTGTCTATAGAAGCTCATACTGGCTGCATATCTTTTCTACTGTATCTAGAAGCTCATACTGGCTGCATATCTTTTCTACTGTATCTAGAAGCTCATACTGGCTGCATATCTGTTCTACTGTCTATAGAAGCTCATTGGTTTGTAAATGTAATAGATTTTCTATAGATTTTTAGTTTTTAATGTATGTTCTGTAATCTGTATATTGGCCTGGCAAATGGTGTGTTATTGTTGTGTCGTGTTAATTGTGATACTGCACACGATAACTATTAAATATAAGGATCTTGAATACAAGGTGTAGTGGTTTTAGCTCTATAGTCAATACAATGACAAGATATCTGGACGGGCCTTTGTAACAAATGGCAACTCTCACTGATTTACAGTATAAACTGGTGGCAGATTATCATGGACACAAGATGGCGCTATTCACCATACAATCATTAGACTCTAGCTTGCCTTCATTTGCACCTTTCCAATGTGGTCCCAGTACACCTGGTGCTGTGCTGGTAAAGACATAATGACATGATGCAGGTATTTTACATTGCAAAATTAGCTGGAATGCTGCCATCTGATTAGGTTAAGATAAGATATTCCTTTATTGATCCCCTTGGGGAAATTCAGGCATCATAGCAGCATGGGGGAGGGGGGGGGGGTACAGGTAGTAAAAACAACACAAGCAGTGTAAACAAATAGATCAATATAATTTACTATCTAACTAACTGAAATATATATTCACAGTATTCACAGTGTCACATAAGGTGCAGTATGCATAAGGTAGTGTTATAATTGACTATCTAACTAACTGAAATATACATTGTTCACAGTATCACAGTATCCACATAAGGTGCAGTATGCCTAAGGTAGTGTTATTGTCCTCCTTGGGTTCCTATTAGTTCTAGGTCAATGTCTGGCAGCAGTCGCTGCCCACTGTTGTGGAGCCTGATGGCCGCTGGTATACAAGCACTGTCCGAGGCGGTTAGTTGAGTGTCGGGGGGGTATGAGTCTGTGGCTGAACGTGCTTCTCATCTTGACTAGCTCATCGTAGAGAGGGTGGGAGGGGTTCGCCAGGATGGCAGCCAGCTTCCTTCTCATCCCCCTCTCTGCCATCACCTCTAGTCTAGGTAGCTCGACTCCCACCACGGAGCTAGCCTTCTTGAGCTTGTTGGTGTCCCTTGAGTTGATGTAGCCTCCCCAGCATGCCACAGCATAGAAGAGGACGCTGGACACTACAGACTGATAGAATGACTGCAGCAGTCTATTGCACACGTTGAAGGACCTGAGTCTCCTGAAGGGGCACTTCACCAAAAAACAGGGGCAATTTATTTTTACAAATAACCTCACACACATCCAAAAACTTGTGCAAAGTTTTGCAAATATTAATTTAGTTTGACAGCTATTGAGAGTAAATTAGTTTGAATATGGCAACCAGTAATGTCGTCGGGGACACTGAATAATTGTGTTGTGTTAATCACAGCTCAATTAAATGATAATTGAGCCTTGCTCATAGAAGTTATTGTTTCAAATGTTTTTTTTATAAACAATTTATTATAGATTCTGCAAGTCTTCTTTTAATAAAAACATCAAGAAGAAAAGAAAGAAACCAGCAAAAGAATAAACACCAGGCAGCTGTCCTAAAGCCAGTGTGACCTCTAGCTTTTCTCTCATGTGGTTCATAAATGGACTCAGAACTGAGACTCTCGGAGCTCCTCCCACCTGCAGACTTCAGCATTGTTTTTGGAACTCGTCCTTTTCATTTAACGCTATTGAATTTCAATGGTAATTCATGACCGTTTCATATTCTTCCTTAAAGATTTGGAACAGATATTTGACAAGCTAATTGCTGCTAATTGGAGGGATGATATCTATACTTAAACCAGCATTGATATTGGAATAGTAAACAGTAAGTAGTAAACAGTAAGTAAACAGTGTAACTGAGGGGTACAATTCCCTGACTGTATTGATAAGTATGGTATCATTAAACCACTACCGCTTTATGTACTTTAATTACTGGCCATACAGTACATGATATCTGAATATGATGAACACTTTCCACAATGAAATCGGTTCCACACAAAGTAATTATTAAGTATTTAATGGAGCAAAAGGTACATCATACACTTTATATTATACTTTGAATGCACTTGTAAGGCAAAGGAATGTGCGTAGGCAAATCAACAATGAACGTCCATTCTCTGGTTACGCAGGAGGTAATTACAACCTGAATCTTAGGGAATTATATCTATGGTACACTAGTAATATAGCGGGAGGTACTGGAAGGGTCCCCCCGGTAGTAAGCCGGCAGGGGTGGGGGGTCTGTCGGTAGTAGAACGTCTGGTCAACGATGACTAAAGAGACTCCGAGTACAGGAGACGGTGCGATAGCCTCTTGATCCACAGACGAATACAGCTGTTCTCTGTAGACTGTAGCTCCACAGTGAAGAAAGCTAGTCGGCCTCAGACTCTCTGAGGCGCCGACTCGACTTGACTCCTCGCGGGGTAAATCCAACACGTGCAGGCGTCGGCGATTATCCGCTCCATAAATCACAGGACCAAAGCAAATATATTCCAGCCGCAAAGGGCTATGTAGTCGTCGGGTAGATTAATCCAGTGTACATGTCCACACGGTTCTCGTCTAGGTCTCCTCGGGTGAAAGCGCCATGTGGTCAGCCCAGCCTGGATAAGAACTCTAGCTAATACGAGGAAGCGTTGGAGATACTGGTCACTGTAGAACTCTAACCGCACGATACACTATACACAAATAGACTATTATTGACTTAATAGAAATATGTCGCACTCGACGGTATAGCGCCAAACTCTGACAATTCAGTTATCAATTCGCACGCGGTCTCAATGCTATTCTGGGGCCAAACAGGCCATACTTCACCGCACGTTGTATCGTGGGTGAGGCTTCACTTTTAGTTGCTAAGTGCTTCTGTATTCACCTGCGCTATATTTATATGCCCGGTGAACAAACTAGTGCCAATCTCATTTCTGTCGCCGTATCCCTGGGCAAGGCCGGGCATGCACAGACATGTCGTGTCGGTGACTTTGAACCTGGCTCCGGAGGCCGGTCCCTGGCGCCGGTGGACCGCTGTCCAATAGGAGAATGAAATATTATGGTCTGGACTAGGCTAAAGGGACATTCCGTGTATATGTACAAGGAATATACAAGGGATATCAAACGATATACAAATACTATGCAATATATATCAATAAATAAATATATATATTCGGTTTAATCTGATCCTTTGTAACAGCCGCCCCCTAATTAGTCCCACCTAATTAGCTAAGCAGAGACAGATTAACCGCACTGTCCACTACTCAATGTCTGTTGTGAGGGTCGGTCAGTTCACAAAGTCATGGGGTCATGGTCGTCATCGATAGTATCGGGGAGCCTTGGCAGTTCTATTAGCCTCGCCACGGGTCGGGTGTAGATCCGCCCTTGGACGAGCACTTCGGCTGCTCGGACCTTTCCGTCGGCACCGGTGATCACTTTGCTTACGCGGCCAGCCGGCCACATCGCTCGGGGTAGTGACTGGTCGATAATCATGACGACTGTTCCTTCTGTCAAATTGTCTCTCTCTTTCACCCATTTCTGGCGGGTCTGTAGAGACGGTAGGTAGTGGAGTAGGAAGCTGTTCCAAAACTTGTCAGCTAATACTTGACTGTACCTCCACATTCTTCGGCCGTTCGCTTCTTCAGGCCTGTACATTGTCTGGGGTAGCGCGGGGTCCAGCCGCTCCATCAAGAGTGTGTTGGGGGTGACTGGGTCGACATCTGCTACATCACTTAAGACGTAACCGAGGGGCTTTGAGTTCAATACTCCCTCGATCTCTGTGAGGACTGTCATTAAGACTTCTTCCGCCACGGTCTGGGCCCCAAGCACGGCGTACAGGGCTGTCTTTATTGAACGTACTTCTCGTTCCCAAGTTCCACCGAAGTGAGGTGCGTTCGGGGGATTAAACTGGAAGTCAATCTGGGATGGAGCGAGGTGGGTCTTAAGTTCTGGGCCCATAGCTTGGAAGCTCTCTCTCAGCTCTCTTTCTCCGCCTTTGAAGTTTGTCCCGTGATCAGACAATAATATAGACGGTTTGCCTTTCCGCGATGTGAATCTTCGGAAGGCCATAAGGAATGAGTCTGTATAGACTTCCGGTTTAGCTGCAATATGTAGCGCACGCAATTGGTTACAGCTCCGCTCCCGTTATCGTTAATTTAGTTTAAAAACCTTATTTGGACAATACCAAAAGAGATTAGACCACATCGTATGTATTGATAAGACCCTCTACTAACTATATCAAAAAGACAACATGGATAAGGATAAGAGAAAGGGTGGAAGGAAACAAGACAGCAATTCTAACGGCGCCGATTGAAACACGCTCAAAGAAAATAACAGGCGACGCTGTGGCAGATCCGTTGGGGACAAGCCCCGACGCGGGGAATATAGAGGAGAATACACAGGGACCAAGGACAACTGGCCCCGAGATGGAGACAATAGATGACAACATAACAGGAACATCAGAAAAAAGTACCGTGAAGGAAAAAGCAGGCGATTTTGAGAAGATAATAGCAAAAACATCCATCGGATCCCTCACTGCTCCGATAACATCAACTGACACAAGCAGTTCAGTTGCACAGCCCGACTTCAACTCTCTGACTATCCTGATAAAACAACAAATGGTCGCTTTCAAAGCACACGTAGAAGAACAGTTGGTCGCACACGCTGAACACATCGATACTAAATTCGAAGAGGTTATGAGAGCGATCGCTTTGCAGTCCGAGCGAATCACGACAGTGGAGATTTCGGTGACAGAAAACACAAAAGCAATCAAAGCGAACGAAGGTGGCTTGACAGAGATGGGAGAAGAGATGGAAAGAGCTAAAGAGGAATATCGGAGGGAAATAAAATTGCTTAAAAACGAAGTGATGGAGAGGCAACTAGAAACCCATCGTTACCACAGGCGGAATAACATCCGCATTGTGGGGCTTGATGAAGCAGTGAACTGCGAAGACATCAACTTTCCAAAAGAGTTATCAACGATTTTGGAAAACTCCGATCCAAACAAAGTGCCAGA
Organism: Notolepis coatsorum; assembly: GCF_963971535.1. NCBI lineage: Eukaryota > Metazoa > Chordata > Actinopteri > Aulopiformes > Paralepididae > Notolepis > Notolepis coatsorum. The sequence continues at coordinate 224,025,842 of NC_140166.1, forward strand.
AGTGGAACAAGTTTACAGAATTGGTTCCCAGGGGCAAAGTATCAACGGGCCGAGAGTCATCATTGTCACTCTGCGGAAAACTACAACAAGGGATGACATCATCAAATATGCTCGCAACCAACGTGGGAAGCTGAAGTATGGTGATAAACCAATATTTATCTACGAAGATTTGAGCAGAGAGGCCATCATCCGACGTCAACCATACAAAGATGTGATGCAAAAGCTGTACAAAGCCGGCTACAAGCCAAGGCTAGCATATCCGGCGCTGTTATCATTCTTGGGCAATAACGGCCGCAGGTCAGGTCCATTTACACCCTTTGAAGCTGAGGATTTCCTGAATCAAAATGCAGCAAATAACCCAAAGCATGACGAAAATGCCGGAATCAGTTAAGCCTCTCTCTAAATATATACCAGTGTTGGAATGACTTTATTGTGTTCATCAATGAGGTCATTCCACCAGTGTTGGAATGACATTGTTGTGTTCATCAAAGTAGCAAACGATATGCAAGTCGTCTATAACAAAGTGTACTGTGTATAATACGATTCATAATACATTATAATTTCAGTCTCTGGTCTCTGAGGGGACAAATAAATATCAATGCAAAAAGATCTATCTGGAATATTCTGGGTTTATCGCTCAAATGCCCTGGGTCTCTTAGATCATTCTGGAATGTAAAATAGTCTAGGCACTAGTATATTCTACAACCTTCTAGAATATAAGGCACCATGACAACGAAGCATACAACTCTAACAATAACATTCGGTGTGCATACACATAGCAGATTATAAATTAAATGAAGTGCAATCAGTCCTTAATAATACTTTAAAATTAACCACACATAAACGTATGAGCACAGCAAGGTTATTCTAACAATTTAAGTAATCACTCCATTAAAGGCACATTGAAGCGCTAAAAGGCGCTGCTTTTCTATCTTATCTAATCAGTTAAATCGGTTCTAGAGGCTTCTCCACGTTGATAATTATTTATCTCTTATTCCTTATCTATATCTTTCCATTGATTTTTATTTTATTTAATTTTTTCTTCTCATTACTCTATATTTTTTAAATATATTTTAACTTACATTGTTCTTTTCCAATGTTCTTCACATTAAGGTGTCAATATTACTCTATATTTTTTAAATATATTTTAACTTACATTATTCTTTTCCAATGTTCTTCACATTAAGGTGTCAATATTGCTCTACATGCTTTTCCTTTTTTTTCCCTCACACGTTGGAGGAGGGTTCAAAGGAATATGTCGATAAAGGTTTATTCTCTTTTTTTTATTTTATTTTTTATTTTTATCTTTAGGTTATTTATCACAATACTTCATTACAGTAAGGGAAGGTGCAAGACCAAAAGCGACATTCTATTGCAATAGAATGGAAATGTTAGATCCTATGGCAATGAGCATAGGAAAATTAGGATTACAATGCTCAGTTTGGGCAATCCGGTGGACCATGGGAGAAAGTCAATTGCGGAGGATGTGTTCTTGGAACACAGGCATGTTCGACTTTCTGGGTGAGGGGAAAATAGGGGATTTTTATTTGTATATATATATGTTTTTAAGCTCAGCTCTCAACGGGACCTCATTAATTGGATGTGCATCTATTGTAGCTTCATACTCCAGAAACATTACCAAAAACTACACGAAAACATGCATAGACTATGGCTAGTTTGAATATAATGGTATGGAACACCGGTGGGATAAACAAACAACACAAGCGCAAAAGCGTGCTTACACTGATGAAAAAAGAACATGTGGACGTGGCTCTATTAAGCGAAACGCACATTTTAGAGGGAGACATAAATACGTTAGCGGATAACATATACCATAATATTAGTCACTCTTCTTTTGCTACGAGAACTAGAGGGGTAGCCATAGTCGTCAGACGCAAATTAAATATCGAATTGAAAGGGGTATGGTCGGATGCTGAGGGGCGCATAACTATAGCTAGGATTATACACAATAACAGGAAAATTGCATTGGCAGCGGTATATGCCCCGAATTTGTACGAAGTGGGTTTCTTCACTTCACTAACAGGAGAAATGTTAAACCATCCCGAGTACTCATATATAATAGGTGCGGATTTTAATGCCATTTGGAACCCAAGGATGGACAAAACTTACCTTTCCTTCTCCAGCGAACAAAAGAATTCATCTAAAGCATTAAAAGATTGGTCGAAATCAACAGGAGTAACTGATTTATGGCGTTCACTTAACCCCATGACCCGCAAGTACTCCTGTCGTTCGGCGAGACACAACACACTATCCAGAATTGATTACGTCTTTGCATCCCCGAGAATATTTGATAAATATGAAGTGGAAATGACACCCAATGCGCTATCAGATCACTGCTACTTAATCCTGAAAGCAACATTTGGTACACTATCTACCCGGGCCCCAAGATGGCGTTTTAATTCGATGCTGCTTAACAACAAGGAATTCATTACACAAATTAAAGAAGCTCTCACAGTATTCCTACAAGATAATGCTAACTCGGTGCAAGATCCCAGAATATTATGGATGTCGGTAAAGAATATGATCAAGGATTTCTCGGATAGATTTACCTCCATATTGCGCAAAAATCAAAACACAAAACTGTCTGAAATGGAAACGCTTTACTCAACGCTTTTTAATTCTTTAAAATACAACAACTCTACTAGACTAGATAACCAAGTTAACATTCTAAAGACAGAGATCAAAGCAATGTACAGACAAAAATCGGAATTGCAAATACGCAGCACTAGACAACAGCAGTACTTCCAAGGTTCTAAACCTAGTCACCTATTAGCCATGCGACTAAGAATTAATGCAAAATTTGCAGATATAACTGCCATTAGGAAACAACAAGCTCTAGTAACAGAACCCAAAATAATAAACGATACATTCAAAGAATTCTACTCCGATTTATATAACTCAGAAACGACCTTTGATCAAGACAAATTAGACACATATCTTAATCAAATTACTCTCCCTAAACTTACGGATGAAGACGCTAAACAGTTAGAAGTACCGATCACATTAGAAGAACTCAAGAAGGCCATATCCGGAATGAAAAACGGCAAAGCTCCGGGAATTGACGGTATCCCATCAGAAATGTACATTTCTTGCTGGGACATATTTGGACCCTTATTACTAAATATGATCTTATACTCAGTCAAAGAGGGAAGCTTCATTGAACACCAAAATACCGCACTCATTTCAGTTCTTCACAAAAAAGACAAAGACCCCACTGAATGCGGTAGTTACCGTCCTTTAAGCCTCCTCGGAACCGATGTCAAACTGTACTCTAAGATATTAGCCATCAGATTGCAAAAGCATATGACGTCTTTAGTTCATCCGGACCAAACAGGCTTCATAAAAGGTCGCCTGATCAATGATAACATAAGGCGAATACTGCACGTACTAGATACAGACAAAGAGGACATCACACCTAAGGCGATACTATCCCTGGATGCTATGAAAGCATTTGACAGGTTGGAATGGTCGTTTCTATGGGCAGTATTGGAAAGGATGGGGTTAGGAAAAGGTTTCATTGATATGATTAAAGTACTATACAAGGACCCATCGGCCAGGATTACAACAGGCACATTCATCTCCGATATCTTTCCGGTATCACGCTCAGCCAGACAAGGTTGCCCTCTTAGTCCCGGACTATTCGATCTATCATTAGAACCTTTAGCACAATTTATAAGACAATCCCAACACATAGAACCAATAGTAATCAAGGGCACACATCATAAAATTAGTTTATATGCGGACAACGTAATATTGTTCATGCAAAACCCCAACAACACATTGCCGCTTATACTCAAGTTGATAGAGAACTTTGGTGATTTATCGGGATTTAAAATAAATTGGCCTAAGTCGGCTTTTCTTCCTCTTAACACCAGTGCAAAAAAAGAGACAACCCTCCCAGGTGCGATACCCATGGTCAAACATTTCAGATGCTTGGGTGTGGAAATATTTCCCACCATAAGACAAACGGTGAAGCACAATTACACAAAAATACAGAACAAAATCAAGGACGACCTGGACAGGTGGGCAAAACTTAAAAACTCAGTACAGGCAAGGGTATCAATAGTTAAGATGGATGTATTACCAAGAATCAATTTCTTCAGCTCAATGCTTCCGTTACCTCCTCCAGAGGGCTACTGGAAAAGATTACAAACCTCCACATACAAATTTATTTGGAATAACAAACCACCTCGCATAAAAAGATCCACCGCACAGAGAAATAAAGCAGACGGTGGCATGGCAGTCCCAGATTTTTTACAATATTTTAATGCCTTCACATTAAGACCATTGAAGAAGATATGGTTTGACCCCGAGGCTTTGGTATCTTGGAGAAAATTAGAAGAAAACATAGTAGCCCCACAGAGATTGAAAGACATAGCATACACTAAACTTTCAATCAAGCATTGTGAGCGAGAATTTGGCACAATAATAACCCATGCAATCAGGACATGGCGGGAAACACAAAGGAAATTTCCTAACCCTCAAGTATGGCATAATCACACTCCCATATTCAATAACAATGCTCTCTTAATGGGAAAACGACCTATAAGATTCCCTATATGGGAAGAAAGAGGCATACACTCATTAGGGGATATTTTTAATAACAAGGGCCTCTGTAGTTATGTCGAAATATGCATAAAGTTTAACCTCACCGAGTCCACATGGATTTTTTACATACAGTTACGACTTTGTATGAGATCTCACGGTGTTCCATTACACATACCAATTGAACACCACAGATACCACAAATTTTTCTATGAAAGAGATACATTGGGAGGTTTTGTATCAGGTTTTTATTACCAATTACTAACGTCCTCGTATGAAACCCTTCAACTAGACAATGTCTGGAGGAGGGATATACCAGACCTGGAAAATGACTTTGATTGGCAAGGAGCCTGGGCAAATGTCCGACTTACATCAAGGAACCCGGATCATCAACAAATCAATCTGAACTATATTCACAGGACATACTTGACTCCTATAAGGCTGTGCAAAATGGGGCTTATACAAGACTCCAAATGCTCCCAATGTACAAATGGGGACGAAGGAACATTTATGCACATGTATTGGGACTGCCCACCAGTTAAGGCATTCTGGAAAGATGTGTCCCAACAATTATCAATACTCGTATTTTGGAATATACCTGTACACCCCGCGGTATTGCTATTGAATGATGTTTTTGAGTTTGCAGTGAATCCACAACTAAAAAGATTGGTTTTATCGGGTATCACAGTAGCTAAAAAACTGATCGCATCACGTTGGTTTCAACCGGAAAAAATGTGCCGGAAAGTGTGGTTTCTTACATATCTCGATGTGATATATCAAGAAATATCTACAGCAAGAATTCTGGGGCTCAATGAATCCAAAATGTCAATGTGGTTAGAAGTGGTGGAGAGAATAAAAGCTAGCCTATAATGGTGATGTCTGGTTAGGAGTGAGGGATAATGGAGGTACTATCCAAGAGGGGGTCCGGGAGGGGGGGGTTTGAGCTGGAGCATATGTGTGTAGGGTTTTAGAAAATAGGTATTAGGGGTATATTATATACTAACATTTATATAATTGTAACTTCGCTGGATATACACTGTATACGGTTAAAATGTTATTATTGACTATTTTTGTTTTATCCTGTTTCTGTACTTGCATATATTTTAACCACCTTTACTGAAAGTTTCATTATACATTGTGTGTTGAGTACTGACTTTTAATAAGTTTTGTTTTGCAATAATAAAAAAAATTAAAAAAAAAAAAAAAAAGGAATGAGTCTGTGCTCATGGTTGGAAGGAGTTCTATATGCATCGCTCGGGTGGTCATGCATTTGAATACAATACCCCACCGCTTCTCGGTTCCTCTTCCTTTCTTTATATACAGCGGGCCGAAAAACAGTCCATACCGGTGGAGTGAAAAGGCTTGTCGCCGAGTCGGAGGCGACAGGGAGGTAGGTCAGCCATCCGGGGTATACTGGGCTGCGCTCGCCACTTACGACAGTCTAGACAGGTTCGCTGGAAGCGCCGCACTGCTTCTCTCCCTTGCAGTATCCAATAACGACGTCTGATCTCCGCGAAGACTCTCTCTGCCCCTGCGTGGTGCACATCCTCGTCGTATTTCTTTATGATCAGCTCTGTGACCTTGTGTCGGCTGTTTAAGACTATCGGGTACTTGACGTCATCCGGTAAGTCTGGAGCTCTCCGCAGACGACCACCCACTCTGATGAGACTATGGGCGTCGCTCTCGGGGGCTAGGTGGAGCAGTCTGCTGTCTGATGGGACGGGCTTTGCTCCCTGTAGACAGTCTAGCTCATCGGGGAACGAGTCTCTCTGGGCTCGTTGTAGTAGAAGAAGTTCTGCTTCTTCGTAGTCAGCTGCTGTAATGTCAGTAGTGGGCTGAACCTCTGGGTGGTGCCACAGGAATGTCTTTAGCTGCGCACTCTCTAGGGTGAGGCAATCGTCTATGTCGGGGTCTGTGGAGACGAGTGTGTTCAATCCACAGAACATAGATTTCTTGTTTTCGGCCTCCTCTTTACTCGCCTCCCGTGGGGTGGGTGTAGGCCACTCTTCTTCCGGGAGCTTGAGGAACTCTGGCCCGTCACTGTATAGGTTGTGACGGGTGAGGTCATCCAGGGACATTCCCCGGGTGATGACGTCAGCTGGGTTGTGTTTTGTGTCCACATACCTCCAGCTTGCTACTTCTGTTAGCTCTTGAATCTCTGTGACTCTGACTCCCACGAAGACCTTGTATCTGCACGAATCAGACCGGATCCATGTGAGTACTGTCGTGGAGTCTGACCACAAGATTGTTCTTTGCACCGGAATGGTGAGTTCACGTTGGATTAACGTGGCGAGCTGCGCTCCTGCTAGGGCTGCGCAGAGCTCTAGACGCGGGATAGATTGTTGCTTTCGTGGGGCTATTCTTGAGCGAGCCAGGATGAAAGCAGTATGTATTTCTCCTCCCTCCTCTCGGGCACGCAAGTAGGCCACCGAACCGTAGGCTACTTCGGAGGCGTCGCTGAAGACGTGCAGGTCCATCTGGCATGTCTCCGGCCTCACTGTGGGTGGGAAGTAGCTGCGGCGTATGTTGACACCTGGGAGTGAGCTGAGTTCCGTCTCCCACTCTCTCCATGTGGATGCAAGGTGTTCGGGTATGGGGTCGTCCCAGCCCTGGTCCTTGTCCCATAACGCTCTTACAATCATCTTTGCCCTGGTGGTGTAAGGTAGAATACATCCCAACGGGTCATATTGTCTGGCGAGTGTTCTGTATACACTCCGTCTGGTGGTCGGTAGTGCAGTCGACCTTCCCTGCTCCTTGGTCAGGGGTGTGTGTTTATAATGGAGCGAGTCTGTTTTGAAGCGCCAGACCAGTCCTAGTGTCATTTCTTGGGCTTCTCCTGGGATGGTCGCCATCCAGGTCTCGCTGCTTGCTGCCTTGTCCTCGGGGGAGAGGCTGCGCAATACTTGCGGGTCGCTGCTGGCCCACTGCCTGAGATCAAAGCCGCCTTTGATCAGGGAGGCGCGGAGCTTGAGTAGAAGAGCCTCGGCTTCTTCTGGCGTCGAGACGCTTTGCAGACAGTTGTCCACGTAGAAACAATTTCCTACACTTTGTCGGACCTCTTCATCTGCTGCTGGGTCCTCTGCGACGTGTTTTTGCAGTGCAAACGTAGCACAGCATGGGCTGCATGTGGTTCCGAAAGGGAGGACTTCCCATTGATAGATGGCTGGTTGCTCATCCCCGATCCTCTCTCTCCATAGGAACCGCAGCAGGGGCTTGTCCTCCTCCACTAGTCTCACCTGCAGGAACATCCCTTTGATGTCGCCGCTGATGGCCACCTTGTCCTGGCGGAAACGTAGTAACACGCCTAGTAGAGAGGGGCCGAGTGTTGGGCCGGGCAAGAGCTCTTTATTCAGATTTTGTGATCCGATCTGGTAGCTGCAGTTGAACACAATACGATCCTTGCCGTTGTGGTGGACTTTGTGGTGCGGCACGTACCATGATTCGGTCGTCTGATCGGCCTCTTTAATGTCAATTTTCTTTATGTGTCCCGCTGTGATTAGCTTGTTAATCTCAGCGCGGTACACAGTCTCTTGAGCGGGGTCTCTGGCTAGGCGCCGCTCTGTGTTCAATAGATACCGCTCCGTCGCTTCTTTTGGGGCGTGGAAGGTAGGCATACCCTCTCGCCTCAGAAGTGGAGTTGCATATCTCATCACTCCGTTGACTTTGACTCTCTTTGTCCCTTGCTCGAGGAGGGCTATAGCGTAAATGTCTTCCTTGGAACGAATGTCTTTCTTTTCGTTCTTAAAGGGCATTGTCTCTAGTGTCCATAGCCTCTCGACATGCTGTAGGAGGGTGGTGTCTTCTTCTGTCACTCTGGAGTGGAGGCAGCTAGTGGCTGCTGTTCGGTTAAGAGACTTAGCGAGGGGGCCTTGTAATGTCCATCCTAGGCGGGTCTCGACTGCTGCAGGACAGCCTCTGGGTCCTGTGTGGACCCGGTCTATCGGGACTATGAGGTCTGCATGGTCGGAGCCTATCAGCAGGGTCGGGGTAGCACCGTCTATGAGCGGGATAGGTAGTTGACGCAGGTGCACATATTTATCCATCAGCTTGGCGATGGGGTAGGTGTACTGCGACAGACCTATTTCTTGGCTGGTGAAAGCATTAGTAATCCTATACCGTCTCTCTGGCTGCCCGCTTGCTGCGATAGTGAAGGAGACATTCTCGCCCTTTATCGTCTTTAGATCTCTTCTTATTGTCCGAATCGTCATCTGGTTTTCGCTCCCCCGCAGCCCCAGCTGGGCCGCAGCGGACGCGAGGAGAAGGGTCTTCTCTGACCCGTCGTCAAGGACGGCGTAAGTGTCCATGACCTTATCTTGGTAACTCAGTGTTACGCGGACCACCTTTAAGAGCACCTGGGCGCCCCCGCTGCTGGCGGGGTCAATGTACATAACACTTGCCTTTGTGCTGCTTGAGGGTGCAGGCTTTCTTCTGTTACTGTCGTGTAGGACATCTAGGTGGGCTCCGTCACACCGACTACACCTCTTCTTTAAGCGGCAATCGGCTGCCATGTGACTGCGCGCACATCGGTAACAGCGTCGGTTGGACTTTATCCATTGACTCACCTCGTCGGCGGTCATCTTCTTGAACATGTCACATTGTGACAACCAGTGTTCCTTTTCGCAGTACGGGCACACCATCTTCCGCTTCTCTTTCATCGAGGGGGTACTGTGGTTCTTGCTGCTCGGTACTGATTCTGATTGGTGCATGACAGTCACCAATCTTCTGCCATCGTTTGCTCTCCTAGGTCCCTCTCTGGAGCTTGGTGTGCTCCGCATGAACGTATCCAACCGTAGGCTGTTGACTTCTCTCGCTAGGAAGTCGGCTAGGTCTAGGAGGGATGGCTCGGGACCGTTAGGATCACGGTGGTCTCTTTGCCGCCTGAAGCGCTCTTGTCGGGCGGGCGGAAGCTTCTCTAAAATCCTCTCGACATTAGAGTTTGCGTACAGTTCGTGCATACCCTTTTCTCTTTGCGCCCCCAGCATCCCTACCAGGGATTGTACCTTGATAGACAGGTCATCTAGTGAGCGATTGTCTGTGGCTGGGGGTAGGCGGTCAATATGCCTTATCTCTTGTATTACGTAGTCCCATATGCGTCCATATCTTTGGTCGAGTGCTGCTAGAGCCGCTGTGTATGGGGTAGTAGAGGTGGCATAGGCCAGCGCTATATTGTGCGCTCGGGGCACCTTGAGGTGCTTCAATAGGATAGCATACTTGTGGCGTTCATCAGCTACATCGGCCATCATTGTCTCTAAGCACATTCGTAGCTCCGTGTACTGTGCTCTGTTCTCATGGGTGAAGTCCGGAAACGTCGGTGTGCCAATGTATGATGCCGTGGATGGCTGGCACATCGGTGAGCGTTGGAAGAGAGGCCTGCTAGGCGAGTCTCCTCTTACGCCTCTTGGTGGGCTGGTACCGGCGGGGTACCATGACCCGCGTATCCAGGTGCTATTCCTCGGGGCTGGTCGTGCGTCAAGCTCACCCGTGAATTGAGTCGGGGGTCTGTAGCGCAGAGCCGCGGGGGTAGAGCCTGGGCTGTACTGGACCTCCTGGTCCTGTGGAGTACTGTGCTGCTGTCGGGCTTGACTCTCCTCCTCTCCCTCTTCTTCTTCCTCTGGCAGGTCCTCTAGATCCTGTAGTCGTCTATTTAGCCTCTCCGCGGTGTATACCGTTTCTTCCCTGTAGCTGGGTCTCACTTGGACCGGTCGGGGAAGGAGTTCGGAGGGGGGTATAGACTCTCTCTGGTGGTCGGGCTCAGGGTCGCTTGATCGGGTAGGGGAGGGTGCCCTTGACCCGTGTCTTGACGAGGCCCTGGAACCCCGTGCGGAGGGAGGGGGTGTTGCCCTGGCGATCAGCTGCTCCATTAGCTGCGCTTGTAATCGGTCGCGCTCGGCTTCGCGCTTGGTGAGAGCGAGGTCGCGCTCTGATTCTCTCTGGGCACCGGCAGCGGCGCGCTGGGCTTCGGCTGCGGCGCGCTGGGCTTCTCTTTGGGCACCGGCAGCGGCGCGCTGGGCTTCGGCGCGGTCCCTTACCATATTCTCTTCCCTCTGAAGGCGTCTAATCTCTAGACGTATACGATCTTCGTCGCTCCGTTGCTGCGCTTGAAGGCGTTCTCTTTCCATGGAAGAATGTTCGCGCTCACTAAGCGTCTGTGCTTGGAGTCGATCGCGCTCTGTTGAGGCTGCTAGGCTGGCGAGGAATGCCTGTGCCAGCATCTTGTCCGCCTTGCTGGGGGAAGACGCTGGTTGAGGTGATCCGCTCCTGGCAGTACTCGTTGGAGATCTGTTCTCCTGTGGGGAGTCCTGGAGATCCATCTCCGGGGTGCTCTCCTCTTCTTGCTGCGGGTAGAGTTCCATCCCTGGAGGGCTGTCTTTCTCCTGGAGCTCTCCGGGGACTACTTCTTCGGTCTTGGCGGGGGGTAAAGTCGTGTCAGGTCCCTCCTGGTCCCTACCGTGAGCTTGGTCAGTTACATTAGAACCCACTAGGGCCTCTGTTGGCGGGGTAGCCTGGTTGATAGGGTCGGACATAATTTTACTTTCTACTTTTTCCGCGTTTACCGTCTGTAGAAGGCTAGGTAGTATACTGGCAACGTAATCCTCTAAGTACTGAGGTGTCTGCCGTCTACGCTGCGGGCGATCTACTTTAGGAGGACCGTTTTGTGGAGTGTTCATCATAGGCCATGTCAATATTAATACCACTATATTAATATTACACTAGTTACCCTCCGGCTCGAAGGACCAATTGTAACTGAGGGGTACAATTCCCTGACTGTATTGATAAGTATGGTATCATTAAACCACTACCGCTTTATGTACTTTAATTACTGGCCATACAGTACATGATATCTGAATATGATGAACACTTTCCACAATGAAATCGGTTCCACACAAAGTAATTATTAAGTATTTAATGGAGCAAAAGGTACATCATACACTTTATATTATACTTTGAATGCACTTGTAAGGCAAAGGAATGTGCGTAGGCAAATCAACAATGAACGTCCATTCTCTGGTTACGCAGGAGGTAATTACAACCTGAATCTTAGGGAATTATATCTATGGTACACTAGTAATATAGCGGGAGGTACTGGAAGGGTCCCCCCGGTAGTAAGCCGGCAGGGGTGGGGGGTCTGTCGGTAGTAGAACGTCTGGTCAACGATGACTAAAGAGACTCCGAGTACAGGAGACGGTGCGATAGCCTCTTGATCCACAGACGAATACAGCTGTTCTCTGTAGACTGTAGCTCCACAGTGAAGAAAGCTAGTCGGCCTCAGACTCTCTGAGGCGCCGACTCGACTTGACTCCTCGCGGGGGAAATCCAACACGTGCAGGCGTCGGCGATTATCCGCTCCATAAATCACAGGACCAAAGCAAATATATTCCAGCCGCAAAGGGCTATGTAGTCGTCGGGTAGATTAATCCAGTGTACATGTCCACACGGTTCTCGTCTAGGTCTCCTCGGGTGAAAGCGCCATGTGGTCAGCCCAGCCTGGATAAGAACTCTAGCTAATACGAGGAAGCGTTGGAGATACTGGTCACTGTAGAACTCTAACCGCACGATACACTATACACAAATAGACTATTATTGACTTAATAGAAATATGTCGCACTCGACGGTATAGCGCCAAACTCTGACAATTCAGTTATCAATTCGCACGCGGTCTCAATGCTATTCTGGGGCCAAACAGGCCATACTTCACCGCACGTTGTATCGTGGGTGAGGCTTCACTTTTAGTTGCTAAGTGCTTCTGTATTCACCTGCGCTATATTTATATGCCCGGTGAACAAACTAGTGCCAATCTCATTTCTGTCGCCGTATCCCTGGGCAAGGCCGGGCATGCACAGACATGTCGTGTCGGTGACTTTGAACCTGGCTCCGGAGGCCGGTCCCTGGCACCGGTGGACCGCTGTCCAATAGGAGAATGAAATATTATGGTCTGGTCTAGGCTAAAGGGACATTCCGTGTATATGTACAAGGAATATACAAGGGATATCAAACGATATACAAATACTATGCAATATATATCAATAAATAAATATATATATTCGGTTTAATCTGATCCTTTGTAACAAACAGCATAGGTAACGGTATTGAATTTCAATGGTATCAATTTAGAAAGTAATTATTTGAGGGATGATATCTAGATTTAAACCAGCATTGGATTTCAAACACTAAGTCATTTAAATGTAACACTATTTCATTTCAATGGTAATATATATCTAGACTAAAAGCAGCATTCTTTTGGAACTCTAACTTGTTTGATTCTAACGCTATTGAATTTCAATAGTAATTAAAAAGGTGAATACATATGAAAAAAGGTTGTTGATTGTTGATTATGAAAATAAAGATGTGGACTTCCCCACAGGCAAAGTGACAGAGGTGCTGAAGAGAGAAATGGATTATGTGAATATCCAATATCAAAACCAACTTTACCCCATTTGATAGAATAGTACTCTGATAAACGTAAAAGGACTCTATTAAAAATTCTACTAAAGTAATAGCATAAAAGTAAATATTGAATGTAAGTGACTAAAGTAAATACACATTCTGTATGGTGGTCTACAGGATTATAATGCTTGGGAGCTCCTAAATTCTCAATGCATCAACCTCTGTGTGACGTCAAACTGGTTGTTCATCCAGTTATGCTGGTTGTGATTCCTTCCTTTTGACATCGACAGACTTAAACATTAAATGTTATGTTTTCCATCTGATCACATATTTTGGATTAAAAGAAAGTACAGTAACTGGCAGGGTTTGTATAAATGTGGTAGAGGAAAATAAATTAGGAAACTTCCTTTGAAGTGTACATAGTAAAATGTATTGTTGTGATTATTATTCTTATTTGTTAAAAAAGATTATGCACTGTACTGTCGTAGCACGTTCCATTGTGTTTACATAAATGGCGAATAAAGTAATCTGAATCTGAATCTGAGATCCCTAAACTGGAAATACTCAAGTAAAGTATCCTAAAAACTGTATTTAAATACAAGAGTAAAAGTACTTTCTTTCCTCCCCTGGGTTCTCTACTTTCTTTCAAGTTCAAGTTTGTTTATTATTTGTCACAACAAAATACAGAATACTTTATAATGAAATGCTTGTTTCTGTATGAGCCCCTGAGAGTGTGCTACATACAGTTACTGTACCTACTAGTGCATATTTGGTAACATCAAGTTATTATCTAGATATCCTTTTAACAACTGTAATCATGGGTCTCATAATTATATATATACATAACTTTGCTCATGAAATGAGAACTACTGCAGATTTACTTTGACACCAATGCCCAGCAATGAGGTCGGGTTCTTTCTGAGACATAAAGGAAACTGGTAAGAAACCAGCCTCCAAACAAATCAGTAAATCAAATCAGTGAAAGAGCGAGAGACAGAGAGAGAGAGAGCAAGAGAGAATAGTGAGTGTGAGAGAAAGAGAAAGCAAGAGAGGAGAGAATGAGAGTAAATGCGAGAGAGAGAGGGAGAAAGTGTGTGTGTGAGAGAGAGAGAGAGAGAGAGGAGAAAGTGTGAGAGAGAAAGAAAGCAAGAGAGGAGAGAGTGACAGTAAATGATGTGTGACAGTGTGTATATATAGAGCGAGAGAGAGAGAGAAATGGAAAGAGATTTTGTATTGTGTTGTATTCAGTATGTATACCTCTTTCTCTCTTTGTGCTTATGAGTTTTAGTGGGTTTTCCTTGACAAAGTAAACACATTAGAGGTAGTTGATGGCGAGAGAAAGTCTGAACTATGTAAAAACATCTATCTATGAATCACAGTCAAATAGACACTGTCTCTTTAAAGTGACTCCTCCCCTGGACAACTATAACCAGGAAGCACCTCCCACCAAACACACAATCAGAGTTTACTCTACAACCAGGAAGCACCTTCCACCCACACTATCAGATTTCACTCTTCCTGAGAAAACAAAACTTGAAATGGCGCAGCAAGGAGTTGATCTGTACCAGGACCAGTTTAGCTGTTCTATCTGTCTGGATCTACTGAAGGATCCGGTAACTATTCCCTGTGGACACAGCTACTGTATGGGCTGTATTAAAGACTGGTGGGATCGAGATGATCAGAGGGGGATCTACACATGTCCCCAGTGCAGGGAGACTATTACTCCGAGGCCTGCTCTGAAGAAAAACAATATAATTTCTGAAGTGATGGAACAACTAATGAAGACAGGACTCCAAGCTGCTCCTCCTGATCACTGTTATGCTGGACCTGGAGACGTGGCCTGTGATGTCTGCACTGGGAGAAAGCAGAAAGCCCTCAAGTCCTGCCTGGTATGTCTGGCTTCTTACTGTGAAACTCACCTCCAGCCTCACTATCAATCTGATACCTTTAAGAAGCATAAGCTGGTCATAGCCTCCACACGGCTTCAGGAGAACACCTGCACTCGTCATGGCAGGATTCTGGATGTTTTCTGTCGTACTGATCAGCAGTGTATCTGTTATTTGTGTTCCATGGATGAACATAATGGCCATGATACAGTCTCAGCTGCAGCAGAAAGGACAGAGAGACAGAAAGAGCTTGGCATGAGTCGGCAGAAAGTCCACCAGAGAGTCTGGGAGAGAGAGAAGCGACTCAAAGAGGCCCAACAGGCTGTTTATTCTCTCAATCGCTCTGCTGATAAAGCAGTGGAGGACGGTGAGAGAATCTTTACTGAGCTGATACGCTCCTTGGAGACGAGACGCTCTGAGCTGAAGAAGGTCATCAGAGCCCAACAGAGGACCACAGTGACTCAGGCTGAAGAAGTGCAGAAGAGACTGGAGCAGGAGATAGCGGACCTGAGGAGGAGAGCCACTGAGCTGGAGCAGCTCTCACACACAGAGGACCACATCCACTTTCTACAGAGTTACCCCCCCCTCTCCGGTCCCAGTGAGTCTACAGACTTACCCAGCATCAGTGTCCTTCCTCTCCTGTACTTTGCAGACGTGACTAAGGTTGTGTCTAAGCTGAGAGACAAACTAGAGGACGTTCTGAAAGAGCAGTGGCCCAGAATCTCAACAACAGTGAATGCAGTTAATGTTTTACTGCCACCACCAGAGCCCAAGACCTCGCCCAGAATCTCAACAACAGTGAATGCAGTTAATGTTTTACTGCCACCACCAGAGCCCAAGACCAGAGCTGACTTCTTACAATATTCCTCTCAGATCACACTGAACCCAAACACAACACACACATGTCTGTCTTTGTCTGAGGGGAACAGAAAAGCAACACTGATGCAGCAAGAGCAGTCATATCCTAATCACCCAGAACGATTTATTGGATTGTGGCAGGTTCTGGGTAGAGAAGTTCTGACTGGACGCTGTTACTGGGAGGTGGAGTGGAGTGGAGGGGTTTCTGTAGCAGCCTCCTACAAAGACATTCGTAGAAGAACAGGCACCGGGGTGGATAACTCTGTATTTGGATTAAATTCCAAATCCTGGGCTTTAGAGTGCAGACCAAGTGATTACCTCTTCAGACACAAGAACAAGAAAATAAGAATACAGGGCCCCATGTCCTTCAGAATAGGAGTGTACCTGGATCACAGGGCAGGGACTCTGTCCTTCTACAGCGTCTCTAACACCATGACCCTCCTGCACATAGTCAACACCACATTCACTCAGCCTCTCTATCCTGGACTTAGGTTTCAATATTACCCTGCGGAGGCTGAGTTCTGTGAGCTGAAGTAGAGATCAGTGACATTCACAGCTCCTCTACGCAGGGTTTTGGATTTAAATTGATCTTGAAGAAGCTGAGTTGTGAAAGATTAGGTAATTAGGCGTTACATTCACTCAGTCACTCTATCATTGTTCTGAAGGACACACACACACACACACTATGTTTAGCTTTGTTTCTAGTTTCTAGCCTACCGGGGTAAAGTTTGTTTGATTGGATATTTGCACATTCACATATTTGATTCCCATCTTCAATACCTCTGTTCCTTTGCATGTGGGGAAGTCAAAATCTTTATTTTCATACTCAGGGTAGGCTGGACAACAATATGCAACCGTTGTATTTGTATTTGATCACCTTTGGTCATTTTGAATTACTGTGGGATTTGGGTCCGTCTCTCCTCTCTCTGTTCCAAGGGGGGGGGGGGGGGGGGGGGGGGTTGGTTGGTAACAATTTGGGGGCCAGACCTCCATGGGGGGGTTGATTCAGCCTATAACCTTCTCCCTCACCTCTTGTCTCTGGGCAGCCGGGACACTTCATACGGGACACTCTATTTTCAAGGCCTTCTGTTGAACCCACAGCCAGGATGTGTGGGGCATGGGTCAGTCGTAAATGCAACTGTTTTGTTTCAGAACAGACCCATCTGCGTTATCGAGAGAGGGAGAGAGAGAGAGAGATGTTCTTCTGGTGGCCGACTTTGAGGGAGACAGACATTTCATTGTATACCTGTATGCCGTGACAATTAAAACTCTTGACTTGACTTGACTTGACATAGAGAGGAGCTGGTTTAGGAAGAATGACCATTTATTGAATATTGTGCATTTTGTCTTTTGTTCTTGTATTCTTACTAAATAAACGTGGACATCTAAACCCAGAAGGACCGGTGTGGATATTTGCTTGAAACTTGCCATTTCACCGACTGAACCTCAATATAGAACTTTGAACACAACGCGAAGGAATTCACTTGAACTCACTATTTCCATGATGTGCTACATGAGAAATTCAGTCTAAATCTAACATTACCATTGAAATTCAATACTGTTCAAATGAAACGAGTTAGAGTTCATAGAAGAAACATAAGTCTATACTCTACAGTATCAATAATACAAATATGTGTGTACATGTACAGCCCAACCTGTTATAAATATACAAATAACTATGCTAAGTCTACCCCTGGTACACATATAGCTAACTCTATCTTATGTCTACTCCCGGTACAATATATATACTGTAACTATAATTATAAATATAAGTATATCCTGTGCAATATATATAGTGCTCCATACTAAGTCTACCTTGATCTGTACATGGAATATAAGATATTTGGAACTTTCTGAACCTATTGTAAAATGTAATATAGATCAGTTTTACTACAATGTTTGCAAACATTGCCAACATACCCAAAGAGTTTCAGCCACAGAACAAATACAAGCAGCGTTGTCTGGTGTCAGTCAGCAGGCTATGAAAACAGGGCTCCATTCTTATGTCTGGTGGTGGAGCTACACATTCATGTATGTTTGGATCAATTACCTTTAACATATTCAATCTAGCCAATTAAAAATGCACACATTTGGATATGATCACTTTTCCCTTTGTATAATAACTGTATAAGGTGACTGTACAATTGTCTTCATAAAAACATTTAGTATAAAATAATTACCCATAAAATATAAAGGGCAATGTATAGTGTGTAAAAACATATATAAAAATAACAACACTTTCACAAGTTCATAGTTTATTCAAAAGATATATTGATCCAACAGGACTTTACATAAACATTTGTACAGTGGTGATGATGAGAGACGAGTTATGCAACACCCGCACTCTATTTCAGTTCACTGAAGATATCGTATCTTTGCTGACAAAATAACAGCATGTTGTGAAGGTCAAAGGTTGTGCAAAATCTTCCAGCTTTGTCCTTGGACCATATCTTGTTCCACATATGAAATTAATAATCCATAATAAATAAGACTGTTACAGTTATTACAATATTTTGTATATTATCTATAGAACTAATCTTCAAACAGACACAAAGGCTGATTATGGCTGCACTTTGAAATTGAAATGATATAACATGTCATGTATGTAAAATGTAAAATGTATGTTATTTGCTATAGCAACAAGATTCAAGATTCAAGATTCAAGAGTTTTAATTGTCACGGCATACAGTCAGGTATACAATGAAATGCGGCTGGTCTTGCCCGCGACGATGTGCAATACAGTGGTACAACATATAATAGAATCCAATAAAAATACAGTGGTACAACATATTAATAGAATCCAATAAAACAGTGCAATAAACAGGCACATGGTGTGCCATCTCGGTATCTGTACATTAGTATTTACAGAGCATATAGGACATGCTAGTTAGCTTTGGTAGTGCAATACACTGTTCCTGATGTTATACTACTTTAAGTGGCCTTTCCTCTGGCCATAAGTGTGCGTGTGTGCGGCATGAGTGTTAAAGTGGCTGCTAGTGTGTGAGCGTGCTCAGCGTGCGTGTCGTGTATGTACTTGTGTGTGGATAGTTCAGTTTCTGTGTCTCTCAATGTTCATTGTTCAAGGCTCTGATGGCCTGGGGGAAGAAGCTTAGCCTAAGCCTCTCCGTCTTAGTCTCTAGAATTCGCAGGCGTCTGCCTGACCTCAGCAGCTGGAACAGGCTGTTATTGGGGTGGTGGGGGTCTTTCATTATCCTGCAGGCTCTGGATCTGCACCTCTTGTCGTATAGAGCCTGCAGGGGAGGTAGCGCAATACCCGTGGTACGCTCGGCTGAGCGCACCACTCTCTGTAGGGCCTTCTTGTCCTGTGCCGTGCTGTTCCCATACACTGCTAGGAGTAGTTTAGTGTATATTGTATACTGCGCTGAATTAACTCTTCATCAAAACGTTATAGCTAAGTGTTTTATTCACAATGGGAAATCAGATATTGCATAAAATCTGTTGTATAAAAGCAACAGAACACTAAAGGCTGTGCGTTGTAGTAAATAGAGTCGCGGCTGAGATGATGGAAATACTTTAGATGTGATGTTATTTACTCTTGTGTTCTATTGCTTAATCACTTCCTGTAGTAACATTTACAGAAACATGTTACATTATGGTTCACTGCAGATTTTGGAAAGGCCGTCACCAGGGTTAACATTTTTAACCCACCTCTTCAACCTCGCGATCCCATCATAGAGCTGCATGTAAATGGTAAATGGTAAATGGCTGCATTTATATACTAGCACTTTTATCCAAAGCGCTTTACAATTTGTTCCTCACATTATACCCATTCACTCACACATTCACACACAGACGGTAATTTGGACAGTCTTTCAATTTCATTATGAATAACTAGCAATCTGTCTGTCGATGAGAGCTTTCTTATGTCTAACTATGCCTGCCATTCAAAATGCCATTCCAGCATTCGTCCCTATGAGACAGTTCTAGTCAAATTCTGCACTAATGCTAACAACAATCTCATACTGGCTCAGGCTGCATATCTTTTCTACTGTATCTAGAAGCTCATACTGGCTGCATATATTTTCTACTGTATCTAGAAGCTCATACTGGCTGCATATCTGTTCTACTGTCTATAGAAGCTCATTGATTTGTAAATGTAATAGATTTTCTATAGATTTTTAGTTTTTAATGTATGTTCTGTAATCTGTATATTGGCCTGGCAAATGGTGTGTTATTGTTGTATTAATTGTGATACTGCACACGATAACCATTAAATATAATGATCTTGAATACAAGGTGTAGAGGTTTTAGCTCTATAGTCAATACAATGACAAGATATCTGGACGGGCCTTTGTAACACTTGGCAACTCTCACTGATTTACAGTATAAACTGGTGGCAGATTATCATGGACACAAGATGGCGCTATTCACCATACAATCATTAGACTCTAGCTTGCCTTCATTTGCACCTTTCCAATGTGGTCCCAGTACACCTGGTGCTGTGCTGGTAAAGACACAATGACAAGATGCAGGTATTTTACATTGCAAAATTAGCTGGAATGCTGCCATCTGATTAGGTTAAGATAAGATATTCCTTTATTGATCCCCTTGGGGAAATTCAGGCATCATAGCAGCATGGGGGAGGGGGGGGGGGGTACAGGTAGTAAAAACAACACAAGCAGTGTAAACAAATAGGTCAATATAATTTACTATCTAACTAACTGAAATATATATTCACAGTATTCACAGTGTCACATAAGGTGCAGTATGCATAAGGTAGTGTTATAATTTACTATCTAACTAACTGAAATATACATTATTCACACAGTATCACAGTATGCACATAAGGTGCAGTATGCCTAAGGTAGTGTTATTGTCCTCCTTGGGTTCCTATTAGTTCTAGGTCAATGTCTGGCAGCAGTCGCTGCCCACTGTTGTGGAGCCTGGAGGCCGCTAGTCGCTGCCCACTGTTGTGGAGCCTGATGGCCGCTGGTATACAAGCACTGTCCGAGGCGGTTAGTTGAGTGTCGGGGGGGTATGAGTCTGTGGCTGAACGTGCTTCTCATCTTGACTAGCTCGTCGTAGAGAGGGTGGGAGGGGTTCTCCAGGATGGCAGCCAGCTTCCTTCTCATCCCCCTCTCTGCCATCACCTCTAGTCTAGGTAGCTCGACTCCCACCACGGAGCTTTCTTGAGCTTGTTGGTGTCCCTTGAGTTGATGTAGCCTCCCCAGCATGCCACAGCATAGAAGAGGACGCTGGACACTACAGACTGATAGAATGACTGCAGCAGTCTATTGCTCACGTTGAAGGACCCGAGTCTCCTGAAGGGGCACTTCACCAAAAAACAGGGGCAATTTATTTTACAAATAACCTCACACACATCCAAAAACGTGTGCAAAGTTTTGCAAATATTAATTTAGTTTGACAGCTATTGAGAGTAAATTAGTTTGAATATGGCAACCAGTAATGTCGTCGGGGACACTGAATAATTGTGTTGTGTTAATCACAGCTCAATTAAATGATAATTTGAGCCTTGCTCATAGAAGTTATTGTTTCAAATGTTTTTTTTTATAAACCATTTATTATAGATTCTGCAAGTCTTCTTTTAATAAAAACATCAAGAAGAAAAGAAAGAAACCAGCAAAAGAATAAACACCAGGCAGCTGTCTAAAAGCCTGTGTGACCTCTAGCTTTTCTCTCATGTGGTTCATAAATGGACTCAGAACTGAGTCTCGGAGCTCATCGTCATCCCACCTGCAGACTTAAGGAGCTCCTCCCACCTGCAGACTTAAGCATTGTTTTTGGAACTCGTCATTTTCATTTAACGCTATTGAATTTCAATGGTAATTCATGACCGTTTCATATTCTTCCTTAAAGATTTGGAACAGATATTTGACAAGCTAATTGCTGCTAATTGGAGGGATGATATCTAGACTTAAACCAGCATTGATATTGGAATAGTAAACAGTAAGTAAACAGCATAGGTAACGGTATTGAATTTCAATGGTATCAATTTAGAAAGTAATTATTTGAGGGAGGATATCTAGACTTAAACCAGCATTGGATTTCAAACACTTAAGTCATTTAAATGTAACGCTATTTCATTTCAATGGTAATATATATCTAGACTAAAAGCAGCATTCTTTTGGAACTCTAACTTGTTTGATTCTAACGCTATTGAATTTCAATAGTAATTAAAAAGGTGAATACATATGAAAAAAGGTTGTTGATTGTTGAGTATGAAAATAAAGATGTGGACTTCCCCACAGGCAAAGGGACAGGTGCTGAAGAGCGAAATGGATTATGTGAATATCCAATATCAAAACCAACTTTACCCCATTTGATAGAATAGTACTCTGATAAACGTAAAAGGACTCTATTAAAAATTCTACTAAAGTAATAGCATAAAAGTAAATATTGAATGTAAGTGACTAAAGTAAATACACATTCTGTATGGTGTACTACAGGATTATAATGCTTGGGAGCTCCTAAATTCTCAATACATCAACCTCTGTGTGACGTCAAACTGGTTGTTCATCCAGTTATGCTGGTTGTGATTCCTTCCTTTTGACATCGACAGACTTAAACATTAAATGTTATGTTTTCCATCTGATCACATATTTTGGATTAAAAGAAAGTACAGTAACTGGCAGGGTTTGTATAAATGTGGTCGAGGAAAATAAATTAGGAAACTTCCTTTGAAGTGTACATGTAAAATGTATTGTTGTGATTATTATTCTTATTTGTTAAAAAAGATTATGCACTGTACTGTCGTAGCACGTTCCATTGTGTTTACATAAATGGCGAATAAAGTAATCTGATATGAGATCCCTAAACTGGAAATACTCAAGTAAAGTATCCTAAAAACTGTATTTAAATACAAGAGTAAAAGTACTTTCTTTCCTCCCCTGGGTTCTCTACTTTCTTTCAAGTTCAAGTTTGTTTATTTGTCACAACAAAATACAGAATACTTTATAATGAAATGTTTGTTTCTGTATGAGCCCCTGAGAGTGTGCTACATACAGTTACTGTACCTACTAGTGCATATTTGGTAACATCAAGTTATTCTCTAGATATGCTTTTAACAACTGTAATCATGGGTCTCATAATTATATATATACATAACTTTGCTCATGAAATGAGAACTACTGCAGATTTACTTTGACACCAATGCAATGAAGTCGGGTTCTTTCTGAGACATAAAGGAAACTGGTAAGAAACCAGCCTCCAAACAAATCAGTAAATCAAATCAGTGATAGAGCGAGAGACAGAGAGAGAGAGCAAGAGAGAATAGTGAGTGTGAGAGAAAGAGAAAGCAAGAGAGGAGAGAATGAGAGTAAATGCGAGAGAGAGAGAGGGAGAAAGTGTGTGTGTGTGTGTGTGTGTGTGTGAGAGAGAGAG
Source organism: Notolepis coatsorum (assembly GCF_963971535.1). Classification (NCBI taxonomy): domain Eukaryota; kingdom Metazoa; phylum Chordata; class Actinopteri; order Aulopiformes; family Paralepididae; genus Notolepis; species Notolepis coatsorum. Next base: position 224,048,899 of record NC_140166.1, read on the forward strand.
GAGAAAGTGTGAGAGAAAAAGAAAGCAAGAGAGGAGAGAGTGACAGTAAGACAGTAAATGATGTGTGAGAGTGTGTATGAGAGATAGAGAGAGAGAGAAATGGAAAGAGATTTTGTATTGTACCCCCCCCCCCCCACCTCCAATGTACAGCCCCACCCAACCTCCTCCAATGTACAGTTTCTATGTCAAATGTAGGTCAGTATTCCAATGTACAGTGTCCCCCCCCCTACCCAACCCCCCCCCCCCCCCCCCACACCTCCAATGTACAGCCCCACCCCACCTACCCAACCTCCCCCAATGCACAGTTTCTATGTCAAATGTATATACACTCTTTTTCTGGATTTTTTTAGTATCACAAACAGTACTGTATTTGAAAATCTGGTATGTCATAAATGTCATAAATGTAGCAGTACTGTCTATCTGTATGTCGTGTGTGTCATATGATGAATTGAAAATGGAGGACCCTGATGGAAACAAGACGAAAGTCTTTCTCAGGTCTGCATCCTCTTAACAATTGTATGTATTGAGCTGTACTATACTGTACCCATTCTGCAATCTGTTAATAAACGTTTCAATCAATCAATTGTATTGAGTATGTATACCTCTTTCTCTCTTTGTGCTTATGAGTTTTAGTGGGGTTTCCTTGACAAAGTAAACACATTAGAGGTAGTTGATGGCGAGAGAAAGTCTGAACTATGTAAAAACATCTATCTATGAATCACAGTAAAATAGACACTGTCTCTTTAAAGTGACTCCTCCCCTGTACAACTATAACCAGGAAGCACCTCCCACCAAAACGCGTCACACACAATCAGAGTTTACTCTACAACCAGGAAGCAGTGAAGCACGCCACCCGCGTGATCAGATTTCACTTTTCCTGAGAAAACAAAACTTGAAATGGCGCAGCAAGGAGTTGATCTGTACCAGGACCAGTTCTGCTGTTCTATCTGTCTGGATCTACTGAAGGATCCGGTCACTATTCCCTGTGGACACAGCTACTGTATGGGCTGTATTAAAGACTGCTGGGATCGAGATGATCAGAGGGGGATCTACACATGTCCCCAGTGCAGGGAGACTATTACTCCGAGGCCTACTCTGAAGAAAAACAATATAATTTCTGAAGTGATGGAACAACTAATGAAGACAGGACTCCAAGCTGCTCCTCCTGATCACTGTTATGCTGGACCTGGAGACGTGGCCTGTGATTTCTGCACTGGGAGAAAGCAGAAAGCCCTCAAGTCCTGCCTGGTATGTCTGGCTTCTTACTGTGAAACTCACCTCCAGCCTCACTATCAATCTGATACCTTTAAGAAGCATAAGCTGGTCATAGCCTCCACACGGCTTCAGGAGAACACCTGCACTCGTCACGACAGGATTCTGGATGTTTTCTGTCGTACTGATCAGCAGTGTATCTGTTATTTGTGTTCCATGGATGAACATAAAGGCCATGATACAGTCTCAGCTGCAGCAGAAAGGACGGAGAGACAGAAAGAGCTTGGCATGAGTCAGCAGAAAGTCCACCAGAGAGTCCAGGAGAGAGAGAAGCGACTCAAAGAGGCCCAACAGGCTGTTGATTCTCTCAATCGCTCTGCTGATAAAGCAGTGGAGGACGGTGAGAGAATCTTTACTGAGCTGATACGCTGCTTGGAGACGAGGCGCTCTGAGCTGAAGAAGGTCATCAGAGCCCAACAGAGGACCACAGTGACTCAGGCTGAAGAAGTGCAGAAGAGACTGGAGCAGGAGATAGCGGACCTGAGGAGGAGAGACACTGAGCTGGAGCAGCTCTCACACACAGAGGACCACATCCACTTTCTACAGAGTTACCCCCCCCTCTCCAGTCCCAGTGAGTCTACAGACTTACCCAGCATCAGTGTCCTTCCTCTCCTGTACTTTGCAGATGTGACTGAGGTCGTGTCTGAGCTGAGAGTGAAACTAGAGGACGTTCTGAAAGAGCAGTGGCCCAGAATCTCAACAACAGTGAATGCAGTTAATGTTTTACTGCCACCACCAGAGCCCAAGACCAGAGCTGACTTCTTACAATATTCCTCTCAGATCACACTGGACCCAAACACAACACACACACGTCTGTCTTTGTCTGAGGGGAACAACAAAGCAACACTGATGCAGCATCAAGAGCAGTCATATCCTAATCACCCAGAACGATTTATTGAAAGGTGGCAGGTTCTGGGTAGAGAAGGTCTGACTGGACGCTGTTACTGGGAGGTGGAGCGGAGTGGACCTGGAGTGGTTTCTGTAGCAGCCTCCTACAAAGACATTAGTAGAACAGGCACCGGGGTGGAGAACTGTGGATTTGGATACAATTCCAAATCCTGGGCTTTAGAGTGCACACCAAGTCATTACTTCTTCTGCCACGATAACGAGAGAATAAGAATATGGGGTCCCCGGTCCTCCAGAATAGGAGTGTACCTGGATCACAGGGCAGGGACTCTGTGCTTCTACAGCGTCTCTAACACCATGACCCTCCTGCACAGAGTCAACACCACATTCACTCAGCCTCTCTATCCTGGACTTTGGCTTCACTCATACCCTGCGAAGGCTGAGTTCTGTGAGCTGAAGTAGAGATCAGTGACATTCACAGCTCCTCTACGCAGGGTTTTGGATTTAAATTGATCTTGAAGAAGCTGAGTTGTGAAAGATGAGGTAATTAGGCGTTACATTCACTGACAGTCACTCTTATCACTGTTCTGAGGGACGGACACACACACTATGTTTAGCTTTGTTTCTAGTTTCTAGCCTACCCGGCTAAAGTTTGTTTGATTGGATATTTACATATTCACATATTTGATTCCCATCTTCAATACCTCTGTCCCTTTGCATGCAGGGGAGTCGAAATCTGTATTTTCATACTCTGGGTAGGTTGGACAGGACAACAATATGCAACCATTGTATTTGTGGTTGATCACCTTTGGTCATTTTGAAATACTGTGGGATTTGGGGTCTGTCTCTTCTCTCTCTGTTCCAAGGGGGGGGGGGGGGAGGTTGGTAACAATGTGGGGGCCGGACCTCCATGGGGAGGTTGATTCAGCCTATAACCTTCTCCCTCACCTCTTGTCTCTGGGCAGCCGGGACACTTCATACGGGACACTCTATCTTCAAGGCCTTCTGTTGAACCCACAGCCAGGATGTGTGGGGCATGGGTCAGTCGTAAATGCAACGATTTTGTTTTAGAACAGACCCATCTGCGTTATCGAGAGAGGGAGAGAGAGAGAGATGTTCTTCTGGTGGCCGACTTTGAGGGAGACAGACCTAGATAGGAGCTGGTTTAGGAAGAATGACCATTTATTGAATATTGTGCATTTTGTCTTTTGTTCTTGTATTCTTACTAAATAAACGTGGACATATCTAAACCCAGAAGGACCCGAGTGGATATTTGCTTGAAACTTGCCGTTTCACCGACTGAACCTCAATATAGAACTTTGAACACAACGTGAAGGAATTCACTTGAACTCACTATTTCCATGATGTGCTACATGAGAAATTCAGTCGAAATCTAACATTACCATTGAAATTCAATACTGTTCAAATGAAACGAGTTAGAGTTCATAGAAACATAAGTCTATACTCTACAGTATCAATAATACAAATATGTGTGTACATGTACAGCCCAACCTGTTATAAATATACAAATAACTATGCTAAGTCTACCCCTGGTACAAATAATAACTAACTATGTTATGTCTACTCCCGGTACAATATATATACTGTAACTATAATTATAAATATAAGTATATCCTGTGTATATATAGTACTCCATACTAAGTCTACCTTGATCTGTACATGGAATATAAGCTATTTGGAACTTTCTGAACCTATTGTAAAATGTAATATAGATCAGTTTTACTACAATGTTTGCAAACATTGCCAACATACCCAAAGTGTTTCAGCCACAGAACAAATACAAGCAGCGTTGTCTAGTGTCAGTCAGCAGGCTATGAAAACAGGGCTCCATTCTTATGTCTGGTGGTGGAGCTACACATTCATGTATGTTTGGATCAATTACCTTTAACATATTCAATCTAGCCAATTAAAAAATGCACACATTTGGATATGATCACTTTTCCCTTTGTATAATAACTGTATAAGGTGACTGTACAATTGTCTTCATATAAACATTTAGTATAAAATAATTACCCATAAAATATAAAGGGCAATGTATAGTGTGTAAAAACATATATAAAAATAACAACACTTTCACAAGTTCATAGTTTATTCAAAATATATATTGATTTAAGTGTCCAACAGGACTTTACATAAACATTTGTACAGTGGTGATGATGAGAGACAAGTTATGCAACACACCCGCACTCTATTTCAGTTCACTGAAGATATTGTATCTTTGCTGACAAAATAACAACATGTTGTGAAGGTCAAAGGTTGTGCAAAATCTTCCAGCTTTGTCCTTGGACCATATCTTGTTCCACATATGAAATTAATAATCCATAATAAATAGGACTGTTACAGTTGGACAACAAAACAATATTTTGTATATTATCTATAGATTATTCAAACAGACACAAAGGCTGATTATGGCTGCACTTTGAAATTGAAATGATATAACATGTCACTGTATGTTGTTTGCTATAGCAACACTGCTAGGAGTAGTTTAGTGTATATTGTATACTGAGCTGAATTAACTCTTCATCAAAACGTTATAGCTAAGTGTTTTATTCACAATGGGAAATCAGATATTGCATAAAATCTGTTGTATAAAAGCAACAGAACACTAAAGGCTGTGCGTTGTAGTAAATCTAGTAAATAGAGTCGCGGCTGAGATGATGGAAATACTTTAGATGTGATGTTATTTACTCTTGTGTTCTATTGCTTAATCACTTCCTGTAGTAACATTTACAGAAACATGTTACATTATGGTTCACTGCAGATTTGGAAAGGCCGTCACCAGGGTTAACATTTTAACCCACCTCTTCAACCTCGGGATCCCATCATAGAGCTGCATGTAAATGGTAAATGGTAAATGGCTGCATTTATATACTAGCACTTTTATCCAAAGCGCTTTACAATTTGTTCCTCACATTATACCCATTCACTCACACATTCACACACCGACGGTGGAGGCGACCACGCAAGGTGCCAACCTGCTCATCGGGAGCAATTAGGGGTTAAGTGTCTTGCTCAAGGACACTTCGACACGTTGCCCGGGAGGAGCAGGAATCGAACCGTGAACCTCTGGATTACCAGACGACTGCTCTACTCTGTCGTGTGTCTGCTGAGCAAGGGTAGAATTACCTATGGAGTCAATGGAAAGAAGACAGACGCATAATGGGGTAAACCGTTGTCAGAACTCAGGTAATTTGGACATCAATGCCATTATGAATAACTAGCAATCTGTCTGTCGATGAGAGCTTTCTTATGTCTAACTATAGCCTGCCATTCAAAATGCCATTCCAGCATTCGTCCCTATGAGACGGTTCTAGTCAAATTCTGCACTAATGCCAACATGAGTATATGCAACAATCTCATACTGGCTGCATATCTGTTCTACTGTCTTATCTAGAAGCTCATACTGGCTGCATATCTGTTCTACTGTCTTATCTAGAAGCTCATACTGGCTGCATATCTTTTCTACTGTATCTAGAAGCTCATACTGGCTGCATATCTTTTCTACTGTATCTAGAAGCTCATACTGGCTGCATATATTTTCTACTGTCTATATAGAAGCTCATTGGTTTGTAAATGTAATAGATTTTCTATAGATTTTTAGTTTTTAATGTATGTTCTGTAATCTGTATATTGGCCTGGCAAATGGTGTGTTATTGTTGTATTAATTGTGATACTGCACACGATCACGATAACCATTAAATATAAGGATCTTGAATACAAGGTGTAGTGGTTTAAGCTCTATAGTCAATACAATGACAAGAGATCTGGACGTTACCAACGTCTTTGACATTTTCTTCTCTTTTTTATAGTTAACCCATGAGGTCAACAGGCTACTACGGCAATCCATGTCTGTAATAGTAACAAGAATAAAAACAATACAAATGTAATACATTTTTTTTTCTTTTTATAATTTCTCCCCCAATCTTAATCTTAATCTGTAAGATTACATTTACATGAACAGAATATATTCTGTACGTTCATACTAGTTTTATTCTATCTATCTATCCATCCATCCTGGTGGTTCATAGAATCGTTTCATTCAAGATAAGATGTTGCGATTCCGATAATGGCCGTTAGTAGGCGGCATTGCGCATGCAGACGTCAACAGTCGATCAAATCAAGGCACAGAAGAAGGAGAACGCGGAAGTGTTCATTAGGACGAGAGAAACGTGTTTGAATAATATAACTTTTAGTTTGAATAGAATGACATTAATTTAATTTGAACGCCCCTACGAAGCCGGTCGTGGATCTGTTATAGAAATGGAAGGCAAGTTAAGGCGCTGTAATGACGAGGTAGTGATGTGATGATGGGATTGATTCATTGAAAATGTTATTAACAGATTGCAGAATGGGTGAATGAATGAACTTTATTTAACAGATTGCAGAATGGGTGAATGAATGAACTTTATTTAACAGATTGCAGAATGGGTACAATACAGTACGGCTCAATACACACAATTGTTAAGGGGATGCAGACCAGAGAAAGACGTTTGTCTTGTTTACATCAGGGTCCCCCATTTTCTATTCATAGTTTATGACACACACATACATGACATTTATGGCATACAGGTATACTGTTACATTTGTGACATATACGATATGCAAATAATAGAGTACTGTTGTTACCCATAGATCCTAACAGAGAATATACATATGATGGGGAGGAGGCTGTACAGGGGGTGGGGTGGTTTGGACCTTTACGTTGGCCAGTTTCGAATTGCAGCCTCCCGTAGGTGCTCTTTAATTAAGCGGGTTTGAATGTGGGTAGGGATTCGCATCTTTTTACGGTTGTGGGTAGGGCGTTCCACATTGATGTGGCATAAATGTGTTTAGTCCCTTGTTTGTGCCGAATCTGGGTTGCACATGATTTGTGGAACTCCCTCTGGTGTTGTGGTCGTGGTATTCACTGACCTTTGGGAAGTATTTCGACATGTACGTCTGTATGCATTCAGTAGTGCTGAATAAATGTTTATGGACCCATAAACCATAATAGTGATTATTTATTATTTAAGTTAAGTTTTGCCATAATCATATATTTTTCCATAATCATAATGTTCCACAACATTGGTAAAAAAAAATTCTATTCTATGAATCATTTTCGGCCTTTCGGTTTTCGGCCAACTGTTTTCTATTTTCGGTATCGGTTTCGGCCAAGAATTTCCCATTCGGTGCATCCCTATATTTAACCTTTTTTTAGCCAGATAAAACATTGATCTGGTCCAAGAGGCCCCAACAGGAGTACAAATATATATATATATATATATATATATATATATATATATATATATATATATATATATATATATATATATATATATACATATATACATATACATATACATACGTACACACATATACCAATAACAAAATCACAGTTTAAGAATCATACACATAAGCAAATAAACAAACAAACATATGCACAGCCTATGTATAAAATAAATAAAGTCTCTAGTCTTTACAGTTTTCTTCGATTGCATAAACACTCAAATCAAAAGTATTACACAATTATCAAAACCTTACACTCAAGGAGCAAAACATAGGCCCAGATTTGCACCCCTATAAGCACAATGTCAGCCTCACACTTTTTGCAAAACAATACACAGTGATTTTCAAAACACTAAACACACTTGCATTACATTAGACACAGAATGTCAAATTACCACACATATGAGCCAATTGGTTAAACACAGCCATCAGATGCACAAACACACCATTGCTTAATTGTAGATACACCAATCAGGTTTAAGCACTATAAAAATGCAGCAGGTGAGTTCACCTGTCTTCACCCAAAATGGAAGGAGAGTGAAGTACTGTACACAGAGAACGTGAAAATATACAATTCACCAAACACTACACAAGACAACCAATGATGCAGACTGATGAAAATATACATTTTCTCTCCATATACCCAAATCAGTCAACATGGAGAATCACAACAAACATTTTCTTGCCAGATCCAGGCAAAGAGATAATATCTAGTATTTTCTGTACTCTATTTAAGTTTTTGTTTTACTGTAATTTTAACCTGTACTGGATACAGTATTTTATGTTTGTCTGATATTTGCTGAGCTTACAGTGTTATGCACACTGTAGTAGTATGAAAACTGGGACATGTTTTGTTGTGATTCTCCATGTTGAAATGTTGACTGATTTGGTTATATGGAGAGAACATTTTAATTTGTATCAGTCTGCATCATTGATTTGGGTATATGGAGAGAAAATGTTTTTTTTAATCAGTCTGCATCATTGATTTGGGTATATGGAGATAAATAAATTATATTTTCATCAGTCTACATCATTGGTCGTGTAGTGTTTGGTGAATGTATTGTATATTGGCACATTTTCTGTGTACTTTACTTACAGTATACTCTAATCACTGAGACTGAGAAGTAGAATTGCTAAATGTGTTTTAGGTTAAGCACAGCAGTGTGTAACTGGTTCAAACAGAATTAAGTCATATGAAACGTGTTTCATATGGTAACAAAATGTAGTTTTTATAAATTAGTGTATAGTTTTGACAAGAGTGTTTAATTTAGCAAATTATGTGTGGTTGTGCTAATTGTGTGTAGTGTTTTGAAACACTGGGCCCTGTTTTCAAAATCGTGCTTAAGCAATCGGAAAAAAAACAGTATTGTGTGTTTCATTATATACATATGTTTCAGTCTTCTTGTAAAAAAAAGATTAGATTTTTGGGTATTTTCCTGCTTTTGGTCCGCTTTGCATTCACATCTCAAATGAACCGCAGCAGGGTTCACTTGCAAGAGTGAATGAGCTTTCACACCACCCCAAACCAACCGGACTATCCGAGGAAATAGGGTTCGATTAAAGCTTATTATAGTTTATCACAGTATCATGAGCATGTCTTTGTCAGTGGACACTGGACATGGGTATGGATGGCTCCAGGTGCTGCTGCGTTAAAGTGCACATCTTCAATACCTATCTGTACTATTTAAAAGCACAGTGCAGGACACATTCAAAGGTTATCGCACTTCAGAGATGGCAGTGGACATGTATGACAGGACAAAGGCCCTATGTAATGGCCTTGGGATTGAGGAACATACTACCAGCCAAAGGAGGAAGCAGAAAAGGATGGATGAGTATGTAGTTGAGTCATCTTGTGGCACAAGCTCAGGCCTCAGCTCAGGAGATCAGCTGAGACAGAGACTGTTCTATCCAGTCCTCGACAGAATGCTGCAAGAGCTTGAGAGCAGGTTCTCATGAGTTGGAGAACAACTTATGAGAGGCATACAGTCATGTCATCCAGCCTCAGACCAGTTTCTCTCAGTGGAATTGCTGCAACCCCTCGCCACACATTACAATATCCAACTACTGCCAGAGGAGATCACAGTTGCAAAGTGTTTCCTGGCCAGGACAGGCAGAGATGCAGTCCCTACTATCCAAAGTTTCTTTTCCATCCTGGATGATAATAATAATAATAATAAATGCATTTTATTTATAAGGCGCCTTTCAGGACACTAAAAAGAAAAGTCCACAAATCGGTGAATGAAAAAATTATAGGATCAAATGAAAACTACTACTTACTAAAATGGATGTTTAAAAGTACTAAAAACCAACAAAAAATACCAAACACTAACAAACATTCAGCACAGACAATGAGGATGCTGCCACAAAAAAAATAAAAAATTTAAACATTTATTTTTTTAAAGCTCCGGGGCTAGGAGAAAAACATCCGGGGCTAAAGCCCCGGAAGCCCAGGGCTAACAACGCCACTGATGTAAACGAGATGAAAGTCTTTCTCTGGTCTGCATCCCCTTAACAATTGTGTGTATTGAGCCGTACTGTACCCATTCTGCAATCTGTTAATAAAATGTTCAATCAATCAATAGCCTGGAACTGCATGTCTTAATAATATATATTTTTTATATTTGGTCTCTGACTTAACAGTATTCCAACCTTTGTGTTTTTGTCTGTCAGTTCTTATCCAATCCTAACAATCATTCTGGCAGGGACAGATGTAAACCCTTCCCCCTCTCTCTCTCTCTCTCTCCCTCTCTCTGTATCCCCCCACCCCAGTCAGTGCCTAATGGAAAATTATCTCCCTTCTATTGCTAATGACCCCCCCCCCCTCCCCCCCTCTCCTCCCTCGCTCTCCCTCCCTCATCTCTCTCTCCCTCAGCCCAGCCCAGCGACGGTGCCGTGACGACGCCAGGAGGCAGGAAGTCCGCCGCCGTGACAGGAAGCGCCAGGAAGATCAAGGACAACGCGGCCGACTGGCACAACCTCATCCTGAAGTGGGAGAAGCTCAACGACGAGGGCTCTGGTGTCGCCAACAGGATAGTGAACCTGGGACTCAGTAAAGCGTGAGGAACTAATCTGTGTTTGATCAACCATGAGCTCAGTCTGTGACCTGACCAGTCTGTAACCTGACCAGTCTGTAACCTGACCAGTCTGTAACCTGACCAGTCTGTAACCTGACCAGTCTGTAACCTGACCAGTCTGTAACCTGACCTGACCAGTCTGTAACCTGACCAGTCTGTAACCTGACCTGACCAGTCTGTAACCTGACCTGACCAGTCTGTAACCTGACCAGTCTGTAACCTGACCCGACCAGTCCGTAACCTGACCCGACCAGTCCGTTACACAGAACCATCTGGGAAGTCGTCCTTGGAAACTCTTTGGACAAAAAAATAAAAGACGTGACAGATAATTGGATCTAAACCACACCCACAGCTGCCTGTAGTTCCTCCAAAGGACGCCGATTGGTCCAAACCACAGTGGTTCGGGCACAAGCCTGACAAGATGGATTATTGAGTGATCTCTGATCTCACGGAGCCAGTTGCCGTGCAAGGTTACTCAAGTCTGTAGTCTTGCATAGCCATGCCTCTGTCCAGACTATGTTTTCTGTGTATCATGCTGTTTTCACATCACCCAGCTCCACTATAGTCAAAGTCAGCTTTATTGTCGCCTCTCGTAATGTCCCGCCATCCCTAGTTCCCAGAAGGAGGAGATGGTGATGGAGGATCATGCCTCCTCTACCCCCGGCGCCGACAGGCTCGGAGGAGAACACAGCAGGGAGCTGGAGGAGGAATGTTGTAAGCTGCTGGACGTCGTGGACAAGATGGTGGGTCCATTTCCTCACTGCCTTTTTTTCCCACTCATGTTGAAATTCATTAGAAAGACATATAGGCAATCAAATTGTATATATAACAAAATGAGAAAAAGAAACTGTGTAAACAAAGGTGCAGATGAGGGTCTGTCTGTCTGCCCTATCGGTTATAATTACTGTGGGTGACCTGGCAGAGCCAGTCACACCACACTGACTATTGTAATCTATATTATTTATTCTTCTTCTTCCGCTTTATTATCATGGATGTATAAATAAACAAATGTGTTTGTGTATCATTGGGGACGCATACACATTTGTCGTTTGCCATAGAGACTTGCGAGAAGGGTCTTTGGACTCGGCAAAATACTCCTTTTTGTATATTTTTAACCATTTGACTTAGAGAATCACAGGAGAGGACATTGGACTCAGCGGAGAGATCCGCTTCCATTGGTCTAGGTTTGCCCCGCCCCCTATGTGTAAGTCCCACCCCTTTTTACTATCTTCTGAAACAAGCGAGAACGTTTTTCCCCTATAGTGGAACGATAATAGGTTCAGCCAGACCCTTCTCCCTGGCACAGCGCTAACGTAGTGTGGAGAGAGGCCTGGCGAGACTGGCACAGCGCTAACGTAGTGTGGAGGGAGGCCTGGCGAGACTGGCACAGCGCTAACGTAGTGTGGAGAGAGGCCTGGCGAGACTGTCTGTCGACGGACCAACTCCACAAAGAGTTTCCAACGCCACTTGATGACGTCACAGATTCATGTTTTGATGCTCGGATTTCCAGCTCAGGGAGACACACGTTTATAGATATTGACTTAACCGTCTGAAGATCTTTAGAATCACAATATACATTCTGTTTTAGGGTGGACTTTCCCTTTCAATTGAAAGACTGTGTACAATTCTAATTTAAAAGACAACCATGCCAAAAATCTTTTTTTAAGAACCCTGTTTAGGTGTGTAAATGAGAGTGATCTGAATTCAAACAATCTCAAATAGTCCGTCAGACAGTCTTTGACAGTCTCTTTCAATTCAATTAAATTCACAATTCAAAAGGCTTTATTGGCATGAAATTTCACAAATGTTGCCAAAGCACAATTATGACATAAACAACATAACAATATAAGATCAAAGAAATTAAAGTAAATAAAGAAGATGGTGCGGTGAGTAAAACATGGTACATGTATATACAGTATACAGGGCTCCAGACTAACTTTTTACATTGGTTGCACCAGTGCGCCTAACTTTTTCATTTAGGTGCACCAACACATAATTTAGGTGCACCCAAAATTTTCCACTGCGCCTTTTGCCGCTGCAATAATACATTTTAAGCGTTACCTTTACCATTACCTTTTTTGTCAGTTTCCATACACATTAGTAATTTCTTAAGATGTTATGTAAATTATTGTAAAAAATAACATTGTATTACAGTTAGCTCGCAAAGTCCAATCCTTCACCTTTTTATGTCTATTTTAACACATTCAGCTCAGCTCCAGTTAGAGCTGTCCCAAGCCTGTTTTTGGGATTCGAACATTCGCCAGGGTTTTTCGAACGGATGTTCGAACCATCGTTTTTAATCATGCAAACAATTGGCTCCTAAATAGGGAGGTGTAGTCTGACGTCACTTTGCACCGCCTGCGAGGTCCACCCGTATAGGGATTTATCTTTGGGAAAATGGATTATCGGCTATTGTAACAATTCTACCTCATGAACATTTGGAAAGCTTTCCATTTTAGCACAAAATGAGTTCCCTTCTACCACTAACATTATTTGTTTTTGGTTGAAATAAAATTCAGAGATTTTTAATTAATTTTTTTACAATTTAATTGCGAATATTTTCATGTTGAGCTATAGATTGTGGATGCATACGCACAGAAAGGTACACCATGCAAATGTTGATGCTTTATTTGTTTTAAACGAGACGATTTAGAAATGGGCAATGGGCAAATACATTGTGTTTTCAAGATGGTGGACCGGCCGGAAACAGCAATCATGTAACCACTACACCTCCCTATAGACCAGGAAGTAACCACTACACCTCCCTATAGACCAGGAAGTAACCACTACACCTCCCTATAGACCAGGAAGTAACCACTACACCTCCCTATAGACCAGGAAGTAACCACTACACCTCCCTATAGACCAGGAAGTAACCACTACACCTCCCTATAGACCAGGAAGTAACCACTACACCTCCCTATAGACCAGGAAGTAACCACTACACCTCCCTATAGACCAGGAAGTAACCACTACACGTCCCTATACTAATAGTCTTTCTGGTATTTTATTTTGAAAAATGGCCACTTCCGCCCGCGCCTCAACCCAGCGTACTGTCGAGTCTTGACTAGCAAAGTTTAGGCACATAGCGAACATTTCTGTGGTTGAGTACTGAGTAGTAGTAACTACTTACTGGTCACAGGAGGCTTGAATAACGTTTGAATGATAATCCATTTTGTGAATACATTTGTTGAAACAGCTTTGTTGGCCGACGGCTCCTGCTATCTTAACGTTAGCTAAAGCTAAAGGGCTGCGCCCTAACGCTACATAGCTTAATTAACGTGTATAACATACCTGTGTAACGTTAAGCAGCTTGTGTTCCGCTGGGAAAGCATCACTGCATACACTTTGTTTAATCCAAACGTGCGTCCATTCGGAAACGTTGTATTATGAAACCAGTATGAGACGCTGTGCTTTTTTTTATCGTTTCAATGCTCACATGGCTATTTTATTTATCCCGTCATTCAGCGAATAATAATGGCAGGGTGATGATCAGAGGCAGATCTGGGCTGGTCTTTGCATAATGCACGTGTTATAGCCAATCAAAGGCAGAGATTATAATTTTTTTTTAGAACGCACATGGCCACGGGGAAAAAGACGCTAAACACACACACATACACACAGACAGACAGACCTGCTGGGAGCTGGGAGCACCAGTGCGACAAGGGAAAACATCCAGTCGCACAGCTCTGAGTTTTGGTTGCAAAATGCGACCAAAACGGGCGCACCCTGGAGCCCTGAGTATATGTGTCCTACTGGTTGTCCCTTTTCTTGTGACATGAATTGACATATTTTGACTGCACATTCTTTCTGTTCCCCCAGGAGGAATGGCAATTTCTGCACTTCTGTCATACTTTGGAATTCTGGGGAAATTATAAAAAAAAATTGGAAAGAACTCCTCCCTAATATTTCTGTAATTTTCACATTGTGTTACTTAGGAAGTGTAAGTATCTCTCTCTCTCCCCTCCCCCCAGTCTCGTCTAGTGTCTAAGATGGAGAAGGTGGTGTTGTCAGAGAGGGGTATCGTGGAGCTGGAGGCGTTCCAGGTGGGGACAGCGGGCAGACGGACGCCTCTCTTCCACACCTGGCCGACGACGCGCTTCGGTGAGACGTCTCCCCCGCTGACCGACGACGACGACACATTAATGTGCTGCTGTGGAGAACAGACTTGATCCCATACGTTTGGAATCTCCACTATTTAGATGTAGCGCTTTTTAGGGCTGTACCGAATAGTTCGAAGCTTCGTTCATAATGTTGACATTCGAATTCTAAATCAACGTTAGAATTATTTTATATGTTTTCTTTATATATTTTTTCTGTATGTGTCTATATTCATTCTGTTTAAACCAATGGGGTTTTTCTTCACAGTTGCAGATAAAGATTAGGCTACACTAATATTATAGTATTATACTATTATAGTATATGACTCGTCATACAAATTTTTATAAAACATTTATCATAAATGATGTAGCCTGTCTGCATCCGCTCAGCGCTCCATCAAGACATCACCATCACTTTCCTACCAACCGTGCCCTTATTGGATTATTTATGTTGACGATGAGTTATATTCATTAAAGAAAGTTGATTTAATTAAAAAATACTCATTTAATCAGATTAATCACTTTATTCAAATTGAGGATTTAGTTTGAGGATATTTATAGAAAAAGAAAAAAATATTGGATTACGTCATAAAATATGACAGACATTCGAAGCTTTGTTTGAATACTTCAATAGAACCTTCGAATGTTAAAAAATTACATTCGGTACAGCCCTAGCACTTACTGAAATCATCATTCCTATCTCTGTGAGTTTATACATAATGACACTCTAATGCCAGTAAAATGGTGACATTGCCACTCTTCATTTAAATCTAGTCATTTAGCCGACACTTTCATCCAAAGCGACTTACAAATTGTGTACAACAAGTCAGCAGGAAGGTACAACTCTGGCAGCTCAGGGTAAGTGGTGTTGTTCATCTAGCAGTGTTGAACTTGAGTGCATAGTAGTATAGACATACTAGCGTAGTAGTATAGGTATAGTATATAGTACATAGTAGTATAGACATACTAGCGTAGTAGTATAGGTATAGTATATAGTACATAGTAGTATAGACATACTAGCGTAGTAGTATAGATATAGTACATAGTAGTATGGACATACTAGCGTAGTAGTATAGGTATAGTATATAGTACATAGTAGTATAGACATACTAGCGTAGTAGGTAGTAGTATAGGTATAGTATATAGTACATAGTAGTATAGGCATACTAGCATAGTAGGTAGTAGTATAGGTATAGTAGATAGCAGTATAGACATATTAGCGTAGTAATATAGGTATAGTACATAGTAGTATAGACATAGTAGCATAGTACATAATAGTAGAAGACGGTAAGAACGTTTCTTTTGTAAATGTTTTTTATAAATTCAGATATTGATAGGAGTGTGTTATTAGTCGATGGGTGTCAGCTGTCCTGACTGATGGGAAGTTTGTTCCACCATCGTAGGGCTTCAGTTAGGAAGTTGACGCGGAGGAATCCACCATGATAATTCATTGTTGTGAAAGACATTCCAATGCTGATGAAACAACATCAAGAATCATATCATAATCATAATCAATACATACCAGGGCATACAGTGAAATGCGGGTGGTCATGCCTGCATCGATTGTGCAATAATACAATAATAAAATAGACATTAAAAAAAAAATATATATATATAGGTAAGACACAAGATGTGCATGATAAAAAAAGACATGCTAAGTTCCTGAGAAACTGGTTCCTATGTACACTACTATACAATTTACAATTTTAACTCCGTCATTTTTATACTTAATGTATCTAAACTATACTATACAATACCTCCTTCCTTTAAAGTGACTTTTCCATTATTTAAAGTGGAGAGTTCAGTGTTCTGATGGCCTGGGGGAAGAAGCTGAGCCAGAGTCTCTCTGTTCTCGTAGCACGTGTACGTAGGCGCTTGCCTGACCGCAGCAGCTTGAACAGGCTGTTGTTGGGGTGGTGGATAAAGGGTTTGTGTGCGTCTCACCTTGTGACTGGGACTCTCCTCTGGTTCCCCTCGCAGCGGAGGTGTCCAGTAAGCTGCATGAAACCTACAGGCAGGAACTGAAGCTGAAACGGACAATTGTCCAGGAACTAGCCCACACCAGCTCCTCTGACCTCTCCATGGTGTACCTGTCCTGCTGGCTGTACCAGCCCCACATAGACCAGGACGTCAGACTGCTGCTGGAGGGGCTGCTGCTGGAGACGGGACACAGGACACTTTAAGACAACTTTACCCCAAAATGAAAGCTGCACCAGATCGTCTTTTTGGAGGGAAACTAACTTCTGAAAAATCGAAATAAAGTATGATATATATTTAGGATTGAATATATAAAGTATGATATATTTAGTATTGAATATATAAAGTATGATATATTTAGTATTGAATATATAAAGTATGATATATTTAGTATTGAATATATAAAGTGATATATATTTAGTATTGAATATATAAAGTATGATATATTTAGTATTGAATATATAAAGTGATATATATTTAGTATTGAATACATAAAGTATATATATTCAATACTAAAGATATATCAATGTATGATATGTTTAGTATTGAATATATAAAGTATGATATATATTTAGTATTGAATACATAAAGTATGATATATCTTTAGTATTTAAATTTAGGGGACAAATATTATTGCTACTTTGTTAAATGGATTGATTTAGTTTGTAAATAACATGTTTAGGTATAGGGTGGAACCCCTTTCTTTAGGGGGAGGGTGTGGCGACCCCCCACTCTGCCTGTTAATGGGTGAGTCTGCTGTCTCTCAGGGAACATGGTGGAGTGGGAGGCTCGTTTGCCCAATTGGACTCACCTGGGCAGTGAGAGCTGTCATTAGCCTACTATGTAGCCTAAGCTACTGATTATACATGCACAACACTGTGCAATATTACACTTACTGTAGACTTCTGTATATTTGTACTGTATTCCTTTTACTGTATATTTAATTCTATCTTATCATTCTCACAACACAACACCCCCTCTAATGCCCCTCTAATGGAACATTCCAGTGGATGTGCGTTGCGTCACACTCTGTGGCCAATCTGCGCATGTGCATGGGGAATCGATGCTTAAAAAAACGGTCTTTTTCGCTGCCAATTTAGTTCTGATCGATTAGCAATGTCTCGCGCCGTGTTCAGGAGACTCAGGCGCATACAAGTCTATTCGATCATGTCTCTAGCACCCCCACAGCCGTAGCTGCAATCACTTAATGTCAAGGCTCTCATCCACATTCATTCATTTGACCCCCCCCCAATCTCCTCCCCGATTTCAGAATCCCGGAAGTGTTGCGGTGGTCTATATAATATATAAGCTATATTTATTTCGGTTATTGTATTACGTGAAGGTTTAATATTGATTGGATTTAGATAAAGTCATTGAACCGTCGTATTTGTCATAATAGGGCCTTCTGGAACCTAGAACCTTCTAGAGCGTTGTGGTGATGTCATAATAGATCTTTCTAGAACATAGAACCTTCTGGAACGTTTGTGGCGATGTCATAGTACTTTCTAGAACATAGAACATTCTGGAACCCTAGCGTGACATCATGATAGAACGTTCTGGAACATTCGTGATGTAGCTGTATGATGTCATAACCGAACATTCTAGAACGTTTGGGTCTCTATATATAGCCACGATTCTCTCTCTGTGGCAGTTACATTTTCGACCGGACTGGATGGACCCGAAAGGATGGACTCAACAAGGACCTGAAGTCAGAAACCAGCAAGTAGATTTACGGCTGGCGCCCTACTAAGGAACTTTCCTGTGTGGAGTCGGCGGTGACTTTGGAGACTGGGAAAATACAGTTTTCATACCTTGTAGTAGTATTGACAGGAATATTCAGGAAAGTAGATTTAGGACCACTTCTGTAAAGAGAGACTTCGCAAATAAACCATTTGGCTATCTTTACTTTACCCTGTGGACCTTGCTTTTCTTTATCAACAGACGTACTTTGATTGATTGATTGATTGATTGAAAAGTTTATTAACAGATTGCAGAATGGGTACAGTACAGTACAGCTCAATACATACAATTGTTAAGGGGATGCAGACCAGAGAAAGACTTTCGTCTTGTTTACATCAGGGTCCCCCATTTTCAATTCATCATAACATATATGACATTCATGACATACAGATACAGTACTGCTACATCTATACATTTATGACATATCAGATTTGCAAATACAGTACTGTTTGTGATACAAAAGTGTCCAGAAAAGGAGTGTATATACATTTGGCGTAGAAACTGTACATTGGAGGAGGTTGGATGGGTGGGGTGGGGTTGGGTGGGTTGGGTGAGGCCTGTACATTGGAGGTGGGGGGGGGGGGGGGGGTTGGGTAGGGGACACACACACATTTTACACTGTACATTGGAATACTGACAAAGCCTTACTTGGTCATTTACTGTACAACTAGGTTAGGACATTTGTAGGGGCCAGTTTCGAATTGCAGTCTCACGTAGGTGTTTTTTGAGAGTGTTTTTGAAAGTGGGTAGTGATTCACATTCCTTTACAGCTTTAGGCAGGGCGTTCCACATTGATGTGGCATAATTGCGAAACGTGTTTAGTCCCTTGTTTGAGCCGAATCTGGGTTTTACATGATTTGTGGAGCTCCCTCTGGTGTTGTGATCAGTGGTGCAGTGCTGGGCAACCGCGGTCAAACGGCGTTTGGGCTTCGAAGTGCGCGCATCCTATTATTATGCAAAGTCTAGGTGATAAGTGCCTAGACTTTGCATAATAATAGGATACCGTTTGGCCTCCGCCCATATTACGACTGCACCCCTGGTTGTGATCGTGGTATTCACTGACCTTTGGGAAGTATTTTGACATGTACATGGGTACCTTGGTCGCGTAGTGTATCTTGTAGACCAGGCCCTTTGCAAGTTGCTGTACTCTCGTCTACTCTAAGCCATCCTAGGTTGTCAAAGTGGGCAGGGGTGAGGTGGGTTCTAGGAGTCAGGTCAAGTAGTAGTCTGACTAGCTTGTTTTGAGATGTTTGTAATTTGTTTTTTAGTGCCTTTGAGGTGCTTTGGTACCATGAGGTGCAAGCATAGTCGTAGTACCCTTGAATGAGTGCTCCTGCTAGAGTCTTCAGGGTATTCTTGTTTACCAGAGAGGAGATCCGGTACAAGAATCGCGTTCGTTGGTTGACTTTTTTTTATTACATTGGATGCCATTTTGTCACAGGAAAGATTAGCCTCTAGGATGGAACCCAGGTAGGTAATTTCATCTTTCCTTGTGATAATATTGTCACCCACTGTAACCGAGAAGCCGTCGGTCTTGCTGAGTTTGTTATTTGAACCGAAGAGAATGGACTCTGTTTTGCCCATGTGTAATGATAGTTTGTTGTCGGCGAGCCATATGCAGATTTTGCCGAGTTCCGAGCTGAGGGCTTTTTCAACCTGTGACTTGTTCTTGTCAGAGACCAGCAGGGCTGAGTCGTCCGCAAACAGGAACAAGTTGCAGTCACAAGCTGACGACATGTCATTTGCATAAATTAGGAATAGTAGCGGTCCTAGTATGCTTCCTTGTGGAACACCACAGCTCACTGTGAGGGGGGGGGATAGGGTACCGTTTACTTCCACCATCTGTTCCCTCCCCTCCAGGTAGGATTGTATCCAGCTCACTGATAAACTATCAAAACCAATTGCTTTTAGCTTGTCAATCAGAATGGTGTGATTGACAGTGTCGAAGGCCTTTTGTAGGTCCAGCATGACCATGCCGCAGTATTTGCCCGCGTCCACCTCTTGTTTGATGTGGTCGTTCAAGTAGAGAAGGCATGTGTCAGTGGAGTGGGATGTTCTGAAGCCAGATTGGAATTCGTAGATTAGATTTTTTTCCGCAAGGTACTTTTCGATCTGTTCGTATACTATTTTTTCCATGACTTTCGAGATGGATGTAAGGATGTAAGTACTACTCACGAGTAAGTAATTTGACCAGTGAAGTGGAGCCCCGGCCCGCACAGTTATCTTATCGGCCTTTGGCTAAGATCAAGTGTAGGCCGGTGAAACACTTCCTGTTTGAGTATCGGAGCATGTGGTGCTTGCGCGCAGCGTTTCTATTTCGTTATTGTTACGCAGAAACCTTCCCTCCAGGCGACTTTAATCTGAAAATACAACTTCTTCTTCAACACAAACATGGCTCGCAATGCAGAGAAAGCCATGACGGCTCTAGCCCGCTTCAGACAGGCTCAGCAGGAGGAGGGCAAGGTCAAGGAGCGCAGGCCGTGTCTGGCCTCAGAGTGCAGTGAGCTTCCCAAAGCTGAGAAGTGGAGGAGACAGATCATCAGTGAGATCTCCAAGAAAGTGGCTCAGATCCAGAACGCTGGTCTGGGGGAGTTTAAGATCCGGGACCTGAACGATGAGATAAACAAGCTGCTGAGAGAGAAGGGTCACTGGGAGGTCAGAATCAAAGAACTGGGAGGACCCGACTATGGACGTGTTGGTCCTAAGACGTTGGACCATGAGGGTAAAGAGGTTCCTGGTAACAGAGGTTATAAATATTTTGGAGCGGCCAGAGACCTGCCTGGAGTCAGAGAGCTGTTTGAGAGGGAGCCAATACCTCCTCCTAGGAAGACTCAAGCTGAGTTGATGAAGGACATCGATGCAGAGTATTATGGCTACCGAGACGAAGATGACGGGGCGTTGGTTCCTCTCGAACAGGAGTATGAGGCAAAAGCCATAGCGGAGGCAGTGGAGAGGTGGAAAGCAGAAAGCTTTTCAACGGTTGCAGCTTTAAAGAGGGTGTGAATATTTGCTAGTTCTAGAGAGGAGATGGCAACATGGTGTCCATAGTCCCAGCCTGGACAGACTCTTGATGTCTGGCTCTGTAAGGCCCCAGGGCCTGCTGTGTGAGCGCCCCCTACACCCAGCGTCTGATTTATGTTCTGTTAATGTAAATAATGTCTGTATTTTTATACATGAACTTCATCTGTTTCCCAACTTTATATTAAAACTTTCCATCCAAAAAAAATAATCTGTTCTTATCAGTTTAATATCTGATGCTTGACTCAAATAGATATGTAAAGTTGTGGAAAAAAAGTCAGCACACCGTCTGCCGTGTTCCCAAGTTTAATATAATTTAACACAACGTTTCGGCCTGTGGCCTTTTTCAAGTGTCAAGTGTCACGCCATAAATGTATCAATAGTACAGATGAATGAATGAATGGTCTTTATTGTCATTGTCACAAGAAATGCAGCCCTAGGTGCTGACAGTCACACAGTCCTAGAGATAATAACAACTCTTAAAATAATAAAGACAAGAGTGAGACATAATAGACATAACAGGGGGGGGGGGGGGGGTAAAAAAAGAAAATTGCACTATTCCCTTGGTGTTGTGTGTGCGTTGGGGGGTGCAGGGGAGATTGTTTGCTTTAAATTTGAGCTGAGTTTAGTGCACTTATGGCCCTGGGATAAAAACTGAACTTGAGTCTGTTAGTCCGGGTGGGCATGACACTGAAACTCCTGCCCGAGCGCAGCCTTACGAGGTGTTTGTTGCCAGGGTGGTGTGGGTCCTTCAGTATTTTGACTGCCTTCTTAAGACAGCAGGAGTTGTATAGTTCTTCCAGTGAGGGGAGAGGACATCCGATGATTTTCTGGGCCGAGTTGACGACCCTCTGGAGCGCCTTCCTCTCTGCGGCTGTGCAGCTGAGGAACCACACGTCGATGCAGTAGGTGAGGATGATTTCCACGGAGCAGCGAGGTATCAAGTCCTTTTTTCAAATCCTGCATTCTAGTGAATTTTCATAGTAACACACTGCACTTCAGACAACCTACAACTGGTGATGGTGTCTAGGTCTTTAAGTGTTAAACAGCTGAGAGCAGTCACTGCTGTTTTTTGTGGTCTTCTTTCATACACACATCTTACCAATTTTTTATTTGGTGGCCCAAAGTATTAACATGCAGTGGGAATCGCCTTCTGTACTGTTACACCCCTATTACACAGGAACAGTCAGGTTAAAACACCCCTCTTGTTTTCACCTCCTCCATCTCCCTTCCTGAAAAGTGTCCCAGGCAACAAATATTCCTCTGAGCAAAGTTTGTTTATTCACGTGTCAAAATATACCATATAGTTCTTTATCACTTCTCTGACTCTCAAAACTACGTAGTGCACCTGTAAAAACCTTTTGCATGAGATACAGGAAGGAACACATGAGACAAAATACTGCATTTGTTCTTACTTGCTTGCCTGGGTAAATAAAGGTTAAATAAATGTACATTTTTGTTTTTTGAAAACCGATACCGATAATTTCCGATATCACATTTTAATGCCAATATCGGCCGATAATATCGGACATCCCTAATTTATTAATAATAATAACTTATTATTATTTAAGGCTGTCATGATTGCCTTTAGTTTACTTCAGGGGTAATTATGGAATAATCTCGTTTCAATGTGGTGGGTAAATGAGAGCTGGGGGTAGATACATTTTCTGAAAGATATTTCTTGCACTCATTTTTGGAGGGGTAAAAATATAGACAAAGCATTAGTCGTTTAGACATTGATTACCATGGTAGCCATTAAACCGAATGATAATGATTAGGGGTGTAAAGGTATCCATACCGAACCGTTTCAGTGTGTACCGTATACCGAACGGCTGTGTACGGAACTAGTTTTTTTCACAATCTAATATAATTGATGATTTTCAGATTTTGAGAAATGGTCAAACTTATCCAAATATGGTATTTTCATGGAGAACAGTGCAGCTACAACAGATAGCACTTTAGTGATAATTTTCTGTAATAAAAAAAGAAAAAAAAACGTTTTTTTTTTTTTTTTATCTCAAGGCCCCCCTGTCATGCCTCTGCTCCCCCCCTGGGGGGCGCGCCCCCCACTTTGAGAAACACTGGCTTAGAGAGAGAGAGTCCAGGTGAAGTGACGAGAGGAGGCGCCATCAAAGTATGCAGATTGTAGCAACCATAGATATCTATAGAACACTAGATAGCTTAAGGCGGAGTCACCAGCGTCACTGAACCGCCGCCATCTTGCTCCAGTTAGCCTTGAGTGAGAGTGAGTGAGCTGCACAGACAAAAATACTCATAACTCGCTGAAATATTGACGGATTTACAAACGGGTTGGTTTGCTATAAACATCAAAGATGTAGTTATGATACTGCATACTTATAAAAAAGAAAAATTTTAAAGATGTTTTTTTTTTTACAAACCGCTTGAATCATAGCCACGTTAATAATGCTTGTAATAAAACAAACCGTTTGTAAATCCGTCAATATTTCAGCGAGTTATGAGTATTTTTGTCTGTGCAGCTCACTCACTCTCACTCAAGGCTAACTGGAGCAAGATGGCGGCGGTTCAGTGACGTCGCTCTCCATTGGCCGGCAGCGCGGGCAAGCTATCTAGTGTTCTATATATATCTATGGTAGCAACCAGATGCGTCGGGCGAGGAGAGGTGTTAAAACAATCTACTCCCCACCCCCCAGGAATAGAAACACTACCAGACTTTGGACAGAGTTCTCTGACCAAAAAAAAACCCAATGTGAACTTCCTGGAGGCGCGGCGATGGCAGTATAACCTGTGTGGACCATTTGTGGGCTTAGAAATAAAACACAAGTCCGCTCTGCATGGAGACGTCAGAGCTCTGTAGTGACCGAGTAATGGAGTAATGACGCACGGAGGGGGGAGTTGTTTCCTCTCACACTTCAACTTCACACACCTAACTAGAACTAAACTGATATGATGAAAGAATAAACAAAATAAACGACAATATATTGGGCATACTTTTTTCCCCAGCCGCCATGACGCGGATAGAGCGGACACTTCCAGAAGAAGTATGGATCCAAGTGTTCTCCTTCTTGACCACAGAAGAGAAGCACCGCGTCCGTCGGAGCTGCCGGTATTTCAGGGAACTGGTGGATAAGTCGTACGCGTCCCTCTGGAGACACTTCTCCGTGGTGCTCAGCGAGTTATCCGCCTACAACCGGCCGTTCTGGAGCACCCTGAGCCGGAGGAACACCCGCCGTGTGGTGGTGCGAGGGGGCAAGAGGGAGAACCTGAGGCACCTCGCCGTCTCGCTGCCCTCCCTCACCTCGCTGACCGTGGAGAACTGGACCGAGGAGAACGTGGAGGACCTCAAGGCGTTGTTCCCCAACCTGACGCGCCTGGCGATCATCAACAACAACAACTCGATCGGCGTGGACATCTCCCGGGCCCTTGTGCCCCTGAGCACGCAGGTGAGTGGCCAGGGGTGTAAAGTACTTGAGTAATTGTACTTTGTTACAATACTTAACTACTGTTTTGGGGGATTTGCACTTTACTCTAGTATTATTATACTATAGGTTCATAGGTACTATATACCTGTATCATGTCATGTATGTCCCTATGCCATAAATGTCAATCATGATGTCATGTATGTTGTATTGTTGTGTGTATGTCATCAATGGCTATGAATTGAAAATGGGGGACCCTGATGTAAACAAGACGAAAGTCTTTCTCTGGTCTGCATCCCCTTAACAATTGTGTGTATTGAAGACTCACTTCTTCAACCATTATCTGAATTAAAAAAAAAAAAAAAAAAAAAATCTAACCCTAACTAACCATACTGTCATGCACTTGTCCTAATAAACTAACCTACACTGTAGCACTCAACACTTTGATGAACATTGTTACTCAGCTGATAGAGTTGTGCTCTTCCTGATGGCTTGTCGTACAGAACTTGTAAGTCGCTTTGGATAAAAGCGTCAGCTAAATGACTAAATGTAAATGTAAATGTATTGAGCCGTACTGTATTGTACCCATTCTGCAATCTGTTAAATAAAGTTTTCATTCATTCATTGTATACTTGTACTTTTACTCAATTACATTTCGGAGGGGAAAAAACATACTTTTTACTCCTTATATTTAAAATGCAGATCTACAAAGTACATCTCGCAGGTCCAACCATTTTAATTAGTATATTTGTTTCTCTGGTTAAACTAACGGTAACGTTATTACTTCCTGCGGCCGCACTTCATTTAAAAACAACCAATCAAATCCCCATCAATGGAAAATTAACCCGCCCATACCCATGCTGATTGGTCCTTGTGTAAGACTAGAAAGCGGGGATCTTTGATTAACCACCTGCTATCAGAAGAATAATTTCATATCGAATGAAAACTTGGCCCACGATGGAATGAGTTTGAGACCCCTGGTCTATCCCTTGCAATAAAAAGTAGAAACTTTTTTACTTTTACTCAAGTGTGTTTTTAGCCAGATACTGTGACTTTTTACTTGAGTACGATTTTGAGACGGTACCCATACTTTCACTTAAGTATAATTTCTGGGTACTTTTTACACCCCTGCTGCAGGTGACGCACCTGCACGTGTGCAACGTCAAGCTCCGCGGTCCCGTGGTCGAGTTCCTCAGCACGGTGTCCAAGATGACCAACGTGAGGTCCTTGGTGTTCCACCACAACGGGAGCCAGCGGGTCCCGGTCAAGGCGCTCCAGGGCATCCTGAGCGGGCTGCCCAGACTGAGCCACCTGTCCTGGGAGATGATCTCCTACAAGACCCTCCCGGAGGACTTCTTCAAGCCGCTGTGTGTAACAACACCACGTGCCTCTGCAGGTCAGGACACTCGACGCGCGGTGTTTATGTTTACATGTTGACGTTATTAGATTAGATTACATTTCTAATGTATTGTCATTCGATTATTGTCTATTTAAAACTGAATCAAACCTTAAACAAGGTGGCCTGTTGTTGGGATGTTAGAGCCTAATGTGAAAAACTCCACACACAAGCCTATTCTCACTCCTTGCCCCACAATGGTGGAATGAACTACCCATCCCAGTTAGGACAGCCGAAACCCATCCAATCTTTCGCCGTCGACTAAAGACTCACTTCTTCAACCATTATCTGAAATAAAAAATAAATACATTTTTTTTTCTTTTTTAATCTAACCCTAACTAACCTTACTGTCATGCACTTGTCCTAATAAACTAACCTACACTGTAGCACTCAACACTTTGATGAAACATTGTTACTCAGCTGATAGAGTTGTGCCCTTCTTCCTGATGACTTGTCGTACAGAACTTGTAAGTCGCTTTGGATAAAAGCGTCGGCTATAAATGACTAAATGTAAATGGGTCTGATTAACTACATAACTAAACATGGACCAAATTGAAGAAGGACTGGCAGAGGAAGTCAGACTGGTTGTACTGGGCAGCTCCTAGTGGTCAACAGTGTCAGACTGTGGTTGTACTGGGCAGCTCCTAGTGGTCAACAGTGTCAGACTGTGGTTGTACTGGGCAGCTCCTAGTGGTCAACAGTGTCAGACTGTGGTTGTACTGGGCAGCTCCTAGTGGTCAACAGTGTCAGACTGTGGTTGTACTGGGCAGCTCCTAGTGGTCAACAGTGTCAGACTGTGGTTGTACTGGGCAGCTCCTAGTGGCCAACAGTGTCAGACTGTGGTTGTACTGGGCAGCTCCTAGTGGCCAACAGTGTCAGACTGTGGTTGTACTGGGCAGCTCCTAGTGGCCAACAGTGTCAGACTGTGGTTTTACTGGGCAGCTCCTAGTGGTCAACAGTGTCAGACTGTGGTTTTACTGGGCAGCTCCTAGTGGTCAACAGTGTTAGACTGTGGTTGTACTGGGCAGCTCCTAGTGGCCAACAGTGTCAGACTGTGGTTGTACTGGGCAGCTCCTAGTGGCCAACAGTGTCAGACTGTGGTTGTACTGGGCAGCTCCTAGTGGCCAACAGTGTCAGACTGTGGTTGTACTGGGCAGCTTATTTATTTATACAGGTAAATCACTATGAGACAAATCTTTTTCAAGAGCAACCTGTGTACAATGGACATATAAAACACATTGTACAAACGAGTACAAAAAAAAGTACAGTTCAGACAAAGATTAAGTTGAACATCAACAAACATGTACAGTATAGTACAAACAACATCTAAATATCAGAGTTCAAAATGTAAACATCTTCTAACAGAATGAAATGTTCTAGCTTTAAGGTTTTCAGTAGTTCCTTCCATTTGTACAGGGCACACTATCTTAACCCTTTTACTACCACACTACAGAAGGTTAACCCTTTCACTACCACACTACAGAAGGTTAACCCTTTCACTACCACACTACAGACGGAAAATATGTTTTCAAGGAGGCCTGTGAAGTTCTGAGTCATGCTGCCTCGTTAAAACTAAAAACATAAACTACTATCCGATGGCTCGGATTAGGGGCGTGGTCAAAAGGGGGGGGGGGGGGTCGGTCACTGGCAGGAAATGTATCATTTTTCTTCCTTTCAGACTGAAGTAAAGGGCCAAGAAGGAGAAGGAGCGCTGCATGGTGAATCATTAACCCCTGGCTGGTGCTGCCTGGTCGTCGCAGTACGAAGCCGCCTGGCAGGTTGCCATGTTACCAGGACTAACCCGGATGAAATGTGTGCTCGCTATAGGGATGAACCATTTTCAAAAGGAATATCTATTTGTGATTATTTTGACTGAGTGTAGGGTTTGGCAATTAATCAAGTTTAAAATGTTCCTTTCTGTGTCGAGTTTACATGTTCTCCCCGTGTTTTTGCATGGGTTCCCTCTGGGCACTCTGGGTTTTCTGGGTTCCTCTGGTACTCTGGGTTCCTGTGTTATGTGGGTTCCTCTGGGTTCTCTGGGTACGCTTGTTTCCTCTGGGTTCCTCCCACACCACAAAGACACGCATGTTAGTCAGGAACTACAGATGAAATGACTCTGGCACATTGATGTGGAAACTGAAAAATGTTTGATTTAATGTGCACTGTGTCACTGGGTAAACGACTTCCTCCTGTTCCTCTATCTTCTGTCTCGGACCCTGCCAGGAGACGGTCCGTCTGGAGTTCTTCCCTTGTCCAGCCTGGAGCTTCTGAACTACGACGCGGCGGTGGAGGAGGATGCGCTGAGCGGCCTGTCCGGCCTGCGCAGTCTGTCCGTCTACCATCTCTACTCGGTGCCCGGGCCGCGGTGCCACCTGAAGACGTGGCTGACCGCCCTGCAGAGGCTCACCGCGCTCACCGTCCACGGTCAGTCGCTTCTGGGGAACATTTACTCGGAGTCTGCGCATTATGAGCAAATAGGCTGTGTAAATAAATCAAGCTGCAGATGAGGGTATGTATGCCCTATTATTAGTTCCAAGTTTCCAAGTTTATTGTTTATTATTTCTCACAAATAAAATACACATACTTTACAGTGCCTTGTTCTGTATGAGCCCCTGAGGATGTGCTTCATACAGTAAAAAAAAAAGTAAGTAAAAGAGGAATACACTTGACTATACAATATACAATGCAATCTACAATATACAATCTAAGTACAATGATGAGTAATAATGAGTAAAACAAACAGACAATGAGGTACAAATGCAGACAATGATTGAATGACAATTTACGGTAAGGTGCAAATGCAAATGAGGTATGAATGTGCAAATCTCTAAATAGATAAATATAATGTAGTGTTAAAGTGTCTAAAGTGAGTGTTAAGGTGAGTGTTTGTTTAAAGTGGGTGTGTGCGCATGTGTGGATGTGTGTGCAGTGAGTGTGTAGATGATGGGTTGTTACATGGAGTCATTGAGCATCCTGATGGCCTGGGGATAGAAGCTCCTTCTGAGTCTCTCTGTACTTGCCTGACCGCAGCAGTTCAAAGAGGCAGTTGTTTGGGTGACTAGAGTCTTTAGTTATTCTCTTAGCCTTGCAACTTCTATTTGCATTACAATAAATATAGTTACAAAGGGCGGCTGAGTGGCGCAGTGGGCAAGGCGCTCGCCACTAACGCAGGAGATGCTGGTATCGAGCCCAGCTCTCGGCGTTGCTACCGGCTTGGCCGGCCGTCATACTGACACAATTGGCAAGTGTTAGAGGGTGGGAAAGCCGGTGGGTGGGGATTGGACGTTGTGGACAGCGACTCCTACAGGTCGGTTGGGTGACGCCGGTGCGGCGGAAACAGGAAGTATCGGGGGCAACGTGAGCCTCCCATGCGTTACTCCTCGCCACAGTTCGAGCTGCTGCGGTGAAAAGATGCGACAGGCTGCCTCCTCGTGTACCGGAGGGGACACGTGATGCAAGGCTTCCATCCTCACTACAGCCGACCAGTGGGAGGCATAGTCTAGCAACGTTCAAGACAAGGGAGGGAAGAATTGGAAATACGAAATTGGGATGGGAGAAAAATAGAAAATGGGGAGAAAAAGTTGATACAAAAAAATATATATATATATATATAGTTACAATAGACACTATAATCTAAATATATGCTATGATTAAGTAAGTATACAGTATACACAGGTGCGGTATGCATAAGGTACGTATGGCGTGATATACTTCATACGTTATACGTTGTCCGTTTAGGTGGGAGTCAGACACACTCAGTGATAGAAGTTCCTAGTAGTTGGATGTCTGGCAGCGGTCCCTGCCCACTGTTGTGGAGCCTGATGGCCGCTGGTATGAAGGTCTGGCCGAGGCGGTTAGTCGAGTGTCGGGGGGGTATGAGTCAGTGACTGAACGTGCTTCTCATCTCGACTAGCTCATCGTAGAGGTACTATTGTTGTGGTACTATTGTAACTTGTTATGTGGTACTATTGTAACTTGTTATGTGGTACTATTGTAACTTGTTATGTGGTACTATTGTAACTTGTTAGTGTCCACATCATATCACTCATTCAAGTGCAGGGTTAAGGAATGGCTCATTGATAACCAGAATTGTCAACACTGAGGTGTGTGTGTGTGTGTGTGTGTGTGTGTGTGTGTGTGTGTGTGTGTGTGTGTGTGTGTGTGTGTGTGTGTGTGTGTGTGTGTGTGTGTGTGTGTGTGTGTGTGTGTGTGTGTGTGTGTGTGTGTGTGTGTGTGTGTGTGTGTGTGTGTGTGTGTGTGTGTGGTGCGTTTGTCTATGTCTGGGTCTTTCAATATGTCATGATGTGCTCTGTCCTTGTGTCCATGACTGTATTGTGACCTGTATCCCTATCGTATGTTCTATGTGCTTTTGTTGTGTTTTTATTCTAATGTTATTTATCTTGATTTTATTCTGTTTTTTATTGCTTTTCACACAGGATTTTAGCCTGTACCTTCTGGCAGGGGGACTGCCAATGGAAATTAGCCTTTTGGCTAAAATTGGGTGCATTTACATCTGTAAAATGTTTTATTAATGTACGCTGTCCCCCTTGATCAAATAAAGTAAACCTAACCTAACTATTGTAACTTGTTACGTGGTACTATTAACTCATGTGGTACTATTGTAACTTGTCATGTGGTACTATTGTCATGTGGTACTATTGTAACTTGTCATGTGGTACTATTGTCATGTGGTACTGCTGTAACCTAGACTTGTCCACCAGGGGGCCACCCTCTAGGAGCCTACGCGGACTCCATGCCGGCCACAGTCACCAGTCTGACCGTGTGTGTCGACATGAAAGCGGAGGACCTGGTGACTTTAGGGGCTCGGGTCCCCGACCTCCAGCACCTGCACCTGGAGCCCTGGGTGTCTGGGGGCGACATCGGCCAGATCCCACATCTCTTCCCCCGGCTCAGGAGCCTCAACATACGGTACGTAGTCTGTGAAAACAAAGTGCCAGACAGTGACTTTTTTTTGTTTTATTGATCTTTTTCCCCCTCCATTTTCCTCCGATTTTCTCCCATCCCAATGTTAGTCGTTATGCCAATTCCCAATCCCCTTCCTGGTCGCTGCGCACTTAGCCCCCACAGTCGGTCTGGGAGAGTGGAGGCTATCACGTGCTTCCTCCGACACACGTCCAGCCAATCACCGCTTCTTTTCACCTGGCAGCGCGGATATTCTCTGAGAGGGCGTAGCGTGTGGAAGGATCACACTATCCCACTCAGGTCCCATCCGCGCTGAGCAGGCGCCCCGACCGAACTGTAGGAGTCGCTGTTTACAACGACCCGGACCCACCCCGCCAGCTTCTCCCACCCTCTAATACTGCCAATTGTATTAGTGTGAACGGCCAGCCAAGCTGGTGACAACCCCGGAGCTGTGAGCTGGATTCGAACAGGCGAATCCTAGCGTCTCCGGGGTTGGTGACGAACGCAATCTCCGCTACGCCACCTAACCGCCAGACAGTGACTTATAATGCCCCCCCCCCCCCCCTCCAGACATCACAAAGTGCCAGAGTGACTTTTAAACTTGTTTGTTTTTGTTTTATCGCTTTATTTATTCTACTGGGCAGTCCAGTAGAGAGAGACAGAGGAGGAATAGGAGACAGAGTGGGGGGAAGACATTCGGCAAATAACGACGGGTTCGGGAGCCGAACCCGGGTCGGCCGTGTCGCGGCTATGTGGTTCGCCACTGGGGCGCCCGACTTTTAAACTTTTAAATGTTTCCTTCCCCCCTCCAGACATCACAAAGTGCCAGAGAGTAACTTTTAAATGTTTCCTTCCCCTCCTCCAGACATCACAAAGTGCCAGACAGTGACTTTTAAACGTTTCTCTCCCCTCCTCCAGACATCACAAAGTGCCAGACAGTGACTTTTAAATGTTTCCTTCCCCCCTCCAGACATCACAAAGTGCCAGACAGTAACTTTTAAATGTTTCCTTCCCCCCCTCCAGACATCAAAGTGCCAGACAGTGACGTTTTTTTTTGTTTTTTTAACTTTGGCCATTCCGCTGGCTCTTTTTGCGTTTATCGCATTTTCTCTGGTCAAGAATGACAGACAGAAACAGGTTGAATGGGGGTACAGATGGGGGGAAGACACTCTGAGAAAGTTACGGCTTTGTCCGGGAATCGAACTTGCTACCCCAGATCCGTGACGAGCACGGTTGTCCCCGGCGCCGAAATAGCGCTCGAGGTACGCGGTGAGCTACTGGAGCTCCCCAGACAGACAGTGACTTTTAAACGTTTCCTTCCCCCCTCCAGACATCACAAAGTGCCAGACAGTGACTTTTAAACGTTTCTCTCCCCTCCTCCAGACATCACAAAGTGCCAGACAGTGACTTTTAAACGTTTCTCTCCCCTCCTCCAGACATCACAAAGTGCCAGACAGTGACTTTTAAACGTTTCTCTCCCCTCCTCCAGACATCACAAAGTGCCAGACAGTGACTTTTAAACGTTTCTCTCCCCTCCTCCAGACATCGCAAAGTGCCAGACAGTGACTTTTAAACGTTTCTCTCCCCTCCTCCAGACATCGCAAAGTGCCAGACAGTGACTTCCTCGGCCTCCACCGGCTGCAGCACCTGGTGCACCTGGAGATTCTGGACCCGTACTGCTGGCCCGATCGCGCGGCCCCGGACCAGATCACCTACCAGCCCGGTCCTCACCTGCTGGACCTGATCAGCCGGCTGCAGAGCCTCTCGGGCCGCAGGATCCACGTCGTCACCTCCCCCCGCCGCCGCAGAGGAGACCTGCTCACCTGCAACTGCGTTTTAGAACACGTCCGCACTTTGAGCAAGGCACTTAATCCCCACCTGCCCCCAGTGGAGCCGCTCGTTGGCCAACAGTAGAAGACTTGTTTTTGGGAAAAGTTGTGAGCGGGGGAATCGATGCTCCAGGCCTCTTTAAGAGACTGCTTCTTGCGGCGTAGTGGGCAAGGCGCTCGCCATGAAATGCTGGAGACGCTGGGCTCGTCAGTTCGAGCCCAGCGCTCCACATTTGCTTTCAGTTTAGCTGGTCGTCCGCACTAATACACATTGGCCGTATTAGGGGGTGGGAAACTGATGGGTGGGGATCGGGCGTTGTGGACAGCGACTCCTACAGGTCGGTTGGTGCGCCTGCGCAGTAGAATCAGGAAGTGTCGGGGGCAGCGTGAGCCTCTCACGCGTTACTCCTCGCCACTGAGAGATCGAGCTGCGCAGGTGAAAAGATGCGACTGCTGTTACCTCAAGTACCGGAGGGGACTTGTGCTATGTATGACTTAGTCCACATTGCAGCCGGCTTGTGGGAGGCAAGAAACAGCGTCCGTGACAGGGGAGGGTTGAATTGGATGATACGAAATTGGGATGGGAGAAAAAATATAGAAAAATGGGAGAAAAGGTGGATAAAAAAAAAAAGAGACTGCTTCTTGCTTTCAGCCCGATGCCATCCACATACGTGTTGTTGCATTCCTCCTAGTACGCAGGCAGGGAGCGAAATTAACTTTTTGACTCACCGGCCAGTGGCGGGTAGATGGGAAGAGTCTACCCGCCAAGCATATTTCTTACCTGCCAACATTTTTTTGATTAAAAAAAAATATATATATTTTATATAAAAAAAAAATTGAAATAAAATATATATTATATAATCATACTTGTAGTTGTATTATCTGCGAGACATCGCCACCACGCAATAAGTCAAAATGCTTGCTATCTGCAAACAGCTCCACTGTCTGTGTGTATACTTGAGTAGCCTCCAGCTCCAGCAAGGATTCTCCGGCCCTGCAGCTAGACCCTATATTCAGCTAGACCCTACATTCAGCATGCAAGGATTCTCCGGCGATGCAGCTGGACCCTATTTATAACGTTACGGTCCTTTTGTCAAATCACATTCAACATGCCCTCAGCTAGAATACGCATTCAATCAATGTTATAAGACATTGATATCAGGAGCTATCTGTAGCTACTGCTAGCCCGGTAGATAACGTTAAGACAATTTAGTTTACTGGGACAGATAAGATCTAACGTGAGCTAGCTAAGCTAGCTAACGAGGGAACGGAGGTATTATGCACTCGAGTCGACTATTGCTGGAGCATTTGTTGATATCAGCAGCTATCAGTAGCTAGCCAGCTAGATACCGTTAGACAATGCCTCGTCATGTATTAAACTAAAGGGGATAGTTGACTGGGTCATTGTTTAAACAGTAACGGTAGCTCAGCCCGCATATCGCAATGGTGGCGTTTCAGGAAGTAAACAAGCCAAATGAGAGCTTCCGATTGGTCATTTGCTTTCTTTCTCATGAAACCAGTCACGTCACTCTACTGTGATTGGACCGTTGACTTGAGTGCAATGTGGGACTTGTAGTTTTTTAACGATCTCGCGGCGGAGAAAAAAAAGACGAGCGGCTATAATCTGTACTCTCACAATCAAAATAAGAGTATCGTTATGAACTACACGTCTACACGCCACACGGCGGGCAGCCCTCTAAGTGTCAAGCGCCAAAGGTAAAAACTGCCCGCCCCTGGCGGGCGGCGCGCTTTAGTTTCGGTCCCTGTACGCAGGGCTGCATTATTATGACATAAATAATCATTACAATTATTTGGTTTGATGTTGTGCTCACGATCATTAATCACAATTAATAGAATTACAAACCTGCCAGCCAACATTAAAAAACATTTAAAAGGAGATTTTCCAGAGCCTCCCCGACATGCACATGTTGTACACACACACACACACACGCTAGGGCTGTTCATTAAAAGGGACTGGGCACAGCTCGTCCTTAGCCCAAATAATTAGAGTTAGACCGTTATTTACCTGCAAATGTTCACTACATATTATTTAATCTCATAGCGCTCCTCACATACATTTTAATGTGCGGAATGTGCGAAGGAACATGAGAAAGCAAAGACACTTAATCAATGAGAATTACCTGAATTTCCCTGAGATGAGAATGACCTTAAATGCGGGAGATAAGCAGGAGAAGTGACCGACGAGTAGGCTTGGGCAGTATGACTGTATTACGGTATACCAGGATATGTCGAAATCCCGCCGGTATCATTCTCAATACCGTGACGTCACAGACTGCTATTACACTGACACGGAGTTGATTGTAGTGCACAGCACGCGCCAGCAGAGGGTTACGTGGCTATCGTTCTGTGAGCTAGCGTTGGTACCTGGCTGGTGCTGGCTAACTGGCTATCGTTCTGTGAGCTAGCGTTGGTACCTGGCTGGTGCTGGCTAACTGGCTATCGTTCTGTGAGCTAGCGTTGGTACCTGGCTGGTGCTGGCTAACTGGCTATCGTTCTGTGAGCTAACGTTAGTACTAGGCTGGTGCTGGCTAACTGGCTATCGTTCTGTGAGCTAGCGTTGGTACCTGGCTGGTGCTGGCTAACTGGCTTATCGTTCTGTGAGTTAGTGTTGGTACCTGGCTGGTGCTGGCTAACTGGCTATCGTTCTGTGAGCTAACGTTAGTACTAGGCTGGTGCTGGCTAACTGGCTATCGTTCTGTGAGCTAACGTTAGTACTAGGCTTGTGCTGGCTAACTGGCTATCGTTCTGTGAGCTAACGTTAGTACCTGGCTGGTGCTGGCTAACTGGCTATCATTCTGTGAGCTAACGTTAGTACTAGGCTGGTGCTGGCTAACTGGCTATCGTTCTGTGAGCTAACGTTAGTACTAGGCTGGTGCTGGCTAACTGGCTATCGTTCTGTGAGCTAACGTTAGTACTAGGCTGGTGCTGGCTAACTGGCTATCGTTCTGTGAGCTAACGTTAGTACTAGGCTGGTGCTGGCTAACTGGCTATCGTTCTGTGAGCTAGCGTTGGGGGAGCATGTCTATGTTCCCCGGTAGCGATAGTCAGACCACCAGCCCTGATTCCAAACTCTAACCTTAACCAACTTCGAAAGAGGGCCTAAGCTTAACCAGTTCGAAACAAGGCGGACATTAATAATTAATAAAATAATAACAATTAATAAAATTTTCAATCAATCAATCGGGGAACATAGGACCTGGGGAACATAGAACCCGGGGAACATAGGGATGACCCCAGCGTTGGTACCTGGCTGGTGCTGGCTAACTGGCTATCGTTCTGTGAGCTAACGTTGGTACCTGGCTGGCGCTGGCTAACTGGCTATTGTTCTGTGAGCTAACGTTGGTACCTGGCTGGCGCTGGCTAACTGGCTATCGTTCTGTGATTTGTTTACTTGGTAACACGGGTTGCTAAGGAATTTAGGTTCGAGGTTGAAGAAAGTGCACTTTTACGTTGAAAGAACGGCCCTAATGTCAACGTGTTTCAATATAAGCGTTATGTATGGTGATAACGAGTATATTGTTACTTTTTTAAAGTACCAATAACCTCGTCTTGTGAGCCTTCTTCTTTCGTGTAACGTCAGAGGTTTTCGTTTTAAGGAGTTCTTTTCATTTATTTTCCGGCGTAAAAACGAGAGGCAGTGCTCACAGTACACGGAAACACCTGTGATTGGTCAGACGACGAAGCTGTGGAAAAGAGCACTTGATTTGATATTATTTGATATAGAGGAGGAGTGTAATGGACATCACACTCCATTGCATGTAATACAATATTGAATGTAATGTGTTTATCTGCTAGGGTACATGTTGTGTAGGTGCTTGTGCTTATGCAAGGCAGGAGGAGAACTCATGACTCTGCAGTTGTCTGGCTGACCGCTGGCTGACCGCCTCCTCCTGCTGACCAGACAACTGCAGAATCATGAGTCATAAGAAAATACCGTCCTGCAGAGAGTAAAAGGTACAAATATTGTTTATTTAGGATCCCCATTAGCTTTTGTACTTGACAAAAGCTACTCTTCCTGGGGTGCCACACTTAAAACAATATTCAAGACATGACATCATTATCAACATCATTAACAATCTCGTCCTCAGTTAAGGATGACTGTGTACAAGATACTTATCAGTATAAAAATAAAAAAAAAAAAAATTGTGCTTCCTGAGCAGCACTCACTGCCATAAACATAAATACAATTAACAAGCAGTCAAATGGTTTTCACCGCTATGCCATAAGCCTTAGGGTTCAGTGCATGCTTGTTAGTAGATGGTATTTTAATCTTTTCTTTAAAGTAGTTTTGGATTCTATATCAGCTAAGTAGCTTGGCAATGAGTTCCATTCCATGATAGCTCTGTAAGTTACAGAAGATTTTAGTAGATCTGTGGCGATGCCACAGACAGACATGCTGCTTGTCGACTGTTTGGTGTTGGTCAATAAGCTGCTAACATGTCGGTACTCAAAAGTTTTAAATAATACCAATGCAGATAAATAACACAATATAGTTATTTCTGTTTATCTTTTGTATTGTATGGCGATTCGATGTGCATTACATGAGATAAATGGAATGTAGAATGCGTTTGTATACTCATAGATATATAAAGACTAGACGCTGACCAACGGAGACCGAGGTTGACACATGGCGGCCATCTTGCTACAGGGTAGCACGCCCACTCATAACATGTATATAGTGCATGTAATATTGAAATAACCATAGCTTGCTCAAATTTCAACCGTTTGATTTGTTAAAAACGTCAGATGTAGTTATCATACTGCATACTTATAATGGACTTTCATATGAACATAATGTTTATAAAAATGCTTCCAAGCTAGAATCATAGCCACATTAATAACGTTTGTAATAAACCAAACCGTTTGGAAATCAGTCAAGATTTCAGCGAGTTAACAGTATTTGTTTGTGCAATTCTCGAAGTCAACTTCCTGTCTGTTGTTGCTAGGCAACTGCAGCGTGGGGGGAAACTGCCCCGCCTGGTACATTGTGTACGCTTCATTTAGTGCAGAAACGGATCGTTAAAGCGTCAAATTAAAGACTATCAAGCGGAATTTTCTTCAGTCCTTCACAATGCCAAAGAGCTGCTGTGTTACGCGTTGTACTAATGACAAAAACAGAAATCCAAATCGCAAGTTTTATACCATCACGGAGGGAAAAGTGGCTGGTGGCTAACGTTAGGCTAACTCGCTCTGTGTTGTGGTCGTGGTAGCTACATGCTAAGCTAACGTTAATTACATAATATCGAACCGATAGGAGCTTATCTAATCTTACGTGGATGTTTGATCGGGTAGTGGCACACGTGGTACCACCACGTAAGATTAGACAAGATTATTAGTACAAAACGTAACAGCAGCTTCAATTTGGGTATTCGAGAGATGGCCATGTCTGCAGGTGTTTTGTATGGACATTATGTCAAGTCAATCAGGGGGAGATCTTTGACTCATATCTCGCCTTAGAATCACCAGAAAGGCTTTCGAAATAGTGAAATGCCATGTTGGCCTCAATATTTTCAAAACAAATCGTACGAAAATGTTATGAAATGAAAAACGGACCTCAACGCATGCATTTGATGGTAGAAATCCGTATGGTCCCCCTATACCAAGATGGCGGCGGTCTCGTGACATCAGAGTGTCTTCGAGAATCACTTAGTAGTTAACTGTAGCAAGATGGCCACCGGTGAACCACTTGAGACTCCGCCTTGCGACCATCTTTATATATTATCTATGTGTATACTCACCATTTGTGATTGCAGTTCCTGGTGCGCAGGCAAAAGGATTCCCCAAACAACATGGACAGCCTGTAGTTCTGGAAGCTCCCATGGTTAATTGGAGGAGTTAGGATTTGCCATTTGCTTTGGATTGACCGTAGACTAAAAATTACTTGGGTTGGGGCAAAAACATTTCCAGGGTTGGGCGTTTTATTCCCCATGTAGCCCAATGGGGTACTGCATGGCAGTAATACTGTTGGGGTTAGGGGTTCCATCCCCTCTGTATTTGAATGGGTACTGCACGACACTGCCAGGGTTTGCTTCCCACTGGAGCCATACTACAGCCATTTACCATACTATAAGACACATGTACTCATTATTGTAGTTGCTCTGGATAAAAGCCTTCCAAATGCTTTTAACACTTAATCTGATACACCATCTTTGACCTCGTGTAAAAAAGACATGTTGGATCTCAATGGGATATTATACCTGGTTGAATAAAGGCTCAATAAATAAAATGCACTCTCAATGTGGTGTAGGAATAAGTCACAGCGTTGAATCCAGTTCACAGAGTAACGTCACGTCGCATGTCATCCCGTTTAGTCTTTCCTGTGCGTCTCCATTGTCTGCTGCCTCCGAGAGCAGGAACATCTTCAACAATAACCGGCTTCTCTGCTGCTTTTATTACTCCCCGCTATGCGTTCTACTATATCCTTAGGGCCGTTCTGTTTGACTGCTAACGTGAAATTTAACAAGGCACTGAAATCTAGTGGCATTGTAGTGGGGCTATAAATCTATAGCTTATTAATGATGCAGCAGTTGCTGCAGGATACTGTAGATACACAAGCCAACACAAGATACTCAACATGCTTAATACCATCATGTTTAGTACTAGGGGGAGTGTAACAATGCATCGATCCTAAGGTCGAATCGCGGTCAAATTAATATTGAACTAGTTGCCTGAAGAATCGAAGTGGGGTCAAATATTTACACCCCTATTATTGACCTATAGTCCATTCATGCCGAGTGAATCAGTTCCCCCAGCCACATTTGCCTTAACTGATCAAAAATGTATCGAACTCGAATAGTGGTCAAATGAAGCGATTTCATGATGAATCACCTGGCAGATGACAAGAACTTTATGAAATCTGCACCATCTGAATTGAAAAAGAAGAAAACCAACCTTTGTACATAATTTTTAGAATCATCTTCGCTACAAAGCAATCTTCCTTGCCTATACTACCTACTGTGCTAATGTCTTTACTACTATGCACCAAGACTGCAGCACCCAACCGTCGCTTTGGATAAGAGTCAGCTAAATTACTAAATAGAAAAACGGTAAGATATGAAAACATGATTTTTATTTTTCAAATTACAAACGGTGAGCTACATGCCCATGTTGACGTATTTGAGCAAAAAATAAAAAAAAAGGGTAAAAAAAAAAAAAAAAACATTATAGCGGCCTCATACCCAGCCACCGGCATCTCCATTACCGCGATAATGCGGCAATTAATTCATTTCTTTTTTTTATATAAAATGTTTCTTCCCCAAACACCGTCCAAGGCCTCCGTCCCTCTCGAAAAGTGATTTCAAAGTCCTGTCTCTCCTGGCGGTGAAATTGACGGGTTCTTCCGCCACACCGGCCTCTTCCTCCAACGCCTGTCCGTCGGTTGGGTTAAGATCATCCGTCGCAGGCACTTCCTCTTTGACCCAACAGTTTCCCATTGGTCCCCTCATTGTCCGTGTTTACCACTAGTCCGACTAATGGGCGGCGGTCACTCAGTCTGAGCCCGCCTCCGCTTCCTTCTGCTTCTTTTTCTTCTTCTTCTTCTTGGCGCTCTCGCCCACCTGGAGGAAGGAGGAGGAACCACAGGTTAGGCTAGAGCAGGGGTCAGCGACCTTACGTGTGCAAGAGCAGGGGTCAGCGACCTTACGTGTGCTAGAGCAGGGGTCAGCGACCTTACGTGTGCAAGAGCAGGGGTCAGCGACCTTACGTGTGCAAGAGCAGGGGTCAGCGACCTTACGTGTGCA
Organism: Notolepis coatsorum; assembly: GCF_963971535.1. Lineage (NCBI taxonomy): Eukaryota > Metazoa > Chordata > Actinopteri > Aulopiformes > Paralepididae > Notolepis > Notolepis coatsorum. The sequence goes on from NC_140166.1 coordinate 224,089,518, forward strand.
AGAGCAGGAGTCAGCGACCTTGTCAGCGACCTTACGTGTGCAAGAGCAGGGGTCAGAGACCTTACGTGTGCAAGAGCAGGGGTCAGAGACCTTACGTGTGTTAGAGCAGGGGTCAGCGACCTTACGTGTGCTAGAGAGGAACCTCCAGGGTTAGGGTAATGTTAAGTGCAACAAAGGAAGGCTTTAAGGGTTAGAGTAACATTAGGGATCAAAAAGCTTTAAGGGTCAAAATCAAATCCGAGAGAGATGTTTCCCGCTTAAAACGACAACCCATTAGTTATTCCTCGGCATTATGAAATGAGTTACAGTACTTTTCGGACTATAAGCAGCAGCTTTTTCCCCCATTTTTCGACCCTGCGGCTTATATAACGGTGCGGCTTATGTGACTCGACGTGACCAAACCCGAAAATGTAAAAATCAAAATATTGCTTTTTTGACTGCATTGAAATGTTATTTATCCGTTCCCTTATTTGCTAAACTTAATACAACTTGTAAATGAGTTAATTCTTGTTATTTGTCCGACAGTATTGTGTCCCAATGCTAATTACATAATATGGTAATTAAACATTAAAACACCTGCGGCTTATAGTCCAGTGCGGCTTATATATGTACATTCAATTTAGCTGCTGCGGCTTATAGTCAGGTGCGGCTTATAGTGCGAAAAGTACGGTAGTTATTCCTCGACATTGTGAAATGAGTGAGTTATTCCTCGACATTGTGAAATTAGTTAGTTATTCCTCGACATTGTGAAATTAGTTAGTTATTCCTCGACATGAGCAGGATGATTTTAAACGCACCTCTCCATCAGTCTCGGTTGCTGCCGGCTCGGGCACAGGCTCAGCCTCCCCATTGTTCTCAGCCGCTGCCTCCTCCACCACCTTCTGTTTCTTCTTCTTCTTCTTGTCCTTCTTCTCCTTCTTTACGTCCTCCGCGGACATGGCTGCGGGAGTCGCTCCTTCCTCACTGTCACTGGCCGCCCTCTTCCTCTGAAAGATGGGAGACGTTGTCAGGGGTGAAGGCATCAAGGTCAACACGGAGGGAAATAAAACAGTTTGCCGATGATCCACCTCTCTGATCCATGACTTACCTTAGCAGGCGTTGCTTCACAAGACTCTGCGTTGGGTTCTGGCTTCACCTTTTTGCCACTTTGAAAACAAAAACAAAAAGGTTTTAAAGAGCCGTTTCATCTTAACAAAATTATAATAAACCTTTAGCAATCTACATTTGATATCCTGCCAGTTGGTGATATTAGCAAACACTGCAACGGGAAATTGCTGTTCACATAAGTCACAATTAGCCAATTTAAGTTGCCATGTTTTAAAACAAACGTCAATGCGGCAGCTGAGAGCATGCTCACTCATCAGCTGAACTTTCCACAGTGATGGGCAAGAGGTGGAACGATCGTGCTACTTCAGAGTAGGCATTACTTTTATGAGCATCTAATAGTCTACACATTTCATACAGTCTATGGTTATTGCCGTGTTTACAGTCTATACTTGGCTTACTGATCTCTTTTGCATTGAAGGTCTCTGCACTGTGCTGTAGCCCCTCACCATGGGGAAAGTGTTTCATCCTTAAACCATGATCGTGTCCTTTTACAAAAGAGGTAGCTCACAGTATAATCAGATGAGTCTGCATATGTTCTACTGAGGAAATGGTTGCAAACCGAACATAGTAAGAAATGTTAGGAGTTGCATAGGCCAGTTATGCATGCTAACCGGGCAACTGTGATAACACAAGGCCTATGAAATTTAAACGATGGTCTGTACCAGTCAATATCATGACAGGCGATGTTTCAGTAGGGCCTGGGTGTCCCGTCCTTTTAATAATCCTGGTTACCTGTAGTCCACATAGCCGTCCTTCCAGTCTGAAGGAGTGCTGCCGTTTGCTTTGCCATGTTTGTCCAGAAGACCAGTCTTGATCATCATCTTCTTCTGGCTGGCCTGGTGAATTAACGGTATAAGTGAGCATCCAGCACGGTCTAAAACAAAGACTGCAAAGAGATGGTTCTGAAGCTCAACAACTACTGTGGTAGTGAAAGGTTAACCTTCTGTAGTGTGGTAGTGAAAGGGTTAAGCATGTTACAACGAGGGTTGTACCGAATGTCATTTTTGAACATTCGAAGCTTCTATTGAAGTATTCGAACGAAGCTTCGAATGTCTGTCGTCATATTTTATTTTTTAATAAACATCCTCAAACTAAATCCTCAATTTGAATAAAGTGATTCATCCGATTAAAAGTCTTTTTTGTATTAAATAAATTCTCTTTAATGAATATAACTGTTTCGTCAACATAAATCGAATAATGGCACGAAAGTGATGGTGACGTCTTGATGGAGCGCAGAGTGCCAAGCGGATGCAGATAGGATACATCATTTATGATAAATGTTTTATTTAAATGTCTATGAGTCATATACTATAATAGTATAATATTAGTGTAGCCTAATCTTTATCTGCAACTGTGAAGAAAACCCCCAGTGGTTTAAACAGAATGAATAGACATATATATAAAAAACAGTATTAAAAGTACATGTTTCTGTACATAATTCCATGCAAGTTTCTTTAATTATTGAACAGCCAAGCTTTCGGTCTGAAGACATTCAAAACAGCTTTTAATAACGAAAAAATAAGTGTGCAGAACACTCTTTGAGTGCCACCAGAGGCTTGTAACCAATGGGACAAGATAAACCTGGACTTTGAATTAACGAGTGGTTTTGCTGGTGGGGCCTAAAAGAAAAAATAGTTGGTTTCCGGTTGCCGACCGACCCTGCCGATTTAGGTGCGACCCAATTTATTTTATGAGTAAAGTTTCATCGAAATCTTAGTCAAACCTTTAGTATTATGGATATTAAACATGCTGGCAGAGTACATGCATCTATGTTGTTGTGAACATTTTAATTAAATAAAGAAATTCCCCATCCATAGTCGCCGTGGGAAAGAATCAAATTAAAAATTTAAATAAATTCCCTACCTACCCATGGCCTTAACTGACAACCAACAGGAAACGACAATATTTTCTTTTATGCCTGAAGTTAATAAAAATAAACTGTTGCATGAGCGCCACCTATATTTTTAACAGCTTCCAACAGGCTGGCATGAGCTGGGTAGTGTAGTTTTTTGAAATTTCAAAGTCCATCGAAAGCCCTGGGTCTCCTCTCCCTTAGGACAACAAACACGAACGACGGCGTCCAATTCATCAGGTTTCCGCCGGGATGCACAGAGATAATTATGAAATCATATTCCACTCAATCACACTTAAAATCATTGGTAAACAAATGTAGTGTCGAGAATACACTTTGACTGCTGTTTTAGGGTTACGGTCTTTACTATTTGCTACATTTGAAAAAGAAACAATTAATATAGACTGTCTGTATTGATCCATTTATAACGCAATATTAATTTCGGCCCACTACCGGGCCCGTCGGGCTTAAATGGTGATGCAGTACTTTGTATTAAAATGTTGATCCTGTAATTATCCAAGTTGGAAGTGTGATTTAAGGGGTAATCTAATGAGGAACTGGTGATTTCCCTACAAGCCATCAGACAGGGGTGATAGATAAAAGGTCACCATTGCACAGAATGCTGCTGCCATCTATTAGGTCATCATGTGGCTCAGCTTTAAAAAACACTCCCCGTATATATATTTCTAAATTGGATTCCTGCCACTTTTCATCCCCATTTTTATTATTATCCAAGATAAACCTAGTCTTTCAATTAACAAGCGGTTTTGCTGGTGAAGCCAATAAAAGAAACTGCAGCACGAGCGCTTACCTTGGGGCCCAGACCCCACTTGCGGGGGTACGTGTCCCGCTCCATGATGACCCTCTTGATCTTGGCCACCACTCCGTGGTCGCATGTGGAGATCACCGCTGTGGTCATCAGCGCCACCCCTGGAAGAGGAGGCAAGGCAGAGGGTCAGAGGCAAAGCTCAAGGCTTTAAAATACAGCTTATTTGCCCAAAAAAAAACTTTGTTTAGCTAAATTAGTTTGTTCCACCAACTTATAACTCAATTAGTTAGTTCTGTTCATAATAAAATGCAGGAAAAACAAACAATAGAAAAGAGTCATAATTTTGCATTATAAAACCCTTGAAAGTTATTTTATCGGCTAATTTGCATTCGATAAATCAGTATTAACCCCTTAAGCCCGAGCCATATTTTCAGAAAATTCGCCTAAAAGTAGATAGCTAAGTAAATGGAAGATTGCTCCACTTCTACAAAGTCCCTAGATACCAAGAACATGCAAATGGACCATGTTATTGTAATGAACCAAAAAGGAGATCAATTATACATTTCTTTTCCATCTTCCGACTGAACAACACCATGCTAACATTGACCAGACGTGAAAATTGCCACCGAGCTCATTCAGCACCTTCTTGATTTCCCTACAAGCCATCAGACAGGGGTGATAGATAAAAGGTCACCATTGCACAGAATGCTGCTGCCATCTATTAGGTCATCATGTGGCTCAGCTTTTAAAACACTCCCTGTATATATTTCTAAATGGGAGATTCCTGCCACTTTCATCCCCATTATTGATTATTTAGTCCCATTTATTTTCCTGGTTCAGCTACTCGTCATTAGAGCACTCAACATTCCACCAGTACCATTAGAACACGTGCCGCGCCCGATGTGTAGTGAACCACACCACTCACCTAGACATATGGCTTCTCCTTTGGTCGTTATGACGACGATATCCTGATTGATCTCAATCCCGTCCTCGTACCTCAGGACCCCAGGAAGCATGATCTTGGCTCCATAGCAGATGGCGTTTACCTGAAGAACAAGAACAATATCATCTTATAAGATTCATCCAAGGGCCAGGATTAATCATCTTGGCTCCACTGACTGGAATATGGGGATAGGAAGGATTAAATACTGGCAAAGATAATCACTCTGCCAAGCGTTTTGTTTTATTTCATTTAAAGTGCCGGCCCAGCACTATTCTAAAGAGATTCAAAGGACACCTTCCCAATCTCAATCCTCCTGGGCGCTGCTTAGACCTATATGCAGCGATGGCGTCCTTGCAAAATAGTGTTGCACATAGCGGAAGGGGAGGAGAATTCCAACTGAAATGGCAGCTGATACCCACAGTCTCAGTCCTGTGATCCAGACTACTGGACAGCATGCAGCTAGTGATGCACCAGTTTAAATGAGGAACACTAAAGACAAGTATTGGTGGTGGTTTTAAGCCCAATGCTTGAAATATTGAGCAAGCTACTCTGGCCTCGTTGTGTAATCAGGAATTGTCAATCTTCTTCGTCTCCGCCGAGGCCCCCCAGCCCTGCCCCCGTCTCCAGCCCGACACCCCCCCAGCAGAACACTGGGGCGGCAGGGCAGAGGCGGGAGCACAGCGGCCACTCGGGGCTAGAACAGCCAGGAGCGCCACAGAGAGGGGAAGACCTCGGCTAGAACTCAGAGAATGGATAAACACTTTCATCATCTTACACAAACCAGAGGCGCCTTTAGAAAAAAAGCCCCAGGGTTCATTTACTAGAGACTAGTCTGACCGAGAGGATGTCACCAAGTGGGTTCATTTACTAGAGACTAGTCTGACGAGAGGATGTCGCCAAGTGGGTTATTTTACTAGAGACTAGTCTGACCGAGAGGATGTCGCCAACTGGGTTATTTTACTAGAGACTAGTCTGACCGAGAGGATGTCGCCAAGTGGGTTCATTTACTAGAGACTAGTCTGACCGAGAGGATGTCACCAAGTGGGTTCATTTACTAGAGACTAGTCTGACCGAGAGGATGTCACCAAGTGGGTAGGATTTCCATTGGCAGACTACCACTCAGAAGCCCAATGATTAAAGGTGCTATAGATAACATGTTTATGTAGAGTGATAATACATCAATATAGCCTCTTTTTTTTTAAGTGCAGAATAAAAAGCATTGCTTTTCCCCAAAGAAATATTCATCAATAGATTTTTTTTTTTATTAATGTTTAAAATGTATGCCGTTTGGCCTCTCCTACAAACAGACCACCCTTCTTCCAGCCAGACACACGTCACCTCCCATGCAACCACAGCACACGTCCATCCGTCTGGTGAGACACTCACCGCGCTGTCCTTCATGACCAGCCTCTTGAAGGAGATGAGCAGCTTCTCCAGGGGGTAGATGACTCTACGGAGGTACGCCTCGTCCTTGTTGTGGTCAAACTGCCACTGGGCGTCCATCACGTCATGCATAGTGACCATGTTGTCCTGAGGGAGAGAAACGACACGGGTCAACTACTACGCTTCAAAATTACTACTACACTTCAGAATTACTGCACTTCAAAATTACTACTACACTCAATTACATTTCAAAAAAGGTATTAAAGTAATGCCCTTATCCACAAAAGCTTTATTCAACATTTTGTGAAACACCTTCGAACAAACCCTTTTTGGAGGCATCAAAACAGTCCTCAGAATTCCATTGTTTATAATCATTATTAGAATGTCGATTTCTCATCATTCCAAATCACATCAGGTTAGATTGTACACCTCACACACACGCATGTTGCCTGGAGATATACCAAGTGTCCATCAGTGAACACCATGGAAGACGAGTCACTCCAGGCAGGTTTCTGTGCCAAAGGTTAATTACCAGGACTGGGGAGGAGCCCAGAACTGAACTCAACACTTTGGAAGCCATTTCCCCAAACATTAGGTACTACAGGCAGGATGACGGATGCAACCAACACAGTTTGGAAACAATACCCAACTAAAATATGATAAATGTATGAAAGAGACATGTGTTCTAGAGACATTAGGTTGGAGCCGGTGAACAAAGAGTTTATATTTAATAATCCAAACTAATAGAACAAGTCTACACTGGTCGGTGAACGACTGGGTTGGTAATGTATCCAGTAGGGCTGCACGATTTTCTCTCCAAGAATTGAGATCGCGATTCTCACACGATTTATTTTTATCAATAAAATAATGTATTGCACTATTAACATTATATCAAAGTGCTCGACTTAAACATAACATATATGAAAGTGCTTGACTTAAACTTAAGTCTCTTGTTACATACAAAATAACTCAAGTCAGAATCGACATCATTTTAAAAAGTCAAGTAAAAAATTATATGCTTTTTTGTAAAAGTAATCATTTAGAAATTAGATCGCATAGGTCTATGAATCGAGTTTTTTTATTTTTTATTATTATTATTATTATTATTAATCGTGCAGCCCTAGTATCCAGCATCAGCAAACGATGACCATCCGTGTATCCATGTTGTGCCTCACCTTCTCCCCCAGGACTCCCGAGCGGACTCGTCTCAGCTCCTGCATCTGTCCCCCCACACCCAGCAGCAGACCCAGGTGGACACATAGCGTCCTGATGTAGGTCCCCGCCTCACAGCTCACCCAGAAGATGCCTGCAGAGGACAGACATGAGATCAGGGTTAATCAGTCTGTCTGGGTCACGACTGGAGCAGCCAACAACAAGTATTCAAGTTATTGATTCATCTTAGAGCGGATATCAACAAGTATTCAAGTTATTGATTCATCTTAGAGCGGATATCTATTTAAGTTATTGATTCATCTTATAATTGCTAAGACAATTATTAAAGTTATTGATTCATCTTAGAACTGCCAAGACAATTATTTAAGTTATTGATTCATCTTAGAACTGCCAAGACAATTATTAAGTTATTGATTCATCTTAGAACTGCTAAGACAATTATTAAGTTATTGATTCATCTTAGAACTGCCAAGACAATTATTAAGTTATTGATTCATCTTAGAACTGCTAAGACAATTATTAAAGTTATTCATCCAATGAATAAACTATTTTTCTTCACCAAAAAACCCAGACTATTGAACATTTACTACTCCTGAATACATTGGCCAATACTGAATAAGGAGGTCTGGAAGCCATCAGACAGGGGTGATAGATAGGAGGTCATCATCACACGTAGTGCTACTGTCATCTATAGAGTCATCATGTGGCTTCAGCATCAGTTATAGAGGGATTAAAGGGCCACGTCGCAGCTTGATTTTAACCTGAATCCAAACATGGCTGAGTGCTGTCCTCCTCGCAACAGAACCCAGGGATTAAAGCAAAAAAAAATCTCCTGACTGAAATTTTGTTCAGGCCAAGTCATATTCTTATTTTAACCTCCACTGTATTTCTTTTTAATAGCGTTGGCGTTTTAAGGGAGCCTACTTGTTTCGGTTTCGTCGATAATCCAATGTACAGTTACCCCCCCACCCCGCCTACCCAACCCTTCCCTCCCCAACCACCTCCAATGTACAGTCCCCCCCCCCTCCACCCAACCTCCTCCAATGTACAGTTTCTTCGTCAAATGTATATGCTCTCTTTTTTAGACTCTTATTGTATCACAAACAATACTGTGTAAATCTGGTACGTCATAAATGTATAGATGTAGCAGTATTATCTATCTGTATGTCATGTATGTCATATATGTTATGATGAATTGAAAATGGGGGACCCTGATGTAAAGAGGAAAGTCTTTCTCTGGTCTGCAACCCCTTGACAATTGTGTGTATTGAGCTGTACTGTATTGTACCCATTCTGCAATCCGTTATAACAATCAATCAATATTTAACCGATTGCAGAATGGGTACAATACAGTATGGCTCAATACACACAATTGTTAAGGGGATGCAGACCAGAGAAAGACGTTTGTCTTGTTTACATCATCAGGGTCCCCCATTTTCAATTCAGTGACATTTATGACATGCATGACATCATGACATTTATGGCATAGGGACATACTACAGGTATATAGTACTGTTACATTTGTGACATATACGATATGCAAATATACAGTAATGTTACCCATAGATCCTGACAGAGAGAATATATACGGTGGGGAGGAGACTATCTACAGATACACCTGTGTGATGTTGCTACGGAGTTAAGCTAATAAACGTATACTCACAACCACAGCAGGGGACTCACATATTGTACTGTGAAGTAACACGACAATGACAAACGTGTTGTTTCCGTTTTTCTTTTTGACATCGTTGCGGCACACGGAACAAGTTAACTCACCACTACAGCCCCCAGTAGCGCTGCCTAGCCAGTCTCTTCAAACGTCCTCTCCTCTCGAAACTTTTTGTTAGGTGGTCCCGCTGATCCTTTTCATCTGAGAACCCCGCGGTGGGTTCTCTTTTTAGTGGCCGGCTTACTCCTTCCATTTAACAGACGCTATTAAGCTAACGTTAGCTAATCGGTATATAGCAGCGAGTGCAAGCAGCGTGGTGGCTGTGACGTTGGTAAACAAGCAGTTGACGCGTGAGGCTGCAAAAAAGGCGACCTGTCTCTCGAGTCGCTGAGTGATGATGACTGCTTGGCGCGATAGGGAAAAAAAGCCCTTTTCCATATTTGGCGCCTCTGATTGGCTCAATTTTGTTTCAATCTGTATGCATCTACAAATCATGCAAATACTTCCGTCAGACTGCGAATCAAATGGACGGATCTCCCCAATCAAATTGACGGAAATCCGTCTGGAGACGGAATGCTTTAATGCATGAGAACCACAGGATTCGGGTAAACATTTGATGAAATGCACCTTTGTTTACAAGTTAACCAGTATACCGGTAGATTAATCACGACAGAGTATATAAAAAATACATAAAATAAATAAAAAAACGTATTCAAATATAAAAACCAAAACCCTGGTGTGTTCCTTACCCAGCCTCCTCTCTGGGTCGTATTCGATCAGTTTGCTCTCGTAGATGGTACGAACTCTCAGCTGTCGCTTCACAGCTGCTATGAGGGGAGGTCTCTGGAACAAGGCTCCAGTCAGAGTCTCTATAGCCTGTTGGGGGGGGGGGGGGGGGGGTACTTGGGGGTTACTGGACAGCTAGTATCGCATAGCCAGACCTCTCTCCACACCATGTTAGCGAGAGGTCTGGCTGGAACCCATCATTCCGGTATAGATAAAAATGGCCTGGCTGGTTTGTATTTCTTTAAACCAATCACAATCATCCTGGGCGGTGCCTAGACCTAGCGGAAGGGGAGGAGAATTCCAACTGAAATAGTCGGCCAATGGCAGCTGATACCCCTACTGGACAGCATGCGGCTAGTGATGCACCAGTTTAAATGAGGATCTGCAGAGAGTGGGGTGGTGGTTTTATGCCCAAAGCTTGACATATTGAAATGAAATTGACAGGTCATAAGGACCAGGGGGTTTATTTCTTATGACCAGACAAAATTACCTTCATATTTTCCAGTTCCATACAAAGTTCTACGACATCCATTTTCCACTGCACTATTCCACAACTGGAGAAACTGCTCCAAGCTACCCTGGTCTCGTTGTGTAATCAGGAATTGTCAATCTTCTTCGTCTCCGCCGAGGCCCCCCAGCCCTGCCCCCGTCTCCAGCCCGACACCCTCCCAGCAGAACACTGGGGCGGCAGGGCAGAGGCGGGAGCACAGCGGCCACTCGGGGCTAGAACAGCCAGGAGCGCCACAGAGAGAGGGGGGCCTCGGCTAGAACTCAGAGAATGGATAAACACTTTCATCATCTTACACAAACCAGAGGCGCCTTTAGAAAAGCCCCAGGGTTCATTTACTAGAGAGTGAGACTAGTCTGACTGAGAGGATGTCACCAAGTGGGTTCATTTACTAGAGACTCGTCTGACCGAGAGGATGTCACCAAGTGGGTTAATTTACTAGAGACTCGTCTGACCGAGAGGATGTCACCAAGTGGGTTAATTTACTAGAGACTAGTCTGACCGAGAGGATGTCACCAAGTGGGTTGGATTTCCATTGGCAGACTACCACTCAGAAGCCCAATTCCCCCTTACCCTGCTACTATCCGACGGCACCGTCTCCTGCCGTTCCAAGTTAAGCCCCGCCCTAGAGATGATTGGTTTAAGAAATTCAAAACACGGAACACAATGCATTACACTTCACAAAATATACGACTGCTCATTTCCAGGTAAATCTAATTTAAAACATTAAAAGCAAAGATCCTAATCACACAGTCACTTACCCTAACGAGCGTGTGTTCATTCTCTATAGCATTGTGCAGCCGAACTATTCCCACATACTCTTTGCCTGCAACACACAGCAGTAGAGTAGTAAGGATGGGCCGTCTGGTTTACTGTTTTGACATCAGTCAAGAGAGACAGAGAGGGCTAACCATGGGTTCAAACAGGTCTGGGATCAGTTCAATGTATCAATCCTAAGACACTTGACAATGACATTACAAAGTTTGTCACATCAAACCTATTCAGAGAAACATTATTATATTACTACATTCATATTATTCACATCCTCAACACAGTGAACTGATCCCAGCACATCATGATATAGATGCATCGAGTGAGAACTTCCCATCAACACCACACAGCCAAAGTGTTCCCACCGCTACCCATTACAGAAAATACAGGGCTACATGTCGATATAAACGATTACTCTACATAAAACAGTCATCTATAGCACCTTTACACATTACTGCTGTGGGAAGTGATTGAAATCCAACCTCTTTACAGAATAAATCAGGAGCCTCTAGGTGGCAGTATACACATGAGAACAGTCGATCTCTGCTACACATGTCGTAGAAGGAGATCATCCGCCCGCACATGGCATGGGGGGGGCCGTAGAGGAATGGGATTTTCCCACTAGTGCTGACTCGTATGCATCTCAAACTCTTAACGCAAAATGAAGAAAATAAAGCCCTGTGACCTACCGGCGCTCTGCTGGGACTTGACCAGCCTCGTGGCTCTGTCCACACAGACGATCAGACAGCCCGTCACCTGAAGAGATACGAGAGATTCCTTTATTGAACGCCTTGGGATTTTCTTTGAGTAGAACTCGCAGGAAAACAAACGTCTCCATTGGAACAGAGTGGAGAGAGCGACCCGTGTGCATGTGATCAGAATGTTTAAATCGTCCTTGTTGTGGCCGGGCCCTCGGTCCGTGCCCCGGCAGACCACCCCCCCGCCGGTCGCCCGAGTAGAACACTGGGACGGCCAGGAGGAGGGGCCGGCCGGACCCCCCGGGACCAGAACGGAGACGGGGGGCTGCAGGACCAGGGCCCACCGGCACTCAGAGAATGGATAAACAGGTTCATCACGTCACACGCTGCTCACGTTTAGTCTTAAGAAACACCTGGAACTACTTCAGTTCACAGGACATAGCGAGGTGTTTGGGTTTCCACCCCCCCTCCCTCCCTTTTTTGTCCTTTCCCCATCTCAACTTTCAAATAAAAATATTCTATGTTGCAAATCTGTCAAAAAAAAACTCTTCTGCCCAGTTTGTATCGGCAACATGGCATCATGGGGTGGGGGGGGGGTACAGGTATGGGCATGGTAATAGTAGAAAATGCATAAATACAGGCAATACAAATTATAGTACAGTAGAAAAGTAAAAATAGGCAGTGTAAACAATATAATTAACTGACTAGCGAGTAGGCAGTGATCAAAGGTGCAGATGAGGGTCTGTATGCCCTCATCAGTTATATTATACATTACAATAAATATAGTTAGAATAAACACTAGAATCTGAATATATACCATGAGTAAGTAAAGTACACCGTATACACGAGGTACCATAACCGACGGGATACAAGTCATACCTTGGGGTCCAGAGTGCCGCTGTGGCCCGTCTTCTCCACGCGCAGGATGCGTCTGATCCAGGCCACCACCTCGTGAGACGACGGGTTGGCCGGCTTGTCCAGGTTGATGAAGCCACACCTGCGAGCGAGAGGCAACGGTGGAGTGTAGAAGAGTAGAGTGAAATAGAAGGGCAGAGAGGAGTACAGAAGAAAAACGTTATTTATAAAAATTAAAAAAAAATTAAAAAAAAGTGAAAACGTCCAGCTAATCTCCTCGACGTGAGCGACTGAGCCATCAGACTTGGGTGATAGATGAGAGGTCATCTTCGCACGTTGTGCTAATGAGATCTAATTAACTCATCATGTGGCTCAGACAGTTCTGACACACAAGTTCAGATGATCTGGATGGTTCTGTTCAGTCCTACCTGACATAGTCCTGGATGGTTCTCTTCAGCGGGTTGGAGCCGTTGGCCAGTGGAGTGTAGTGAGCCGTCCTGATGTTCAGTTTGTCAAAATTCTGTGAGGAAAACAGAAGCCAACATATAGATCAGTTATATTCATATCCAATATGAATTGAGCAGCAATAATATGAAACTGGATGGACTGATAAAAGGCTGTCATGTTCCGACATCCACATGTTACGTTGTGGAAAACAATGAAATATAAAATGCACGAGGTAAGATACTACAACTAGTTTAGTTTTTAACGATTAGATTAATAATTTTCTTTGAGTAGAAATCGCAGGAAAACAAAACGTCTCCATTGGAACAGAGTGGAGAGAGCGACCCGTGTGCATGTGATCAGAATGTTTAAATCGTCCTTGTTGTGGCCGGGCCCTCGGCCCGTGCCCCGGCAGACCACCCCCCCGCCGGTCGCCCGAGTAGAACACTGGGACGGCCAGGAAGAGGGGCCCGCCGGACCCCCCGGGACCAGAACGGAGACGGGGGGCTGCAGGACCAGGGCCCACCGGCACTCAGAGAATGGATAAACAGGTTCATCACGTCACACGCTGCTCACGTTTAGTCTTTAAGAAACAGGCTAATCTGGAACTACTTCAGATCACAGGACATAGCGAGGTTTGGGTTTCCACTGCCACCCCTGTTTTTTTGTCATTTCCCATCTCAAATAAAAAAATATATATGTTGCAAATCTGTCAAAACGTCTCTTCTGTCCAGTTTGTGCAAAAACCCCTTAAGTTTGTTTCCCTCGCTGCCTCGACGACATTACTGCAGTGCAGCAACGACGTGGATCTGTCGCAGACACACGTGACTTCACTGCTCTGGGAACACTTTAAATTTAAGCCGAATTAGACCATTTTAATAGTTAATTGCAATTACTTGTTATGGGAGAATAATCGCCATGACAACATGCCATAGTTGCCAGTGTACCACCATCATGCACGGCTGTTGTAACTGATAACTTGTCGAATGTATCTGCAACATGGTCACCCAGACAAATCCTTCATTGACTTCATTAATTCACATGAACGTGTTTTTAATAAAGGGCTCGTCGCTCCTCCTCACCTTCAGCAGCAGTGGCCACTGAGACGTGTCCAGACTGGCCACTCTGGACTCCGGCTTGATGAGGAAATCCCCACTCTCTTGAATGTCCTACAGCGGGAAACCAAAATCACATGTTATCCTTCAGAACGGTACAGCGTCTGGATCTAGAGCCTCGTCCAGGACAGCTTCCACGGGGCCCCAAGTTACTTTGTGTAAGCGTCGTAAAATGGAGCCAAAGGCCTCAAAGTCCATCGAAAAATAGACAATGGTTAAAATAACACTATAGGCTTATGGTGTAGCAGTGTAAAAGAAAGATAATTTTGCCCCCTAAAAATCACTCAATAAATCTGCCGAATGGCAAGAAAATGTATTCAGAAAATGTGGATTCTATGGGGAAAGGTTTGAATATGACCACAGCTATTATTAATGAGCCAAATAATGCAGGATAAGTACTAGAACTTATCACTGTATTGCACTATCGCAGGACCTTAACATGTCTTTTACCATGCATTTTAAACTTTATGTACTACATTATACCCGTTATGTTTTATTCTTATTACTTGTATTATTGCACAATCGCTGCGGGCATGACCACCCGCATTTCACTGTATGCCGTGAAAAATAAAACTCTTGACTTGACTAGAATGAAAGACAGATTAGGTCATCTCCATTAGACATTAGGAAGCTGAACCATGTAGGCCTGCTTGGGGACATCTCTGATCATAACAGAATAGCAGACTTTGACTGGACAAACTTGACAATTGTTAAAACGTTGTGTCCCGACAACTTACCCCGACTTCATCGTCAGCGACCCTATTCTTGTCCCTCTTCTTCTGCTTCTTCGCCGATACTGGAGGGAGATCAAAACGATAAGTTAATATACAGTTATTAAATCATATAAAATAAAGTTAAAATGTGCTGCAAGTATACATTTTGTTTAAATAAGTGTTAAATATTTAAAACAAACATGACAGCCATCACTGATCTAGATCTATGATGAACTTTGTGCTCAAAACACAAAATCGACTAGACTGCAGTGCTTTCTCCCTGCAGCCTTTTCCTCAGGCCAGTCTTTTACATTAAGCACACCCCCACAGCCCAAATGAAATGATAACATATATATATTTTATACATTTTTTTTTAAATAGTCTAGTTCATAGCAGCGGCGGCGAATGCATATATAGGGGAAACACTGAACAGTGTCACCTCGTCTAAGGTTCAACCAAATGGAGGAAAGAAACCACGTGTCTCCTCCTCCTGCGCCACACGTGGCTGCAACGTTGATTTAGCTCAACGGTCACATTATTAGGAGGACGAAGCCTGAACAAGGTGATGATGTAGAAGAGTGAACCGGTGTTTATTAGCAATCAATCCACATTTCAAAACGAGTGATATTATTAACGTCAATACAGATTAATAGCTGGAGGCCATGCGTGCATGACAAGACGGCCACGTTTTTTTAGAAGCTATGTGACTTTACAGCGTACTTTTTTTTGGGGTTGGGGTTAATATTTCGAAAACGTTACAAAAAGTAGCACAGAGGACATTGAATGTTAAAAACTGATTATTATTATTATTATCCGGGTTATTAGAAAGATCCCAACCGCTCGTGTCTGCGGGGCCTTGCAGCAGACGTGGAGGAACATTAGCAGCAACTACTACTAATAACTTTAATAGTTTCCCTACGTCGTTATTATTCGCTGCAGTTTGGAATACAATACGTACGTTTGCATTAGCGAGATAGTCCGTTGGATAATTTGTGTGCAAATAGAAAAGACGAAGGGCCGGGTTGTTGCGACGCACTGACTTACCTTCTGTGTCCGCCATCTTCTTCTTCACTCGACAATGTGCTGCAGCCTGTTGGACCCGCGTGCTGCTGCTTCCTACTTCACCCCGAGGACACCGGAGAGAAGGAAGGGTCATCGCGTCACCGCGTGGAGCGCGTGGGCGCGGTCTCGAAGTCAACTTCCTGTCTTTTTAACTTTCTGTCTAAGTGCATCATGTCTATGGCTTGGGGGGGAAACATCCATGCACTTAGAATCACCAGAAAGGCTTTCGAAATAGTGAAATGCCATGTTGGCCTCAATATTTTCAAAACAAATTATATGAAAATGTTATGAAATGAACACGAATGTGATAAGATGTGTAATAAAAACGGAGCTCAACGCATACATTTTGATCCTAGAAATCCGTTTGTTTCCCCAATACCACGATGGCGGCGGTCTCGTGACGTCAGAGTGTCTTAGAGATAGAATTTTAATACAGGCACTAAAGTGTGCCAACGCTGTATTCTGACGTGATGACCATTCCTTCTTTTATAGTTTCCTTGCTTCATCCTCGAACTCTTTCCGCCTTTTTCCCTCCTTCGGCAACTTGTTGTGTGGCTCCCAACGGGAGCCAGCGCCACCTACCGCCTGGCATCAGAAATACCACGTGTTGATTTGGGATCTACTAGTAAAATCCTCTCTCTCTCCTACATCTCGACATTATAAGCCACTAGTGAACCTTTCTCTTCCTCTCCTCTACAACTTAACATATATGTATCATAATATATATATAAATATATATTTTCAACTCTGTCTGAATATACCTGCATATAATCTTTCTATATAACTATACACCTGCATATAACTCTGTATGATAGCATGCACAATAATGCTGTATATACCGTATACATCTATTTATGTTTACTGTATATATATATTTATCCACATCTGGTTTCAAGTTTCTTTAATAGTTGTCATACAGAAGTACAGAATACTTTTATACAAAATGCTTCTTACTGTTACACTCCAGAGACTGTGCAAGACAATATAAGTATGAAATAAAATAACATAGTATAGCATGTAAATTAGAAGTAAAAAAAAAATGAGGTCACAGTGTTCACTGTTCAGTATAGACATATGTACAATGTTCGATGCAGAATAGACGTAACTGAGTTACCATATAATATACAATACTATGCAGTGTACTAATATACAATACTATATAGTGCAAGGCAGAAATGGGATGAGGTGCAATTTAGGTACAATTTACAGTAGGTGTACGAGTTGTAGTGCAAATCCTTTATCAATAAATATAAAGTGTGTTTGTGTGGTTTAAGTGAGTGTGTGCGTGTGGGTGTGTGTGCTGTGTGCATTTGATGGTTGTTGCATAGTGTTTATTGTTCGTTTAGCAGCCTGATGGCCTGGGGATAGAAGCTTCTTCTGAGTCTTTCTGTGCTCGCCTTAAGACTCCGGTATCGCTTGCCTGACCGCAGCAGTTCAAAGAGGCAGTTGTTCGGGTCTGTATATACCTGCATATAATCCTTTTTACATATCTGTAGATACTATATATATATATCTGTACATAACCCTTACCTACTCGTACTAGTCATATCACTGGCCAGTATGACTTACTACCATATGTCTTTATACCTTTATCACTGTACATAATAATACTACAACTCTGTACACACTGTACATCTGATTAGCAATATTACTCAGTAGTACTCTTTATATGTTTTATATCCAGTTTAATCTCCTGTACATTGTATATTACTATTGTACTTTACTGTTAGATTTGCACTCTGGTTAGATGTCAACTGCTTTTCATTGTACTGTACTTGTGCTGTAAATGGTAAATGGCTGCATTTATAATAGCACTTTTATCCAAAGCGCTTTACAATTTGTTTCTCACATTTTACCCATTCACTCACACATTCACACACCGATGGCAGAGGCAACCATGCAAGGTGCCAACCTGCACATTGGGAGCAATTAGGGGTTAAGTGTCTTGCTCAAGGACACTTCGACACGCTGCCCGGCAGGAGCGGGAATCGAACCGGGAACCTCCGGATTACCAGACGACTGCTCTACCTCCTGAGCCACTGTCACCCCCAAGAATTCCATTATATGCTGTATAATGACGAATGACGATACATTTGAATGAATCTCTCTCCCTCCTACAGTTAGACACTATATATGTGATAAGATAAGATGATAAGATGATCCTTTATTGGGGCGGCTACGTGGCGTAATGGGCAAGGCGCTCGCCACGAAATCTGGAGACGCTGGGCTCGCCTGTTCGAGCCCAGCGCTCCACATTTGCTTTCAGTTTAGCTGGTCGTCCGTACTAATACACATTGGCCGTATTAGGGGGTGGGAAACTGATGGGTGGGGATCGGGCGTTGTGGACAGCGACTCCTACAGGTCGGTTGGTGCACCTGCGCAGTAGAATCAGGAAGTGTCGGGGGCAGCGTGAGCCTCCCACGCGTTACTCCTCGCCACTGAGAGATCGAGCTGCGCAGGTGAAAAGATGCGACTGCTGTTACCTCAAGTACCGGAGGGGACTTGTGCTATGTATGACTTAGTCCACATTGCAGCCGGCTTGTGGGAGGCAAGAAACAGCGTTCGTGACAGGGGAGGGTTGAATTGGATGATACGAAATTGGGATGGGAGAAAAATATAGAAAAATGGGAGAAAAAGTGGATCAAAAAAAAAAGATGATCCTTTATTGATGGATCACAGTCTATGTGGGTTTGGAGATGGATTTTGGGTTTTCTCTGGTGAACTGTCAATCACCAGACACCAGTTAATTGCCATGTGTGTGGGCTTGATTGCCACCTGATTGGTGTCAGGTGTGCAGTGCCTTTAAGGATGTGTAGCAGGGTGGATTATCCCTGCTTTATGGGAGTGGTTGTACACGGCCACCTGGTAGTGAGAACGCAGCAGAGCTGAGTCCAGCTGGGTCCCCGACTGTAGGCCAGGAATGTTGAAGTGGAGGTTGAGCCGCAGGAGTGGATGGGATTCACTGACCTAGGAATGGTACGCTGGTCCTTCTTGCCCTCCAGGGCGATCAGCAGTAGCTCTCCACACACCCACACTTCCCCCAATACTTCCTGAGCCCTCCCACACCCGATGGCAGTAAGATGGATGATATATTCGCTCCCCAAAGCAGTACCCTTCCTTAATGATGAGTGGAGACCTTTCACTATGAACTATAGGCAGGGGGTAGGGGAAAGGGTTAAACAATAATGAGCATTACACGGAGAGAAAAGGGTTAGACAGAATGCACATTAAAGACACACACACAGTGCTCCCATTTACGTCTCCTTTACTGAAGGCTTATGCATGTTACACGTTATCGCATACCTATCAAGGATACTTCCACACTGGGCACCTAGTGCTCTCACTCTATATTACAGACACAGTAAGAACCTCTTCCCTTTAAGGGTTATCTACTGCTCCGCTTCGCTGTAGGTGGGGAACAGGGTAAGGAGTAAAGGAGTTCAATGGGAATTTTTATAAAGAACCACACGTTATTATTACACTCAAAAGAAATTGACAGTGGGCCCACGTTAGCAAATAAAAGTCCTATCTAAAGCCGGCTTTTCCCCAAAACAATAAATGGTCGGGGCGCCCCTAGACACTGCTGCCAGCGTTAGTTCAAAGCACCGTTTATCTTCGCCCTTAGAGCCTGCGCCACACAGTGGAAATGTCTACAGATAAAGTTTCAGCACTCGAAGCGCCGCTGTACTTATCCAAAATGGCGGGCCTGCTCTCACCACCAACCGTCCGTGTGGTAAGATGGCCGTCGGGAGATCCCGCGATAACAGGCAGCGGGGCGGGGTAGACGCTGGGCAGGTGACTGCTGGGGTAACGGCTTGGAGGGGCTGGAGGAGCGTGCAGTGTAGTGACGTCCGCTGCTGGGCTGAAGGGGTGGGCCGACACGCGGGCTAAACTGTGGTGCTAGCCTATAACTGAAGCTAAGCTGTGGGTCATGGTGAACCCCCTGTCATGACGCCTATATGCAGCTAACGCAAGGCGGACAATATCTACCACCTGGTCTTCGGCAGTCGCTCGTCTGCTGGTTCATTCACAATGTCTCTTCCGCATTAACCAAACGCTAAGCTATCGCATACTCATTAATAACCCAATTTGTAGCCGAGTTTATCTTTCGCATGCTGAATCTCCGGAGCTCCAGCTCCGTGCGTCCTCCTCCCTCTGTGGAAAATGATGAAGAGGAAGCCCCTCCCTCGGCACCGCGCTCTGAACCCATCCTTCTTCACCTGTGTCTCCCTGCCCAACGTGACCACCAGCGCCCCTGGCGGCACCTGTATCCTGTCCCACTATGAAGTGCATGTTAGGATAGAGAGAATCAAAGAGATCAGCAAGTTAACCGTCAATGTCAGGAT
This sequence comes from Notolepis coatsorum, assembly GCF_963971535.1. Lineage (NCBI taxonomy): Eukaryota > Metazoa > Chordata > Actinopteri > Aulopiformes > Paralepididae > Notolepis > Notolepis coatsorum. The sequence goes on from NC_140166.1 coordinate 224,109,712, forward strand.
AGGGATGATCAAGAGCGGTCAGCCGGTTACACAACGTCCTCGCGAACACAGGGGATGCAAAGAATTAGCGTTAGACACATTGAATAATAGTCAGTCATTTTCAGGTGTCTACATATGCTTGGTTTCCTGTGTTCAGATGCTTGTTCATTTCATGTTTCCCCAACACTAGAGGAGTGCCCCAAGTACATCTTTCTAACTGTCTAGGGTTATCTTTGTTTGTAGTGCCACTGCTTTTGGTTTCTTGGTTGTTTTCAACTGGCAGGCAGTGGTCGTTATTTTGTTACTTTTAATTAAACTATTAAACTAATTTACTCTCGATAACTAACTAAATTAATATGTACAAAACTGTTTAGAGTTTTTGGATGTGTGTGAGATTATGTGCAAAATAAATCAGCATTGTTTGTTGGTGAAGTGCCCCTTTAAGACGAACTAAATCAAACAATAATCACTTCACCTGTATTATTCCACATTGTTAAACAAATAATGTCCTTTGCTTCACTGTAGTGATTGGTTTGTTCACGTTGCTTGTGGCCAATCAGGTGATTCTTTTGAACACACTCTCTCTTGTGTTCTGGTCCTTAAATAACCTCTATTTATAGAGTATAGTAGTATAGTATCGTGCAAGTATAGACCTGTTCACCGACGACGTCGTGACAAATATGTGCACGCAGAGCCGAGGCAGAAAGGGACGTAATCCTGGTCAGAACAACGGGGCAGACTACAATATATTTGCATTTGTTAGCCATGCTAGTGATCTAAACAATCAATCCATGCGAAAACTATATTATGTAAAAGGTGAAAGACTCACACTCACAGTCATGCTGATTTGGCCAAATGACATCCAGACGTTTTCGTTTGAAACAACTTTTAGTCAGGGGAGTGCCATGGTTTCTCCATAGAGCCCCGTTGTACTTCTTTTGGCGCAGCAGCTCGCGCAGGTCCGGGGTGTAGTGAAGGACCCTCATCACCCCGACAACAGTCTGTTCAAGCTGCTGCGGTCAGGCAAGCGCCTCCACATACACGCAGCAAAAACAGAGAGACTCAGACTCCGCTTCTTCCCCCAGGCCATCAGAACACTGATCTCTCCACACACACACACACACTCTCACACACAAATACACTACAAAAAGGTCACTTTAAAACAGAACTGTATATTTGTATATTTAACTCATTGCCTTTATTTCTTAAGCTTAGCATTGTATTTAATTCTTATTACTTTTTTATCATGTCTATTCTATTTTATTATTTGTATTTTTGCACAATCGAGGCGGGCATGGCCACCTACATTTCACTGCATGTCTCATGTATGTATAATGTGACAAATAAAACTCTTGAATCTCTTGAACCATGCCAAAGTGTCAATCTTTAGGACATTGTATCACTGTCCCCTTCCTTTCTATGCTTCCATAAACACCTAAAACCCACCAAGTCTTCCCCTTTACCTGCACCTCACAGTAGAACTTCCCTGAGGAGAAACCTTCCTTTCCAAGGACACAGGTGTACGACACTCAAACCTCTCTGGGTTATTGGGGAGATCCTGCGGGCGTTGCTCTCCCAGCTCATGTGTGTCCCATCCTCAGACAGAATGAGATGTGGGGGTTTGCTGTATCAGCATCCAGAGTCACATCCACTGCAAACTTCTAGATCATCTTCAGTTCATCCATCTCTTCATAAAGAATCTTCTCCAGCTGATTCACAGCTCTCAACACACTCTCTACAGCGAGGGATGGACAGCTGTGGAGGAGGTCCTCAGTGTGTGAGCGCTTCTCCAGCTCAGTGCTTCTCCTCCTCTGGAGCTCTGTGACCTCCTGCTCCAGCTCTTTGATGAAGCCTTCAGCCTGTTTCTCTGATGCTCTCTGATTCTCCTCTATCACCTCTGTGAGCTCCTCTCTATAGAGCGCACCATTATTCATTGAAAATGGGGGACCCTGATGTAAACAAGACGAAAGTCTTTCTCTGGTCTGCATGCTGCCGTACTGTATTGTACCCATTCTGCAATCTGTTAATAAAGTTTTAATTTCAATCAATCAATCAATCAATCAAACCAGAGCCTATATACATATACATGGCTTACAATTCCCTGTCAAGTTTTACCTTGTTTTTCTGTGGGCTATCAGAGAAAACGTATTTTCAAGATACATTGTTTGTCAAAGACACAATGTACATTGTGTAACAACCATAGAAATAGAATAATGTACAGAATGGACATCTCCACATGGAACACGGATATGCAACACTGGAACACGGATATGCAACGAAAAGATGCACCCGTCTTCAAGGCCTTCAGTAGGTTTTGTGATCTGCATGGCCTCAGCCAGCTAATCACCCAACCCACACGTGTATGTGAATCAACTCAGACTACCATTGACCTCATTCTGACCTCCGACAAGTCCAAGATCTCAAATAAAGGGGTTATAGCATGTGGGTTAAGTGATCATTATATGATATTCTGTACCCGAAAAAAACTAAAACAAAAGGCTGGCTGCCACAAAACAGTCACATCTAGAGACCTCAAAACCTACTCTAGCGAGGCCTTCAACCTTGAACTGGAGAGTCTGGACTGGTCAGATGAACTCAATGGTACACTGGTTGACGAAACATGGCTTGGTTTCAAAACCAAATTCTCAGCAATACTAAACGACATGGCCCCCCTAAGAACCACCAGGGTAAAAAATCGCGCTGAGCCGTGGATGCACTCCGAAATACTGGCCGCTATGAAAACCAGAGACAAAAAATGCTCTGAGTTTCGTAAAAGTCAGTCAAAGCTTACTAAAAGCACGAGCAGTGAACTCCAAGCCCACGTGACTGAACTCAAACTAGAAAGAAACAGACTAAGAAACGACGTAAACTCCATGATCAAAACTGCAAAAAAGAATTTCATCAATGACAAAACTGAGGAAAACAAAAACAAACCACGTGAACTTTGGAAATTACTCAATAATCAACTAGGATGCAGTAAAAAACTTAAAACCAGATTCTCAAACATAAACATAAAAACTGACAACACGCTCATCACAGACAAGCTGGATGTAGCCAATTACTTAAACATTTTCTTCACAAACATAGCCACAACACTGGTAAACAAACTACCCTCCCACTCAGGGCTTTATGGGGTAGAACACATAGTAGCTTTCTACAAAAACCTAGGGGTCCGCAAGGACGACTTCAAGCTGGAAACGGTAACAACAGATGAGGTACTCAATAAACTGAGCGCCCTCCAACCTAACAAGGCCACTGGCCATGACAACATCCCCTCCAAATTCCTCAGAGACTCAGCAGCCGCCATCACACCAATCATCACACACATAATAAACCTCTCCATAAAACAGGGACACGTCCCCAAGGACTTCAAAATTGCGAGGGTGACCCCTCTGCACAAAAAGGGCAGCAAATTAGACCCAGGCAACTACCGCCCTGTTTCTATTCTCACCTCCATCTCGAAAGTCATGGAAAAAATAGTCTACGAACAGGTCGAAAAGTACCTAGCGGAAAAAAATCTAATCTACGAATTCCAATCTGGCTTCAGAACATCCCACTCCACTGACACATGCCTTCTCTATTTGAATGACCACATCAAACAAGAGGTGGACGCAGGCAAATACTGCGGCATGGTCATGCTGGACCTACAAAAGGCCTTTGACACGGTCAATCACTCCATTCTGATTGACAAGCTAAAAGCAATTGGTTTTGATAGTCTATCAGTGAGCTGGATGCAATCCTACCTTGAGGGGAGGGAACAGATGGTGGAGGTAAACGGTACCCTATCCCCCCCCCTCACAGTGAGCTGTGGTGTTCCACAAGGAAGCATACTAGGACCGCTACTGTTCCTAATTTATGCAAATGACATGTCGTCAGCTTGTGACTGCAACTTGTTCCTGTTTGCGGACGACTCAGCCCTGCTGGTCTCTGACAAGAACAAGTTACAGGTTGAAAAAACCCTCAGCTCGGAACTAGGCAGAATCTGCATATGGCTCGCTGATAACAAACTATCATTACACATGGGCAAAACAGAGTCCATTCTCTTCGGTTCAAATAACAAACTCAGCAAGACCGACGGCTTCTCAGTTACAGTGGGTGACAATATTGTCACAAGGAAAGATGAAATTACCTACCTGGGGTCCATCCTAGAGGCTAATCTCTCCTGTGACAAAATGGCATCCAATGTAATAAAAAAAGTCAACCAACGAACTCGATTCTTGTACCGGATCTCCTCTCTGGTAAACAAGAACACCCTGAAGACTCTGGCAGGAGCACTCATTCAGGGGTACTACGACTATGCTTGCACCTCATGGTACCAAAGCACCTCAAAGGCGCTAAAAACAAAATTACAAACATCTCAAAACAAACTGGTCAGACTACTGCTTGACCTTACTCCTAGAACCCACCTCACCCCTGCCCACTTCGACAACCTAGGATGGCTTAGAGTAGACGACAGAGTACAACAACTTGCAATGGGCCTGGTCTACAAGATACACTACACGACCAAGGTACCCATGTACATGTCAAAATACTTCCCAAAGGTCAGTGAATACCACGATCACAACACCAGAGGGAGCTCCACAAATCATGTCAAACCCAGATTCGGCTCAAATAAGGGACTAAACACGTTTCGCAATTATGCCACATCAATGTGGAACGCCCTACCCAAAGCTGTAAAGGAATGTGGATCACTACCCACTTTCAAAACCTCTCTCAAGGGACACCTACGGGAGACTGCAATTCAACACTGGCCCCTGTAAATATCCTAACCCAATCATTCCAACCCCCTCCAATGTACAGTCATTTACCTAGTATGGTTTTGTCAATAGTTCAATGTACAATTGTGTTTGTTTGTACAGTGTCTCCTCCCCCCCCCCCCCTCAATGTACAGTGTTACTTGTTTATACAGTATGCCCCCCGCCCCCCCCCCCCCCCCCCAACCACCTCCAATGTAAATTACCCAGTATGGTTGTCAATATCCCAATGTACCCAACCCCCCCCCACCCAACCTCCAATGTACAGTTTCTACGTCAAATGTATATACTCCCTTTTCTTGACTCCTTCTGTATCACAAACAGTACTGTATTTGCAAATCTGGTATGTCATAAATGTATAGATGTAGCAGTACTGACTATCTGTATGTCATGTATGTCATATATGTCTATATGAATTGAAAATGGGGGACCCTGATGGAAACAAGACAAACGTCTTTCTCAGGTCTGCATCCCCTTAACAATTGTATGTATTGAGCCGTACTGTATTGTACCCATTCTGCAATCTGTTAAATAAAGTTTTCATTCATTCATTCATTCCATACACATCAGTGGTCTGAAGGTTAAATGATCAGACCATGGGGACCTGCATGACATGTCTGTCTCTCTACTGGTTAACGAGTCACCGACTAGAAGCACTATTGGACCACTGGTTGACGAGTCACCGACTAGAAGCACTATTGGACCACTGGTTGACGAGTCACTGACTAGAGGTTCAGCACCTTTCATACAAGAATTGCAGTTCAAAGTGCTTCACAGCAGTAAAATAGACATAGGCATAAAATGAGCATAAGTTTGACAGAATAAAAGCAATGCATAAAATGCAGACATAAGATTAGCATATAATAGACTAGAATAAATGTATTCTTATGTCTGGACATTTTGGGCAACGTCATCAAGTAGCTATAAGCCTGTATAGCTTCAAGGTGAACGTTAGGAAATGGCTTCTAGAAAATGTCCCAGAGTAACTCAGGCGGCTTCCTCTTTTAGTGTATGAGATCTGTACATTTTGTACATATTCTATTAATAATGTATTTGACTTTTTGGTTGAATTTTTAGCAATATAATTTTGTGCTATCCTTGGTCATTTTAGGATGCATGACTTGTATTTATTGTACTGCATGTACTGTATTTTAATAATTGTCAAATAAACTAAACTAAATACATCACCACATACAGTACAACGTTATCGTAGTAAAATGACTTCTTCCAACGTCAAAAGCAGCTTATTTTCAAAACATAATTATATTCAACCGCCGCTCCATACATCCTCTCAGCCCACGGACGCGTCCCAAAGCCAAGGACGGTATCCGTGGCAACAAGTGTCATTGGGTTCGACGGGGTATAATCTCTCAGAACTCCATTAGATGTGTATACGGTCCATTGGTGTCCAGTTTCAACACCTGTCTGTTCCCATACGTGCCGTGTTTTACGGTCGCACCAGATCCGGTCCCCGCTCCGGTCCCCACTCCGGCCCCCGTTTTCCCGGCGGCCAGCAGCTCTTTCTCGCACAGAGACACGAAGTTGCTGTAAAGTCTGAGTCCGTCGTCTTTGCCGACGTTACTGTGGTACTGCATGGCCTTGCCCTTGGACTTCCCCCCCAGCGTGGCCTGGGGCACGACCAGCACGCTGCCCGGCAGCTCCAGCACCGACACGTACCTCCCGGGACCCGACTCACACAGCCGCAGGTTCAACAGGCTGGACACTGGAGAGGAGAGGAGAGCGGGGGAAGGACAACCAAATTAAGTGAAAGGGTTAATCCACTGAATTGCCCACGGAGTCTCCCTGGATTGTCCAGAGATCTAGGTTTATCAATCTGCGCATGCAGAGTTCGGGAGTAGGTGCGGGAAAGTGACTATAGCTCGGCCGAGAAAGTGCCGATCGACTTGGGATTGGTCTCTCCGTGTTCAGGAGACTCAGGCCGGGCGTATAAAAGTATAACTATTGGATCATGTCTCCAGCACCCCCACAGCCGTAGCTCCAAGCACTTAATGTCTTTGGCTCTCATCCACATTCATTCATTCATCTCCCCTCCGGCCCCCCTCTCTCCCACGATTTCAGAATACCGGAAGTGTTGCGGTGGTCTATAAGAACCGATAATGACTTATTCTCACTGGGCACATTTAAAAAAAAAAATAATAATAATATATATATATATATATATATATATATATATATATATATATTGCATATATTGATCCAATTCTTTACTTTACCAGAGCAATATAGAATTAGATCAACAGTTTGGGATCAATAGACAGATATTGTATTGGGGAAATTCCTGGGCAGCCTGTTGTCAGTTGGATAGCTAGCTAGATAGGTAATTGTGACCTCGAAATCTAAAAAATCTGAAAATGTGTGTATCACTACACCCCTATAATAACACCTGTGTGATTTTAAACTTGTTTTGAATGCTGACAAAACAAAACTCATGTTGTTTTCAAATGTAAAGACAGAGAACTTTCCACCCATCACCTCTCCTCAGGGTTCTGACATTGAGTCAAATATCTAGGAATCATAATTGAGGATTCTCTCTGTTCCTCACATTCAGCGACTGGTGAAAAAGTTGAAATTGGATTTTCATTTTAGGAACAAGTCTTCCTGCATACGATAGACAGAAAAGGAAGACCGACGGATGGACGGACGGACAGACAGACAGACAGACAGACAGACAGACAGACAGACAGACAGACAGACAGACAGACAGACAGACAGACAGACAGACAGACAGACAGACAGACAGACAGACAGACAGACAGACAGACAGACAGAAGGCCACTCACCCATCTTTGGGAGGATTTCATCTGTTGCTCCTTTGAAGAAGCAGATGTAGATAACCATTCCTCTGTCAATCTAAGATGAGCATGCAAAACCAGATTCAAACTGTTATGACGTGTGTTACAATACTGTATGTACATCACAAAAGTGTCCCAGTGTTAGACTAAGATGCCCAAGATGCAACACTGAACGGCACAGGAAGAAGTCCTTCATTCAGACAGCCGTTAGACATTATAACGCATCACTGTGCCTCACTGCATCACTGAGCACAGAGTGACAGTACTACCTAATCTTCCTGGACTTTTACTTTTACTTTTAAACCGACATTTTGTACAATTTTACACTTTTTTCTGTACACTTTGTATATTTTGACTGTAGATTTTATATTTTAGAATGTATATACATGGGGGCGGCTAAGTGGCGCAGTGGGCAAGGCGCTCACCACCAATGCAGGAGACGCTGGGTTCGAGCCCAGCTCTCCGCGTTGCTACCAGCTTGGCTGGTCGTTCATACAAACACAATTGGCAGTATTAGGGGGTGGGAAGCTGGTGGGTGGGGATCGGACGTTGTGGACAGCGACTCCTACAGGTCGGTTGGTGCGCCTGCGCAGCAGAATCAGGAAGCGACGGGGGCGGCGTGTCCCTCCCACGCAGACCCTCGCCGCTGAGAGATCGCGCTGTGCAGGTGGGAAGATGCGACGGCTGCCTCCTCGAGTACCGGAGGGGACTTGTGATGTAAGGCTTAGTCCACATTGCAGCCGGCTTGTGGGAGGCATGGCCTAACAGCGTTCGAGACAGGAGAGGGTAGAATTGGACGATACGAAATTGGGATGGGAGAAAAAATAGAAAAATGGGAGAAAAAAGTAGATAACATAATGTATATCCCGGACCGTATTTTTATTCTTATTTGTGACATGTTTACTGTGAGTGATCTGTAGTGCCAAATTTCCATCGGGATGAATAAAGTATTTCTATTCTATTCTATTCTATGTACACTGTTGTTACATGGTGTGTCCAGTAGAGGGCTCTAGGTTCACAGGATGTTTGGCGTGCAGAGTAGGCATAGATGACTAGGGGTTTTGATTGATTGATTGAAAATTGTATTAACAGATTGCAGAATGGGTACAATACAGTACAGCTCAATACACACAATTGTTAAGGGGATGCAGACCAGAGAAAGACTTTAGTCTACAGAAGGTAGCCAAATAAGGCTAAAATAAAGAAAGTATCCTAACCCTAAATAGGGTTCTTGAAGCTTTCATTTAAGTTACATTTAAGACTTTTTAAGACCACTTTGAATATAATGTAATTAGATTAAAATTGCATTATACAGCACAGGTACAGTACAACAAGGAAAATAAGTTTGGCATCCAACCAAAGTGCAAATGTAACAGAAAACTGCAATAGAAATAGACAACGTACAGGTGATTAAACTGGGTACAAAATATACAAATTAGTACTACTGAGTGTAGTGCTAATCAGATGCATGTACAGAGTTGTAGTATTAATTTAATATGTACAGGTATAAAGACAGAATGGTAGTAGTCATACTGGCCAACCACCTCCAATGTACAGTCCCCCCCCCCCCCCCCCCCACCTACCCAACCTCCTCCAATGTACAGTTTCTACGTCAAATGTATATACTCTCTTTTCTGGACTCTTTTTGTATCACAAACAGTACTGTATTTGCAAATCTGGTATGTCATAAATGTATAGATGTAGTACTGTCTCTATCTGTATGTCGTGTATACATGTCATACATGTTATGATGAATTGAAAATGGGGGACGGGACCCTGATGTAAACACGACGAAAGTATTTTCTCTCTCAGCTCGGAACTAGGCAGAATCTGCATATGGCTCGCTGATAACAAACTATCATTACACATGGGCAAAACAGAGTCCATTCTCTTCGGTTCAAATAACAAACTCAGCAAGACCGACGGCTTCTCAGTTACAGTGGGTGACAATATTGTCACAAGGAAAGATGAAATTACCTACCTGGGTTCCATCCTAGAGGCTAATCTCTCCTGTGACAAAATGGCATCCAATGTAATAAAAAAAGTCAACCAACGAACTCGATTCTTGTACCGGATCTCCTCTCTGGTAAACAAGAATACCCTGAAGACTCTGGCAGGAGCACTCATTCAGGGGTACTACGACTATGCTTGCACCTCATGGTACCAAAGCACCTCAAAGGCGCTAAAAACAAAATTACAAACATCTCAAAACAAACTGGTCAGACTACTGCTTGACCTTACTCCTAGAACCCACCTCACCCCTGCCCACTTCGACAACCTAGGATGGCTTAGAGTAGACGACAGAGTACAGCAACTTGCAATGGGCCTGGTCTACAAGATACACTACACGACCAAGGTACCCATGTACATGTCAAAATACTTCCCAAAGGTCAGTGAATACCACGATCACAACACCAGAGGGAGCTCCACAAATCATGTTAAACCCAGATTCGGCTCAAATAAGGGACTAAACACGTTTTGCAATTATGCCACATCAATGTGGAACGCCCTACCCAAAGCTGTAAAGGAATGTGGATCACTACCCACTTTCAAAACCTCTCTCAAGGGACACCTACGGGAGACTGCAATTCAACACTGGCCCCTGTAAATATCCTAACCCAACCCCCTCCAATGTACAGTCATTTACCTAGTATGGTTTTGTCAATAGTCCAATGTACAATTTTGTTTGTTTGTACAGTGTCTCCCCCCCCCCCCCCCCCTCAATGTACAGTTTTGCTTGTATATACAGTGTGCCCCCCCCCCCCCCCCCCCCAACCACCTCCAATGTAGATTACCCAGTATGGTTGTCAATATCCCAGTGTACCCAACCCCCCCCCACCCAACCTCCTCCAATGTACAGTTTCTACGTCAAATGTATATACTCCCTTTTCCTGACTCCTTCTGTATCACAAACACTGTATTTGCAAATCTGGTATGTCATAAATGTATAGATGTAGCAGTACTGACTATCTGTATGTCATGTATGTCATATATGTCCTGATGAATTGAAAATGGGGGACCCTGATGTAAACAAGACGAAAGTCTTTCTCTGGTCTGCATCCCCTTAACAATTGTGTGTATTGAGCTGTACTGTATTGTACCCATTCTGCAATCTGTTAATAAAGTTTTCAATCAATCAATCAATCAATCAATCAATCAATCAATCAATCAATCAATCTGGTCTGCATCCCCTTAACAATTGTATGTATTGAGCTGTACTGTACTGTACTGTACGACCCATTCTGCAATCTGACTGTTGAATGAATGAATGAATGAAAACTTTATTAACAGATTGCAGAATGGGTACAGTGCAGTACAGCTCAATACATACAATTGTTAAGGGGATGCAGACCAGAGAAAGACTTTCGTCTTGTTTCCACCAGGGTCCCCCATTTCCAATTCATCGTACACAACAGTAACACGTACTGTTAATAAAGTGTTCAATCAATCAATCAATCAAAACGGGTCCGATGGTACAGATATATAAAAAATAAAAATAAATCATTTTGAGTGAGTGAGTGCATAAACCATAAACCATATTAATGAATGTTTCGTCGCACCTCGACCCATTGTGCCTCCGACTGGTCGTCAGCTGGCTTCACCTGCAGTGTGGCGTGCAGGCACTGCTGAAGCACAGTCCTGGCTTGTTGTGTTGTAGCTGCTTTCTCTGTCATCCTCTGCGCATTTAATTACATGCAGATGGGAGGAATGCAACACACATATATGAATTCACCTGTGGCAGGTTTTAAATGGTCATTTACAGTTAAGAAACATGCAAAAACGGAAACGAAGAGTAATTGTTCCAAGTTGTGTTGGTTGGAGTTGATAGAACTCTTACTTCCGCACGACGTTTTCCGACGTCTCCGTGCTGCATTGCGCCACTCCACTGTGCGTAATACTTACGCATAGCGTTAGACAGAAAAACGCCCCTCCCCCTACAATAACTATGAATTTAATAACACAATATATAATAGCTAAATATAATAATTTATATTTATATCACTGTGAAAGGGGCTCAACACTTCATGTTGACCATATGAGTGCAGTATACGTACTATAAGTGAGATACTTGCATGACAGTGGAAAGAGTGAAACACATTATATCCATTATTATATATAATCTCATTGTTCTAACTTTTAGCAAAGAAAATATTAGTGATATAAAACTGTTCTCCATTTTACTGGGGACCCCCCCCCCCTCCCCCCAAGGACCCCTGGGGGTCCCAGACCCCATTTTTAATTACTTGATGGTGATGAATCTGTAATGCAGTCAAACAGCGACCTCTAGGTAAAAGAGCCCTACTTGGTATTTAAATAACAACAACAACAACAATGATAATAATAATAATACATTGGATTTATGTAGTGCTTTTCTAAACTCTGAAACTAAAAGGATGGTTGGTGGTGGTTAAGGAAAGACAGTGGAGAAATGGGTCTTGAGGCAGGATTGGACAATTAAGAGAAACTCTGAGTCTCTAATGTCTTGGTGGAGAGAGAGTTCCAGAGCCTGGGAGAGAGACTCTGAGTCTCTAATGTCTTGGTGGAGAGAGTTCCAGAGCCTGGGAGAGAGACTCTGAATCTCTAATGTCAGGGTGGAGAGAGAGTTCCAGAGCCTGGGAGAGAGACTCTGGGTCTCTAATGTCCTGGTGGAGAGAGAGTTCCAGAGCCTGGGAGAGAGACTCTGAGTCTCTAATGTCTTGGTGGAGAGAGAGTTCCAGAGCCTGGGAGAGAGACTCTGAATCTATAATGTCCTGGTGGAGAGAGAGTTCCAGAGCCTGGGAGAGAGACTCTGAGTCTCTAATGTCTTGGTGGAGAAAGAGTTCCAGAGCCTGGGAGAGAGACTCTGAGTCTCTAATGTCTTGGTGGAGAAAGAGTTCCAGAGCCTGGGAGAGAGACTCTGAGAGTCTCTAATGTCTTGGTGGAGAGAGCTGTCCCGGAGCCTGGGAGAGAGACTCTGAATCTCTAATGTCTTGGTGGAGAGAGAGTTCCAGAGCCTGGGAGAGAGACTCTGAGTCTCTAATGTCTTGGTGGAGAGAGAGTTCCAGAGCCTGGGAGAGAGACTCTGAGTCTCTAATGTCTTGGTGGAGAGAGAGTTCCAGAGCCTGGGAGAGAGACTCTGAGTCTCTAATGTCTTGGTGGAGAGAGAGTTCCAGAGCCAGGGAGAGAGACTCTGAGTCTCTAATGTCTTGGTGGAGAGAGAGTTCCAGAGCCTGGGAGAGAGACTCTGAGTCTCTAATGTCAGGGTGGAGAAAGAGTTCCAGAGCCTGGGAGAGAGACTCTGAGTCTCTAATGTCTTGGTGGAGAGAGAGTTCCAGAGCCTGGGAGAGAGACTCTGAGTCTCTAATGTCTTGGTGGAGAGAGAGTTCCAGAGCCTGGGAGAGAGACTCTGAGTCTCTAATGTCTTGGTGGAGAGAGAGCTCCAGAGCCTGGGAGAGAGACTCTGAGTCTCTAATGTCTTGGGGGAGAGAGTTCCAGAGCCTCTGAGCTGTCCCGGAGAAGGCTATGTCCCCAAAACTACAAAGGTTGGACTTGGTGGTGGAGAGAAGTGATGTGTGGGTTGGAGTTCAGATCCAGATCCCTCTTGGCAGAGCCTGAGGTGACGTGTGACCAGCCTCCCATATCCTCACTGAACTCCAACCCACTCATCAGACGAAAACAAAAAATGTAAACAAAGTACAGTATGTACCAGTGCCACTAGGCCTAGGGTACAAGACAAACTGCCCTGTAGGCCTAGGGTACAAGACAAACTGCCTTGGTAGGCCAAGGGTACAAGACAAACTGCCACTAGGTCTAGGGTACAAGACAAACTGCCACTAGGTCTAGGGTACAAGACAAACAGCCACTAGGCCTAGGGTACAAGACAAACTGCCCTGTAGGTCTAGGGTACAAGACAAACAGCCACTAGGCCTAGGGTACAATACAAACTGCCCTGTAGGTCTAGGGTACAAGACAAACAGCCCTGTAGGTCTAGGGTACAAGACAAACTGCCCTGTAGGTCTAGGGTACAAGACAAACTGTCACTAGGCCTAGGGTACAAGACAAACAGCCACTAGGTCTAGGGTACAAGACAAACTGCCCTGTAGGTCTAGGGTACAATACAAACTGCCCTGTAGGTCTAGGGTACAAGACAAACAGCCACTAGGTCTAGGGTACAAGACAAACTGCCCTGTAGGTCTAGGGTACAAGACAAACTGCCCTGTAGGTCTAGGGTACAAGACAAACTGCCCTGTAGGTCTAGGGTACAAGACAAACTGCCCTGTAGGTCTAGGGTACAAGACAAACTGCCATTAGGGTACAAGACAAACTGCCACTAGGCCTAGGGTACAAGACAAACTGCCACTAGGCCTAGGGTACAAGACAAACTGCCACTAGGCCTAGGGTACAAGACAAACTGCCACTAGGCCTAGGGTACAAGACAAACTGCCACTAGGCCTAGGGTACAAGACAAACTGCCACTAGGCCTAGGGTACAAGACAAACTGCCACTAGGCCTAGGGTACAAGACAAACTGCCTTGGTAGGCCTAGGGTACAAGACAAACTGTCACTAGGTCTAGGGTACAAGACAAATTGCCTGCCTTGACCCTATGTAGTCGGTCTCGTATTGCTCTGCGTTGTGTTTCAGATTCTACCCCTGTTAAGGGATTGCCCCGAGTGGGAGTTGAACCCCGGTCTCCCGCGTCGCGGGCGGCATCACAGACCACTATACCAAGAGGTGAATTCACCCGTAAGTAATGGGTCTGATGTAAACAAGACAAACGTCTTTCTCTGGTCTGCATCCCCTTAACACTTTAACTGCCACACACGAGATATCTCGGGTTTCCGATAGTTATGTTGAAAGCCATTTTTTTAGCGATCTGAAATCATATTGCATCACGCGAGCCTACCCGAGTATACCCGAGCACCGCCGGCGATCATATGTGGAAAAAAGCGCCCCCTATCGTCTCCCAGATGACATAAGGGATTTTGGAATGGACTCAATGAAAATGGATGGGGAAAAAAATCTGGTACTCCACATTTTCCAGTCCACTGATCCAGCCGGGGTTACCACAGTTCATTCTGGAGCCTCTCAGCCCCGCGGAATCATGTGTACTACTGTATCACGTTGGATCCATACACTTATCGATTTTTTCGAATGGTGATCAGGAATTGGAATATACCAGTTATATACCATCTGATGTCAGGTAAGGAATCTATGTTATCAGTGTTAGGATAATCAGACAAATTTTGATGAAGATATAGGCTGTTTTGTGAAATGGGCTCTTTCGGTTTCACTGTAAAAGTCCAAGAGGAAATCAATGCAGCGATTATCCGTGCACGGCCCGAATGTGCTTGCGTGCACGTATAATATTGATCATCTAGCGTTTATTTGAAAACGATTCATAAATAGGCCGACGAATATCAACGTTGTGGAATATTCCAGTAAAAGACGATTTTCATAGAATGGTCCAGAATGAACTGTTTTTTATCTCAAAACGGGTGCGTTTCTAACTGCTCTGAAACGGAAATGAAGCGATAAAAAACCAATCTGCCTTGACAGCACTGACTGGAAAAGTAGTCTTTGATAAGAGACGGGCAGATTCGACACATAGCCATAATTTAAAACATAGATTAGGCGATATTAACGTTAACATTGAAGTGGACCGTGGCATCAAGGGGGTAAAAAGGAAAACCCGGCGTGGCACTCAAAGTGTTAACAATTGTGTGTATTGAGCCGTACTGTATTGTACCCATTCTGCAATCTGTTAAATAAAGTTTTCATTCATTCATTGGATGCCTCTGGGGAGTGAGTTTACTTGCAGTACCGCTAACATCCACAGTCACTTCACAACACTTGACGTCCAGCGTGACTGTGGATATACTTGCGGTACCTCCGTTACACTTAGGTCTAGGGTACAATAAAAACATCCTTGGTAGGTCTAGGGTACAGGTCAAACTGCCACTAGGTCTAGGGTACAAGACAAACTGCCTTGGTAGGCCTAGGGTACATGGCTAGCCCCAACCAGACTGAACAATGGAGACAAGGCATACATCTAAAGTACTTGTCGAAAAGCTCAGGAAGGGTTGCCAGAAGAAAGCTTCTGCATAAGTAAGCGCAGGCATATCCCCAAAATGTTGGTGTGCCTTTAAGAAAAAGTGAACTATTCAAATAAAGTAAAATCAACCTCAACACTGTAGGCAAAAAAAACAAAAAAACAAAAAAAACACACAGTCATCTCTACCGTTAGGGCTGTGTAAACGGGCCTACTATAATTAAGTGCTACAGTTGTGGCATCTACTATACTGCTTGCTTGTGGGTCTCGTCATCCCAGCCGCAGTGAGTGAGCTCACACACTACATCATTCATTGTCATCCATATCTGTCACACAGGACCGAATTCCTCCTCCCCGTCCCTTCTTCCAATCCCCTTCCTGATCCCGCCCGCCGGAGGGAGTTGCCGTGTCACTTACCGGGCGGCGTGTATATTTTCCCTAACGGAGTTGCACTTCCGCGTTCGGTTTGCGCGATCTGATTGGCCACTGACGATTTTTAAAACGTCCGTGGCCAATCAGATCGCGCTAACCGAACGCGGAAGTGCATCTCCATTGGGGGAAATATACACGCTACCGCTACCGGGCGCGCCCCTCTCCTCCCCCCTCTCTCGTCGCCTGCTCGCTCGCTCACTTCCCACACCGCCCGCTCTGGCTCTGTCTGTCTGCCCCGCATTCCCTCACCATTACTACTTTAGCCCCTAAAAACCCCACATATCACGGCGAATCACACCGAATAAACGCTCGGACAACATGGTAAGGATATTTACGCGTGTAAAGCGTTCGGCGGCTTTGAAATCTGAGTGGCTGAAATAACTTTTTTTTGTTTTGTGCTAACTTTTTGTGTGGTGGTGTGGTACTTTTGCGTTTGTACTTTCTCGCTAACGGTGCCGCACCGCGCTAGACTAGTTAGCCCGGTTAATACACCCGCGACTCGACTAGTTAACGGTATGCTTTGTATTAAGGTAACGTGTCCTATTGTGTGGACATGTTTCGTGGCAGTTTGTTAAGTTCAACTGTGATTTCCTCCTTCTAACGGTTCCATTTAGGGAGACTGTCACAGCAGGGCCTGGCGGCCATTTTAGCCTCATTCTAGTGTCACTCTGCCCGTTCTGCTTCAGCTAACGGCAAGGCGACTGTACAACGACGGAAGGGTCCTCCACGTCACTGTGTAGCGCGTGAACGCAGTGTCAAATGTGGAAACGTTCAGTTCTAGTATTATGATGTAATGACCATTCCTTCCTTTTCATAGTTTCCTTGTAGCTAACGGTCCACTAATGGTGCTCCTAGCGTTAGCTTAGCATAAGGGGCTAGTATTCACAAGTTCAATTTCAAGTTAGTATGTGAGGGTCTTTTGTAATAATACTAGTAAGACGAAAACGTTTGTCGTCGGATATATAGATATTGATATATACGTTCAATCTAATCGGCAGAGGAAAGGCATTATAATGAGATGTTAGTTCAGCCATTTGATTTTTGTACTGCTGTGACTTGGCATAGTCTTGTAACTTTAAGGCCTTGGACGTTGGTCGGTCAGCAAGCTGGCCTAGAAATAATGAACCAACCTCTTTTTCATCCTCTTTATTTTTATTTGATCTTATTTTTTTATTAATGTTACTTTGCTGTTTTCCAAAGTAAGTCATGCACTTGACTTATTGGGAGTACTTGTTCCATTGTTAGATCAAACCTTAACCACTGGTTTCACCACCTATTTAGATTAAAATGTGTGGTCACCATATACAGCACAAGTACAGTACAACACAAATAAGTTTTTGTCATCCAACCAGAGTGCAAATGTAACAGTAAAGTGATTCTCAAGAGTTGTATTTGTCACATACAACAAGACATGCAGTGGAATGTAGGTGGCCATGCCCGTCTAGATTGTGCAAAAATACAAACAATAAAATAAAAAATAGACGTGATGAAAAAAAGTAATAATAAACTTCTAGAACTACAGATTAGAAGAAATGCAATGGTATTCGTAATATACAATGTACAGGTGATTAAACTGGGTATGAAATATATAAATGAGTACTAATGATTAATAGTGCAGTGTTGGAGGTATAAAATTATACTGGCCAGTGGTATAACTATTACGAGTAGTAAGGGATATGTATAGATATAGTATCTACAGGTATGTAAACAATTAGCAGGTAGGTATATATTTTAAAAGGACAATAGGCTATTTACTGACCATAACTGATTTATAGAGACTCATTTAGTAAAAACTACTTTAAAAATCTTGTTAGGATTTGAACCCAACTAGCTCATATTTTAATCATCATCCTTATCTTGACAGTGACCGCATTGTTTCTCCAGAATAGGAGAAATCCTAATCTCATTTTAATTTTAAATTGGTCAAAGTGTGGCCAGAGAAAGCAGGGCATTGGCAGGCTGGCGGCCAGGCTTCTGCCCAAATTCCATAAGTTTTGTCCTGGCGATGACTCAGCCATATTGCTAGCCTATAATGACAATACAGATTTGTCAATCTGTATAAACCCTACATAGTTGAGCCGCCCCAGTCATTTACTGTATATTCCTTTAAATCTCCTTCCATGTACAATGTCCAGTGACCCTCAGCTCTAGATACCAAACGTCAGTCTTCCATTCTTCCCAGTTCCCACCACTACCATAATTCACCTGTTTCACGGTGTTGCTCCTGATATCCGACACGGTGTTGTGTTGGAGCGCCCCCTAACGAGTGGCCTGGTGTCCTTCCAATCGGTGTGGGATTGTATGGATGGAGATCGGCATCTGTGAGCGCCGCGGCGGTCAACACGTTTCCCAGTTCCCACGATACCGCACGGCTCGTTTTCAAGTTGTCACAATTTATTATTTAACACCATAGATAAATATTTAACACCAGGGATGTCCCGATTTACCAATTGAAGCTTCAGTAATTCAATCGACGGATGGAATTACAACGGACAACGGATGGAAATCAGCCTCGTGCTAAATCCGACCATTTTTACACTCCACCGGTGTTCATTCATTTTGCATTGTCCCGTCCAAATAAACGAATAAATAACAAGTAATAATTGATGGAATAATCTTTGTTCTTCCCTGTGCAGATGTTTTTTTTACTGCGGTTGGCAAAATGAGGGGCCAATGTGGTAGAAGAACGTTCTTCTAATGTGTTTGACTGAGAAGATGTGATTTAATTATTTCTACTCCCCGTTGTCACGACGATACCAACGTCTCGTCGTTGGAGACCTTGATGATTCTCGTCGTTGACGGTGACTGGAGGCCTGTGAGGGCGGAGGGGCGTGCGAGGGGGAGTGTCAGTCACTATTTAACCCCCTCCACTCTGGCCCCCCCCCCCCCCCCCACAGGCCTCCGGAGTTACCGTCGGCGACGAAGTCATCAAGGTCTTCAACGACATGAAGGTCCGCAAGTCCTCCAGCCCGGAGGACGTGAAGAAGCGCAAGAAGGCGGTGCTGTTCTGCCTCAGCGAGGACAAGAAGAAGATCATCGTGGAGGAGGGCCGGCAGATCCTGGTGGGCGACATCGGCGAGACGGTGGACGACCCCTACGTCCACTTCGTGGGCATGCTGCCGGAGAACGACTGCAGATACTGCCTCTACGACGCCACGTACGAGACCAAGGAGTCCAAGAAGGAAGACCTGGTCTTTATATTCTGGTGGGTGGATTCTGGTGTATTTCAAGGGGGTGCCGTGGCCTAGCCAGTTAAAGGGGGCATTGCTATAGCATAGAACCTGATCCGCTGTGTGACAGAATGTACCTTTTTACTACGACGTTCGAAAGAAAATAATATGACGTCACTGACGTGCGCCAGTGTCGGAGGAGAGGAGATGTCAATGTGTGAGTGGGATAGAAATACTTATCGTCTTACCTTCCTGGTAGACTATTCCTAGATCATCAGTCTCCACCATAACCGGTGTTGTTTCAACAGAATGGTTGATTTAAACTAAAACAGTGGGAGAAACATTCCAGACATTCTAGATGCACTGCTTGATTTACACCTTTATTTATTTAATCCCATAACCCTTTCACTACCACACTACAGAAGGTTAACCCAAGGTAGTAGTGTGAGAGTGAAAGGGTTAACCATCTGTAGTGTGGTAGTGAACGGTTAACCTTCTGTAGTGGTAGTGAGTGAAAGGTTAACCTGATGCCCTAGCCATATTTTCAGAAAATTTGCCTAAAAGTACATACCCAAGTAAATGGAAGATTGCTCCACTTCTACAAGATCCATTAACATGTTATTTGTATCTAGGGACATCTATGGACCTCAGGGAATGTATTCCCAGTGTCAGAATATTGTGTCTGTTACTATGCTTGAGTAAATTGTAATGAACCAAAGGAGAATATCAATTCATATTATTATTATTATTGTTCTTTCCATCTTTGACAGTGAATAACACCATGCTAACATTGACCAGGTGTGAGAAATTACAAAGAAGAATAAAGAAACAATATACGTTGTATTTTATGGCAATAAGTTAACATTCAGGTTTGTCCGACCCGTGAGAGATAATCCCCAAAATAACGGTAAAGAATTATTTTCATGTCAGACGGCTCCAAGTTTGACAGTGGCTGGTGTGAGCTGGGTAGTGTAGTACTAGTTTTATGAAAGCCCTGGGTCTCCTCTTTTTTAGGACTACAATGGTTTCACACAGTTCCATTCACACCTGGTAGCTGCCCAGTACAACCACAGTCTGCCACCGTTGGCCACTGAGCAATTCCACTGGAGCAGTTGGGGGTTAAGTGCCTTGCTCAAGGACACTTCAGCGGTTGGTGTTAAGGGGATAGGAGAGCGTTATTAATTCACTTCGCCAGCCCAGATTTTTCCTGCCGGTCTGGGGGATCGAACCGGCGACCTTCCGGTCACAAACCCGCTTCTCTAACCTTTAGGCCACGCTGCCCCAAATAGTGTGGTAGTGAATGGGTTAACCTGTAGTGTGGTAGTGAAAGGTTAACCTTCTGTAGTGTGGTAGTGAAAGGTTAACCTTCTGTAGTGTGGTAGTGAAAGGTTAACCTTCTGTAGTGTGGTAGTGAAAGGTTAACCTTCTGTAGTGTGTTAGTGAAAGGTTAACCTGTAGTGTGGTAGTGAAAGGGTTAGCCTTCTGTAGTGTAGTAGTGAAAGGGTTAGCCTTCTGTAGTGTGGTAGTGAAAGGTTAACCTTCTGAAGTGTGGTGAAAGGTTAAGTTCTGTAGTGTGTTAGTGAAAGGTTAACCTGTAGTGTGGTAGTGAAAGGTTAACCTTCTGTAGTGTGGTAGTGAAAGGTTAACCTTCTGTAGTTTGGTAGTGAAAGGGTTAACCGGGTTAAATCTGGTGCCATTTGGCCAATAGATGGTGAAGTATCCGCATCATAGGTTTAAATAGCCATAGTCCTCCTGTCTGTCCTGTGCATATCTCCAGGACTGTTCTGCATTGGAGTGTTGAGTACAGATGGAGCCATGATGGTGAAACCAGTTTATGACCAGTGATCGCTCTGCTTGTCTTGTGGAACCCATTAGAAACAGGCCGCTGACCCATAGATAAATAAACGCTGTACGATCATTGCAGTTCTATGTCTCTGGCAGCTGTGTTGGATAATAGCATGGTTAATCAATACTGTACCTGCATATAATAGCATGGTTAATCAATAGTCAACCTGAATATAATAGCATGGTTAATCAATAGTCAACCTGAATATAATAGCATGGTTAATCAATAGTCAACCTGAATTAGGGCTGGGCGATATGGCAAAAAATCATATCGCGATAACGATATGATAATGTTATCATATTTCTCGATATCGATGATTATCGAAATTGTTATAAGTAAAAAAAATTTGAAACAACAGATTTGCAGCAATTCTTTGTCGTTGCCGCCATCTTTAGTGTTACATCCCCTCACACTCCAGTTCTCAGGCTGCAGCTGGTTTAAAAGCTAAAGTAAACCGGCTTCTCTGCTGGCTGTGGCTCCAGGGGAGTTGAACAGTTCTGGCTCTGCTCGTTTATTTTCGATCTTTTGGCGATTTTTTTTGTGCACCGTGACTCGTGACTGGAGTCTAGCTCTGCTAGCACACATAGCCTACTGTGTACAGACGGTTTCAAACTGTATTTTAAATTAGAAAGCAAACAAAATAAATGGACGAGAGAATTTGGTCAGTATTGTCATTTGGACAAGCAAAGCCATTACTTTAAGTTGCAGGCAAGAAAGACAAGTCTGTCCACTGTCTCTGGTTTTAAAACTGCCCTGTTGCAGGTCACAAAAAAAAAAAATTTATAAAAAAAAACGCGATTTTTCAATATTTTTTTCCATGTCGATTATTAAAATATTTATCGTTATATCGCCCAGCCCTAACCTGAATATAATAATAGCATGGTTGTCTATTATTAAAGGGGAACTATTTTACTATTTCTTTCACTATTTGGGCACTTACACAATTCCTGTGAGTTTATGGAACACCTCTGTAATTATATATTTTTTTTAATTCATTGTTTTGTATTTCTAATCAAGTACTCAAACAGCATTTTTCTACCTCAAGATCTCGAGCCGTTTTGAGCCTGGCCACCTAAACCGCGGCGCCAGCGCCTGAACATTATCATGCAGCTGTGTCTCTCTGACATCACAAATCATCACATTTTCAGATGACTCAGTTCAGTGAGGGTGAATATTGTGAGAGGAGAATTGGAAGAATGCGCCAATATGAGAATTAGAGACATAGATCATATTAATATAAGTCCACATAGCTAGGAAACAATGCTAAACACTGAAAAAGGCCATTTATAAGATAGTTCCCCTTTAAAATATATCGCGATATTTATCGTTATATCGCCCAGTCCTAACCTGAATATAATAATAGCATGGTTAATCAATACTGTACCTGACTATAATAGCATGGTTAACACTTTGAGTGCCACGCCGGGTTTTCCTTTTTACCCCCTTGATGCCACGGTCCACTTCAATGTTAACGTTAATATCGCCTAATCTATGTTTTAAATGTGTCTAATCTGCCAGTCACTTATCAAATACTACTTTTCCAGTCAGTGCTGTCAAGGCAGATTGGTTTTTATAGCTTCATTTCCGTTTCAGAGCATTTTGAAAAGCACCCGTTTTGAAATAAAAAACAGTTCATTCTAGACCAGGGGTAGGCAACCTTAGGCACGCGTGCCTGCATAGGCACGCGGGGGCATTTGCATAGGCACAGGGGGCAGCAGTAAAATTAAAAAAAAAAAAAAAAAAAAAAAAAAAAAAAGTATATTTTTTTTTTTTTTTTTTTTTGCTCTGAAATATTATAGTGAAATATTTTGCACTGTTGTCGCATTTATCTTGTTGAAATCCTCCCACAGGTTCTTTTTACTACCACATATTTAATTGAGACCCTTTATTTGTTTATTATTTCAATTTAGCTGGAAATACATTGCTACATCATTCAGTAACATTTGCAGAGCCTTATAACAAAAACATTATTACGGTCACCATTGTGACCAGTGGGATTAATCAACAATTTTATTATTTATTTTTCTATTTCATTGAACATTGCACATGTTAAAAGCCATTTTTTTTACTCAAAATGTGAGTATTACCAAGTCAACTTGTGTTCTTAAAACAATGACAATAAACATAGTTTTATTAGGTTGAAATAATGTGGTTGTGTACTTATTTTTCTGTTAACTTATTATGGATTGAAAACTGAAAACCTTAATGCACAGTAACTGAACTCAATATTTTTAAGTTCTGGTCATTTATTATTACTATTTTTTTTTACAGTGTAGTCTTGCGATCAATCAAAACGTATTTACACGATATACATCACATTCACCCTCCATTCACATCCTGGTGTTCTCCTGGTGTTCTCCATTAGGCCTGTAGGTGGAGCTATGACAGCACACGTACAGTACACACACCGATGGTGTGTGATGTGTCCAAAAATGAATGGGCAAATGTGAGTGAAATGGTCGCACTGTATGCAGCTGTTTGTCTGCATTGCCCCCCCCCCCCCCCCCAACTCAGATTTAGGGTTGATACAACCATCATAATAATATTGTTAATAATAACAATAACAATAATGATGTAATAATGTAAAAATTATCATTAAAAATACCTGATTATCAGAAGAAAAAAATTACGATGCATTGAATATTGTTGAGGCACACTAGTTACAACTATATTTCAAACAGGCACTCCATGTCAAAAAGGTTGCTGACCCCTGTTCTAGACCATTCTGTGATAATCGTCTTTTACTGGAATATTCCAGAACGTTGATATTCGTCTGCCTATTTATGAATTGTTTTCAAATAAACGCTAGATGATCAATATTATACGTGCGCGCAAGCACATTCGCGCCGCGCACGGATAATCGGCGCGTTCATTTACTCATGGATTTTTTCAGTAAAACCGAAAGAGCCCATTTCACATAACGGCCTATATTTTCATCAAAATTAGTCTGATTATCCTAACACTGATAACATAGATTCCTTACCTGACATCAGATGGTATCCAACTGATATATTCCAATTCCTGATCACCATTCGAAAAAATCGATAAGTGTATGGATCCAACGTGATACAGTAGTACACATGATTTCGTGGGGCTGAGAGGCTCCAGAATGAACTGTGGTAACCCCGGCTGGATCAGTGGACTGGAAAATGTGGAGTACCGGATTTTTTCCCCCATCCATTTTCATTGAGTCCATTCCAAAATCCCTTATGTCATCTGGGAGACGATAGGGGGCCCTTTTTTCCACATATGATCGCCGGCGGCGCTCGTGTATACTCGGGTAGGCTCGCGTGATGCAATATGATTTCAGATCGCTAAAAAAAAAAGAGAAAAAAAACATAACATAACTATCGGAAACCCGAGATATCTCGTGTGTGGCAGTTAAAGTGTTAATCAATACTGTACCTGAATATTATAGCATGGTTAATCAATACTGTACCGGACTATAATAGCATGGTTAATCAATACTGTACCTGAATATTATGTAAGGGATAATGTATAGCTACGAGGTCATTTTCGCAAAATAATTGACCCGACACGGAGTTTAGAACACTGAGGCGCCTCGCAGAGGTGTTCTAAACATAGTGAAGGTCAATTATTTTGCGACAATGACAGAGTATAGCTATACATTATCCAGCTTATTACATGGCTAACTTACTAACAATATACCTAATTCATTTTACACCATCGACAAGACGAGATCAAATGCAGACGCAGTTGTTCTCTGGCTCCGTCCGCTGTCGGTCCAAATAAAGTTATTATTATTATCGCCGGCAGCCGGCAGGTGTGTGGACTGATTGCACTGATGCAGTGTGTGTCTGTGGGCTTGATTGCTCCAGCTGCGAACAGCAGTCATTATTGCCAATAATCAACAGTGATTATTGCGCGTTGCCCATGGCAGCGGTCAGTTATCGAAAAATACTTCATCGGGGGCTATTGACCAATCACAATCAAGCATTTCGGCAAATGTTAAAACGCCATGTAATAAAGCATGGTTAATCAATACTGTACCTGACTATAATAGCATGGTTAATCAATACTGTACCTGAATATTATAGCATGGTTAATCAATACTGTACCTTAATATAATAGCATGGTTAATCAATACTGTACCTGCATATAATAGCATGGTCAATCAATACTGTACCTGAATATACCAACATGGGTAATCAATACTATATCTGAATTAGGGTTAGCTGATTATTATTCATATTTGTTCTCAATCAGTGTTATATTGTGTTTTGCAATATGGTCACTTTATGATATGGTATCAATGTGGTAACATTATTCCCATGGTACACATTTCTTTGCAGTAGTTTTCAAACTGACATATATAGACATTCAGTGGCTTGTGGAAAGGACAATGCCAGGCATTTTATACATGTTTATATAAAAGTTAAACAATGCATTCCTTCCATTTCCTCAACCTTTCCTCAATGTCTGTTTAACTATCAACAAGGAGGCAGGGAAAAAAACACAATTGTTCTATTCTGTTCCGTTTGAATCTAGACTCTTCTGCTGTATTCTGTCTTGTCCGTCGCTAGAAGACGTATATAATGTCACTGAGACCAACCCTCCTCTGTTCTTCCCTCAGGGCACCTGAGAACGCTCCCCTGAAAAGCAAGATGATCTACGCCAGCTCTAAAGATGCCATCAAAAAGAAGTTCACAGGTGAGGAGCCATGTGCCACATTACACTCTGTAAAGTCTTCTAGTCTTAGATTACACTGTAAAGTCTTATAGTATTAGATTAGACACTGTAAAGTCTTATTGTTTTAGATTAGACACTGTAAAGTTTTATAGTCTTAGATTAGACACTCTGTAAAGTATTATAGTCTTAGATTAGACACTGTAAAGTCTTATTGTTTTAGATTAGACACTGTAAAGTATTATAGTATTAGATTAGACACACTGTAAAGTCTTATAGTCTTAGATTAGACACTGTAAAGTCTTATAGTATTAGATTAGACACTCTGTAAAATCTTATAGTATTAGATTCGACACTCTGTAAAGTCTTATAGTATTAGATTCGACACTGTAAAGTCTTATAGTATTAGATTACTCTGTAAAGTCTTATAGTATTAGATTACTCTGTAAAGTCTTATAGTATTAGATTAGACACTCTGTAAAGTCTTATAGTATTAGATTAGACACTCTGTAAAGTCTTATAGTATTAGATTATACACACTGTAAAGTCTTATAGTATTAGATTAGACACTCTGTAAAGTTTTATAGTATTAGATTAGATACTCTGTAAAGTCTTATAGTATTAGATTACACTGTAAAGTCTTATAATATTAGATTACACTGTAAAGTCTTATAGTATTAGATTAGACACTCTGTAAAGTCTTGTATTAGATTACACTGTAAAGTCTTCTAGTATTAGATTACACTGTAAAGTATTATAGTATTAGATTAGATTACACTGTAAAGTCTTATAGTATTAGATTACACTGTAAAGTCTTATAGTATTAGATTAGACTGTATAGTATTAGATTAGACACTGTAAAGTGTTATAGTATTAGATTATACTCTGTAAAGTCTTATCTCCACAGTTAGGACTTTCTGCCACTACAGAAGGACTGTTTTGTAAATGCATTTAGAATGTCCTAAAACTTCGATAGGCAATGATGCGATCAACATCGTTATTGGTAAATAAGAAATCTGAACCATCCCATTAATTTAAATTCCTCCGACCCATCTTGTTATTCCATCTCGTTTTACAATCCGTGCGATTACCAAACCGTGCCCTGTGTCGAGCAGCAGGGGCCTGGAATGTTTGGAATGCACACTTGTCTTCCATGTTGGAAGAGACAACAGTTGCTATGCGTATGAGACATTATTACTGGATCTTGTAAACAAGTCACAGTGGAACAGTCATTACATGGCTCTACCTCTGCACAGAAACGAGACATTTTCTTTTGAATGTAGCTACCAATGCTTACAGGCAGCCATGTTTGAAGAAAGAGAAGTGCATAAATATTCTCTTATAGACTCAACAACATTAGCATGTTTTTTTGACATGTGGAAATGAATCAATAGGACATGTTGTTATCTTTTGCATTGGACATTTCCCACCCCAGACCCCCCAGGACCAACACCCCAACCCCGCTCCGCTGCTAGATGGTGGCCTTTACTTTATCGGCCGTTGCGACCCACAGCTCAATGCTGGCCTGTCCCACCCCAATTACACATGCAGTAGAGATTTCCATATAAATGACATCCAGCAGTGTCAGACAAGAGACCAATGAATCATTGTGAGTTTCTCCCGTTCCTTCCACCTCATAGCCATCAGCTTCTTGGCTGCAGTTAACGCCCGCCAGAATGATTCTTCTTCTTTGTTGTATGGATGCTGGTAGTAATGATGAAACGTTACGGTAACGGTGTGTTTGAAGTCGGGCCTTTTACTGTTCAGCGTTCGGGTCTTTTCACGCGAGCGGTTCCTCACAGTGACCTTGCTTTCTGTCCCCCAAAGGTATCAAACACGAATGGCAAGTGAACGGACTAGAAGACATTCAGGACCGCACCACCATGGCGGAGCGGTTGGGAGGGACCACGGTGGTGTCGCTGGAAGGCAAACCGGTTTAAAACGGACAAAACAATACCCATGTGCCATCTGGAGCCCCAACCAACCAAGCTTTTCATCCCAGCAGCTGCTCGGTCTATAATATCATTTGGTCTTAAAGGAGTATTCGTTTCCTTAAGGCTTTTTTTTTTGTTTTTTTGTCTCGTTTTATTTTATTTTCCTTATCCTTTCTTTTTTTCCAACATGAAGGAGATCTCATGAACATAATATGCAAAAAAAAAAACTACCAGATTATTGCCAGATGACTTATTCATAATCTGGTAGAAAACAAACAAACACACACACACACAAAAAACACGGAACCAACAAAAATACCCTTCAGGGAACGTTCTCTTTTTTCCCCCACATCCAGTGTTTTGCCAAAAGTCAATGAAGGAAAGAACAAAGGCATGCCACAGCTACCTGACGACACTCCCTCAGTTCAGCCCTCAGTTTAGCCCACAGTTCAGCCACAGTTCGCCCACAGTTCAGCCACAGTTAGCCCACAGTTCAGCCACAGTTCACCCACAGTTCAGCCACAGTTCAGCCACAGTTCAGGACACAGTTTAGCCAACAGTTCAGGACACAGTTCAGCCACAGTTCAGCCACAGTTCAGCCACAGTTTAGCCACAGTTCAGCTCACAGTTCAGCCACTGTCTGCGTCTGAAAGCTCACGGAGATAGATAGGCAGCAGACGTCATAATCACAACACGTGTGACGGACGCTTAGAAAACATTTATCGTGTTGTCTGGAGCAAAACACGTGTCGTTGGGGGGGGTAGGGGGGATTTGTAATCGTACATCATAGCTGAGAATGAATTATTAAGGCAGTAAATATATATATAATAAATATTATTAAAATGTTGCTCAGGCTGATAATGATTCCTGTGTTAACTCCAGTCTGCCCCCCCCCCCCCCCCCCCCTCTCCTGTACCGAGGAGCCCATATACCTCCGGCTGAATCTGCACAACACGTAGAGCGTATCCACCAGAAACCATGTCCGCTTTTAAACTGCGTAGCGGCTGCGGTCGAGGACTCTAGGTGCGTAATCCTTCTAGTGCGCGCCCAGAAGGCGTACTGAGGGAGGAGCGTAGTCTTTGTGTCCACATCGAGAGAGAGAGTAGAGTTTCTGCCTCCTGTACACACGCTGTTTCTGTGGGCGACGCACCATAGCAAGTATTCTGCACGTCGTGGGGTTTTTCATACGATTTTTTATTTATTATTATTTGATCCGTTTCTATCTTTTATCTAGTATGTTACACACACACACAGAGAGAGAGATATGAAGGCAAAACACGTGGTTAGACTATGCATTATGATGGATTATTATTATTGCCATGACCTAGCACTTTTCTGTTTTATACGCTACCAGAGTTGAGACAAAAAGGTTGAGAATAAATAGAAACTAAAAAATTTAACTATGAAAATCTTTCTTCCCTGTATTTATGTCACCTAGGTTAGAAGTTTATCTGCCCAAGTTTTCTTTTTTTTCATTCCCGTCTCATGCATACGGACGAAGAACAGAAGAAAGGTGTTTTATTATTAATAATAATATCATCATTATTATAGCTGTTGGGTTTGCCGCCTTAACTTACTTTTCATTTGAATGTAACAGTCGCACCACAGGATATATATATCTATCACAATCTGAGAGGAGGGGGGTTGTGCTTGCAGTTTATTTTGTAAAAGAATGCTAAAGAATATAAGAGAAATACAAACTATCAGTGAAGGGGGGCAAGAGAGACGATACATTACAGTACCTGTGCAGTTGGAGCCTTAAGTGGAGCGTTGTGTTTGAGATCATGAAGGAATGAGTGCCACCTTGCAATAAACCCTGTGGCTGATCAGAGAACCCCACGTGTCTTGTGTCTTCGTCTGTGTTTCGTCTGTCGCTCTGCTCCAGTCAGTGGGGACACGGACCGCCGTGGATCCGGATGGGAAAAGGAATGCTTTTTTGAATTTGTTTTGAATGTTTTTTTTTTTCCCACATAGTCTTCTAGGCAGGGAGCACATGGAGCTCATGGCATGCGCTATGCAAGCGGACGGTCCGCCATCTTTTTGCCTTTCTTTTGTAGTCTGGTGAGCGCCGGGTGTTCGGTCCGCTGCTGTGATCGCATGCTGAGCCACGGCTGCTCCCATTATGGCTAAATGAATAAATCATAATCACGGTTATTTTTTATTGATATTGAAATCACGATTATTAAACACGATTACTGAATTTTTGTTTTACCATTCTTCCCGACCAAAGGCTGCCTTTCTGTCATTTTATGCAAGTTACCAAAGATGTTTTATTTTTAATAACTGGAGAAACACTAACCTTCCTCTCAACATGAGCTGAAACTACTGTTTGGTGCTTAGGTTGTTGGGGGAGGGCGTGCATTTACATGTCATCTCAATTATCCTGTTTTCATTATCAAGCAATTGTGTGGAATAAGCAGCTTGTTTAATTGTTGAATCTACATCAGTAAGGACCGTCAATGCCTGGCCATTATATTACCAGTGGGTTCCCATGTAATGGTCAAACGCAAACTCATTTCACAGCCACAAAATACAGCTATTATAATTAAAGACTTCCTGTTTAGTGTTAGTCTAGAGCTCAGTCAATCAACTAGAGAATGAATACATGTCCCTCAGTCGCTCAACTAGAGAATGAAAACATGTCTAGTATTATTAGTCTAGAGCTCAGTCGATCAACTAGAATGAAAACATGTCTAGTATTAGTCGAGCTCAGTCGATCAACTTACTAGAGAATGAAAACATGTCTAGTATTAGTCTACTCTAGAGCTCAGTCAATTAACTAGAGAATGAAAACATGTTTTCTAGTGTTAGTCTACTCTAGAGCTCAGTCAATGAATGAATGAATGAAAACTTAATTTAACAGATTGCAGAATGGGTACAATACAGTACGGCTCAATACACACAATTGTTAAGGGTATGCAGACCAGAGAAAGACGTTTGTCTTGTTTCCATCAGGGTCCCCCATTTTCATTTCATATTGACATTTATGACATACTCAACATGCATGACATTTATGGCATAGGGACATATAGGTATTTAGTACTGATACATTTGTGACATACGGTATTCAAATATACAGTACTGTTACTCATAGATCCTGACAGAGTATATACATATGATGGGGAGGGGACTGTACATTAGGAGGGGGTGGGTGGGTGGGAGAGAAATATACATATACGGCGGGGAGGAGACTGTCTATTAGGAGGGGTTGGGGGGTTTGGACATTTACGGTGGCCAGTTTCGAATTGCAGCCTCCCGTAGGTGCTCTTTAAGAGCGGTTTTGAATGTGGGTAGGGATTCACATTCCTTTACAGCTTTGGGTAGGGCGTTCCACATTGATGTGGCATAATTGCGAAACGTGTTTAGTCCCTTGTTTGAGCCGAATCTGGGTTTAACATGATTTGTGGAGCTTCCTCTGGTGTTGTGGTCGTGGTATTCAGTGACCTTTGGGAAGTATTTTGACATGTACATGGGTACCTTAGTCGTATAGTGTATCTTGTAGACCAGGCCCATTGCAAGTTGCTGTACTCTTGTCGTCTACTCTAAGCCATCCTAGGTTGTCAAAGTGGGCAGGGGTGAGGTGGGTTCTAGGGGTAAGGTCAAGTAGTAGTCTGACTAGTTTGTTTTGTGATGTTTGTAATCTTGTTTTTAGCGCCTTTGAGGTGCTTTGGTACCAGGAGGTGCAAGCATAGTCGTAATCAACTAGAGAATGAAAACATGTCTAGTGTTAGTCTAGAGCTCAGTCGATCAACTAGAGAATGGAAATGCACCCTATTGTATGCTATTTATGGTGGTGGGGCCTACCCATTTGTTTTAAATCTGGATCATCGATTGGGCCTTTTATTGCTGCACTTTCCGGGCCTCTTTGGAACACACAACGCGTGCCTAAGTATAGAAGAAGTGGCATTTGAGCCCCTCTATTGATTTCCTGCTCAAAGAACAGTCTGTCCTCGTTCGTCTCCATGGGAAACCAACCCCATGAGTTTTGAACGAGCGAGGCTCTTCCTGCGCCATCATAAAGCTGGGGCCTCGCCAGCCACAGGTCACTGTGGGGTCAGTGTTCCAGCTCCAGTCTACAGTGTTCCAGCTCCAGTCTACAGTGTTCCAGCTCCAGTGTTCCAGCTCCAGTCTACAGTGTTCCAGCTCCAGTCTACAGTGTTCCAGCTCCAGTGTTCCAGCTCCAGTCTACAGTGTTCCAGCTCCAGTGTTCCAGCTCCAGTCTACAGTGTTCCAGCTCCAGTCTACAGTGTTCCAGCTCCAGTGTTCCAGCTCCAGTCTACACATGAGTTTCAAGTTCAAGTTTCTTTATTAGTTGTCATGGTAAAAATACAGAATACCTTTCCATGAAATGTTTTTTTCTGTATGAGCTCCTGGGATTGTGCTAGATAAAAAGAAAAATAGAAAGTCAAAAGTATGTCAACAAAAAGTGTTCAGTCAATATACATATATACAATATACAATACAGAGTTAAAAAAAAGTAACAGTGAGTTACAATACAGTATACAGTACAATGCAGACATGTGTAAGGGTAAGGTGCAATGAGGTATGAATTGTAGCGCAAATGTCTTTACCAATAAATATAAAGTGTGTGAAAGTGTAGGGTTGTGTTCCAGCTCCAGTCTACACTGGACTGTAGGGTTGTGTTTGGATGTATATATTTTTTATGACCCCTTTTACTACACAGTTCTGTATATCAGTTTGTCGTGTATGTCATAAATGTCATGATGAATTGAAAATGGGGGACCCCGATGTAAACAAGACGAAAGTCTTTTTCTGGTCTGCATCCTCTTAGCAGTTTGTTTTGTATTGAGCCGTACCGTATTGTACCCATTCTGCAATCTGTTAATACAGTTTTACTTTTCAATCAATCAATCAATTCCCGCTCCAGTCTACACTGGACTGTAGGGTTGTGTTGTGCACACGCGCCAGGGTTGGGACCGGGATCAGTTCAGAAATGTAAACAGAAATGGGAGCTGAGGACAGAGCAGCCCGTCTGTCAACAGGTTGGATAGTGAAAGGTTTTCATGCCTGAAGTTTTTCAATATTTTGATTTTGAAATAAAATCCACTTCCTGATTTCATTGAATTGAAAGTGAATTGATCTCAACCCTGACTTCTCTTTCTGTCATAAGTATAGTATATGTATAAGTCTCTATTTGTCATCAGATTAACACACACGCAATGGGCGACCCACAGGAACACACACACATGCACCGAGTCGCTGACGAAATGTTCTCTGCACCTCCCATCCCATCGTCCTCCCCCCCCCCAAGGGCAGCCGGGAGCAGACAAGGGCTGTGGCGTGCGCCGCCCGCGTGCATACCAATCCAAGTGCTCCTGTCCATCTTCGTCAGGGATGCGACAGCGTTAGCGATCTGTTGTGCATGTTTTTCCATTGGGTTTATCTCATGGGAGGGGGAGAACATGCAAACTACACACAGAAAGGCCCGGAAGATACCCCACCTGGGTAACTGGCAACACAGCAACCTGGTTCCCAAGCGGGAATCGAACCAGGACCTTCTAGCTGTGAGGCGACAGTGTTAACCACAACACCACCATGCCTCCTCCTGGTTGTCACGGTTGGAGGGTCGATACGTTTACTGTTAATTCAATCATGTCAAAATAAAATGTTACGCCATTCATTCTCATTGATGTCTTTATGGACTGAATGTAAGAACCTCACGTGAATGGCTTATGTACTTCATGGCACAAAGAGGATTAATTAAAAACTGATTTTTCTTTAAATAAAAAAAAAATACTGAATTGTAGGTGAAATGAACCCAACTCAAAGAGTGAATTAAGTAAAGATCTTTGGCTGGTGAAAATGCTGAGTGGCTAGTGACTTTGGAAAACCACTAGTGAGCCAAAAAGTTAATGTCAAGCCCTGATCATAACATTCTTAAACAAATCCACTTCCCTGGTTTGAAGAGTGAATTAAATAAACATGTACAATCATACAATTATTAATCAAATCCACTCGTTTGAAGATAAGTAAAGATCATACAATCATAACATTCTTAATAAAGATGTACAATCATAACATTCTTAGAAAAAGATGTACAATCACAACATTAAGATTAAGATTAAGATTTGTTTATTAAGGACAATGCAAATTAATGAACATCATTTACATGTGTATGCATAACATCACAGCATGATAAGGACGTAAATATGCCGGGAATAGCACAGGGCTAATTTCCACCCGTAGTCCTAACATAAAACAAACACAAAACGGACCATACAACGTTCATTCATAAAAACTGACATCACTGACATGACCACACTAACATGACATTCAGTCAGTACAACATCACTAACATCCCTAATGAGTGCATATTTGGCTGTCTAACAGCCATTTCCTGAGTTGGCCCTTAAAGGTGGACAGGGTGGGACATTCCCTTAAGGGGACCGGAAGGCTGTTCCATGTTCCACTTCCCTTTATCGATAGACAATTTTTGCTGAAGGCGGTCTTTCTAAAATGGACCTCACAATCCCCTCTGGTGTTTGATCTAGTGGCTAATCCAGTGTTCCTTTTCTCGTGGATAAACTCCTTGAGAGGGGGAGGGGCTAATCTGTGCAGGCATTTATATACAAAACAGGAACTTTTATAACGTCTGAGGTTTTCAAAATTTTAAATTTTAAATTAAATTCTCAATAAAGATGTACAATCATAACATTATTAATAAAGATGTACAATCACAACATTCTTAATCAAATTTCATCGTTTGAAGATTATTAAATAAAGATGTACAATCAACATTATTATTAAAAATATTTATTTACTCAAGCACTGTACCTAAGTACAATATTGAGGTACATGAGTATTTTTTATTTTAGGGAACTTAGTATTTTTACTCCACTACATTTTCCTCAGTTTTTTTTATTTATTTGATCTTTATTTATCTCAAACACAACAAACATACAAATCACAATAAAAACAAAATGTAAACATAAACAAATGAGTCCGTCTGCATCCATAGAAAAACAAACGAGGATGAGTTGGAGAAGGAAGCACAGCGTATGCAGTCCTGCCCCTTTATTACAATATAACATTTACTGTACTTAGTAAAGGACCTGTGTAGTTATTTTACCACTCGTGTAAAGGACTTGTGTACTTCGACCACTAGTGTAAATTACCTGTGTGCTTCTACCAAATCAAATCAAGTGTATTTGTAAGGCCCGACAACACACGTTAATGTCCCCATGGGCCGGACACGCCTTCTTTAAACAAGTCAAGAAGAAACATCACAATAAATCAAGAACAAAACAAAAACACCATAAAGTCCAAACCAATTAAAATAAATGCAACACTCCCAGACGTACCCCACGCGAAGGTAAGGAAAAACTCGTACCTAGCAATGGGAAAAAAATGCACCACAGGCAATGTGGAGGAGAGAAACGTTAGAAGGGCCGTTCAAGGGGGGGGATCTCCCTTCTTAGATGTCGGTGATAGTAGTGTAACTGCAGGAGTGTCATAGTGTAATTCCAGTTAGCTGCAGTGTGATGTCATAGTAGGCCCGGTTAGAACAGGCTAGAACGTTCTGGAACATTGTGATGTCATAGCGGTGATGTCATAGTAGAACCGGGTAGAACCGGCTAGAACGCTCTGGAACATTGTGATGTCATAGCGGTGATGTCATAGTAGTCCCGGCCATAGTGTATAAATAGAGAGACACTATAAGGTTCGTTCCTTCACTCCTCCACGACCATCAGACAAGCCACATCGACACCAGAGCTCTTAACTTTCCTCTCATATTGCATGCAGTCAACAAGTTTTACGGTTCGGAATAAAGATGTTCTCTTCGAACGGAAATAAAGCCAATCAGTAAAGATCAAAGACGGGTTGCGTCATCATTGCAAGAGAGGCAGTTACAAGTAGTGTTGCTATAAAACAGGCGAACAGTTGGTAAGCATGCACTCATATGTGTAGTGAAACACAGATACGAGCATGCAATAGCAACTGAACATTTTTAAAGACCTGTGAACTTCTACCACTAGTGTAAAGGACCTGTGAACTTCTACCACTATAGTGTAAAGGACCTGTGTACTTCTACCACTAGGGTAAAGGACCTGTGTACTTCTACCACTAGGGTAAAGGACCTGTGTACTTCTACCACTATAGTGTAAAGGACCTGTGTACTTCTACCACTAGTGTAAAGGACCTGTGTACTTCTACCACTAGTGTAAAGGACCCCGTGTACTTCTACCACTAGGGTAAAGGACCCCGTGTACTTCTACCACTAGGGTAAAGGACCTGTGTACTTCTACCACTAGGGTAAAGGACCTGTGTACTTCTACCACTAGTGTAAAGGACCTGTGTACTTCTACCACTAGTGTAAAGGACCTGTGTACTTCTACCACTAGGGTAAAGGACCTGTGTACTTCTACCACTAGGGTAAAGGACCCCGTGTACTTCTACCACTAGGGTAAAGGACCTGTGTACTTCTACCACTAGGGTAAAGGACCCCGTGTACTTCTACCACTAGGGTAAAGGACCTGTGTACTTCTACCACTAGGGTAAAGGACCTGTGTACTTCTACCACTAGGGTAAAGGACCTGTGTACTTCTACCACTAGGGTAAAGGACCTGTGTACTTCTACCACTAGGGTAAAGGACCTGTGTACTTCTACCACTAGTGTAAAGGACCTGTGTACTTCTACCACTATAGTGTAAAGGACCTGTGTACTTCTACCACTAGTGTAAAGGACCTGTGTACTTCTACCACTAGTGTAAAGGACCTGTGTACTTCTACCACTAGTGTAAAGGACCTGTGTACTTCTACCACTATAGTGTAAAGGACCTGTGTACTTCTACCACTAGTGTAAAGGACCTGTGTACTTCTACCACTAGGGTAAAGGACCTGTGTACTTCTACCACTAGTGTAAAGGACCTGTGTACTTCTACCACTAGTGTAAAGGACCTGTGTACTTCTACCACTAGTGTAAAGGACCTGTGTACTTCTACCACTAGTGTAAAGGACCTGTGTACTTCTACCACTAGTGTAAAGGACCTGTGTACTTCTACCACTAGGGTAAAGGACCTGTGTACTTCTACCACTAGTGTAAAGGACATGTGTACTTCTACCACTATAGTGTAAAGGACCTGTGTACTTCTACCACTAGGGTAAAGGACCTGTGTACTTCTACCACTAGTGTAAAGGACCTGTGTACTTCTACCACTAGTGTAAAGGACCTGTGTACTTCTACCACTAGGGTAAAGGACCTGTGTACTTCTACCACTAGTGTAAAGGACCTGTGTACTTCTACCACTAGTGTAAAGGACCCCGTGTACTTCTACCACTAGGGTAAAGGACCTGTGTACTTCTACCACTAGTGTAAAGGACCTGTGTACTTCTACCACTAGTGTAAAGGACCTGTGTACTTCTACCACTAGTGTAAAGGACCTGTGTACTTCTACCACTAGGGTAAAGGACCTGTGTACTTCTACCACTAGTGTAAAGGACCTGTGTACTTCTACCACTAGTGTAAAGGACCTGTGTACTTCTACCACTAGTGTAAAGGACCTGTGTACTTCTACCACTAGGGTAAAGGACCTGTGTACTTCTACCACTAGTGTAAAGGACCTGTGTACTTCTACCACTAGTGTAAAGGACCTGTGTACTTCTACCACTAGTGTAAAGGACCTGTGTACTTCTACCACTAGTGTAAAGGACCTGTGTACTTCTACCACTAGGGTAAAGGACCTGTGTACTTCTACCACTAGTGTAAAGGACCCCGTGTACTTCTACCACTAGTGTAAAGGACCTGTGTACTTCTACCACTAGGGTAAAGGACCTGTGTACTTCTACCACTAGTGTAAAGGACCTGTGTGTACTTCTACCACTAGGGTAAAGGACCTGTGTACTTCTACCACTAGTGTAAAGGACCTGTGTACTTCTACCACTAGTGTAAAGGACCTGTGTACTTCTACCACTAGTGTAAAGGACCTGTGTACTTCTACCACTATAGTGTAAAGGACCTGTGTACTTCTACCACTATAGTGTAAAGGACCTGTGTACTTCTACCACTATAGTGTAAAGGACCTGTGTACTTCTACCACTATAGTGTAAAGGACCTGTGTACTTCTACCACTATAGTGTAAAGGACCTGTGTACTTCTACCACTAGTGTAAAGGACCTGTGTACTTCTACCACTATAGTGTAAAGGACCTGTGTACTTCTACCACTATAGTGTAAAGGACCTGTGTACTTCTACCACTATAGTGTAAAGGACCTGTGTACTTCTACCACTATAGTGTAAAGGACCTGTGTACTTCTACCACTATAGTGTAAAGGACCTGTGTACTTCTACCACTAGTGTAAAGGACCCTGTGTACTTCTACCACTAGTGTAAAGGACCTGTGTACTTCTACCACTAGTGTAAAGGACCTGTGTACTTCTACCACTAGGGTAAAGGACCTGTGTACTTCTACCACTAGTGTAAAGGACCTGTGTACTTCTACCACTAGTGTAAAGGACCTGTGTACTTCTACCACTAGGGTAAAGGACCTGTGTACTTCTACCACTAGTGTAAAGGACCTGTGTACTTCTACCACTAGTGTAAAGGACCTGTGTACTTCTACCACTAGTGTAAAGGACCTGTGTACTTTTACCACTAGTGTAAAGGACCTGTGTACTTCTACCACTAGTGTAAAGGACCTGTGTACTTCTACCACTATAGTGTAAAGGACCTGTGTACTTCTACCACTAGGGTAAAGGACCTGTGTACTTCTACCACTAGTGTAAAGGACCTGTGTACTTCCACCACTAGTGTAAAGGACCTGTGTACTTCTACCACTAGTGTAAAGGACCTGTGTACTTCTACCACTAGTGTAAAGGACCTGTGTACTTCTACCACTAGTGTAAAGGACCCTGTGTACTTCTACCACTAGGGTAAAGGACCTGTGTACTTCTACCACTAGTGTAAAGGACCTGTGTACTTCTACCACTAGTGTAAAGGACCTGTGTACTTCTACCACTAGTGTAAAGGACCTGTGTACTTCTACCACTAGGGTAAAGGACCTGTGTACTTCTACCACTATAGTGTAAAGGACCTGTGTACTTCTACCACTATAGTGTAAAGGACCTGTGTACTTCTACCACTAGGGTAAAGGACCTGTGTACTTCTACCACTAGTGTAAAGGACCTGTGTACTTCTACCACTAGTGTAAAGGACCTGTGTACTTCTACCACTAGGGTAAAGGACCCCGTGTACTTCTACCACTAGGGTAAAGGACCTGTGTACTTCTACCACTAGTGTAAAGGACCTGTGTACTTCTACCACTAGGGTAAAGGACCTGTGTACTTCTACCACTAGTGTAAAGGACCTGTGTACTTCTACCACTATAGTGTAAAGGACCTGTGTACTTCTACCACTAGGGTAAAGGACCTGTGTACTTCTACCACTAGTGTAAAGGACCTGTGTACTTCTACCACTAGTGTAAAGGACCTGTGTACTTCTACCACTAGGGTAAAGGACCTGTGTACTTCTACCACTAGTGTAAAGGACCTGTGTACTTCTACCACTAGGGTAAAGGACCCTGTGTACTTCTACCACTAGTGTAAAGGACCTGTGTACTTCTACCACTAGTGTAAAGGACCTGTGTACTTCTACCACTAGGGTAAAGGACCTGTGTACTTCTACCACTAGTGTAAAGGACCCCGTGTACTTCTACCACTAGTGTAAAGGACCTGTGTACTTCTACCACTAGTGTAAAGGACCTGTGTACTTCTACCACTAGTGTAAAGGACCTGTGTACTTCTACCACTAGGGTAAAGGACCTGTGTACTTCTACCACTAGTGTAAAGGACCTGTGTACTTCTACCACTAGTGTAAAGCAGGGGTTCCCAAACTTTTCAGGCCAGGACCCAGAAAATAAGGCGTCAGAGAGCCGCGTCCCAATGCACATCTTTTTTTTTTTTTTTTTTTTTTGCCAGGCGACCGATTTTTAAGCCAAATATCACTTCAATCCTATTAAGTTAGTTCAAGTTTGTTATTCATTTATATGTGCTATTTATGAGAGGGCTAACTTTTTGCAAAATAATTATGATAATAATAATAGCCTCATTAAAATACTATTGTTGCTTCGGTTTTGTTTATTTATTAAGTTAATATAAAACCATATAGTCACATTTTTGAATACAATAGAATAGAATTTTAGAATACAACTAGAAACACTGTCCTGGCCTGCTTCTAAGTTCAGTGGCCTGACAAAAAATATATATATATTTTTTTTAAATCATCTCGCGGCCCACCCGTGGCTGCTCGCGGCCCACCTTTTGGTCGCGACCCCGACTTTGGGAACCACTGGTGTAAAGGACCTGTGTATCTCTTCCACCACTGGTGCAAAGTGAACTGAAGTAAACTTTTCTCTCCAACCTCCCACACTCCTGAACAGCCAGCAGCACACAGTCAGCGCTCAGTCTGGGCTCCAGGCCAGAGGACGTCTGCCGGCTTCTCTTGGAGAATTTGATCTGCCAGCCGGGAGCAGACGTCCCCCTGGTCACTGCTATTTATGGCCAACACATGCTTTTGTGTCTTGTCATCGTCGTCCAGTCCACAAATGGCTAAACTGGACGGGGTTCTGGGAGGGGAGGGGGGAGAGGGGAGAGGGGAGAGGGGGAGAGAGAGAGAGAGAGAGAGAGAGAGAGAGAGAGAGAGGAGGAGGAAGCAGCAGGAAAGCTAGTCAGAGAAACTAGAATGGTACAGGGTTCCTACGACCACTTACTGTTTTAAAACCCCAGACTTTTCCAGATTTATCACACATATTCTTACACGTGGTTAGACTATAGCTTAATGATATTAAAGGTTGGTTTAATGGCCTATAAAGATTTGCCCAGGGGCAAGCCACTCTATCGCGTACGCCGCGTGTTCTTCCATACTTTTAGACCTGGACGTTTATTATTCTAGACTCGTGTGTGAGAGGCCCCCCCCCGAAGATAGTTCAAAGAAGTCGTCATCTGAAGTTAAACCGGAGGACGGACGGTCTATATTAATAATAACAACGGAGTGACTTCTCCAAACAAGGCCGGTTGAACTGCAGTGAACTATGTAGAAAGAGAGCATTTCCTCCCAGTTTCTTGTGACACGTCATGGTTCACGAGGGGAAGAACCCCTGCGGAGAGAGAGGAAGGAGGCAAGGAGGGAGAGGGGAAGGAGAGAGAGGGGAAGGAGAGAGAGGGGAAGGAGAGGGGGGGGAAGGAGAGAGAGGGGAAGGAGAGAGAGGGGAAGGAGAGGGGGGGGAAGGAGGGAGAGGGGAAGGAGGGAGAGGGGAAGGAGAGAGAGGGGAAGGAGGGAGGGGGGAAGGAGAGAGAGGGGAAGGAGGGAGAGGGGAAGGAGGGAGAGGGGAAGGAGGGAGAGGGGAAGGAGAGAGGGGGGAAGGAGGGAGAGGGGAAGGAGGGAGAGGGGAAGGAGGGAGAGGGGAAGGAGGGAGAGGGGAAGGAGAGAGGGGGGAAGGAGAGAGAGGGGAAGGAGGGAGAGGGGAAGGAGGGAGAGGGGAAGGAGAGGGGGGGGGGAGGAGAGAGAGGGGAAGGAGGGAGAGGGGAAGGAGGGAGAGGGGAAGGAGAGGGGGGGGGGAAGGAGAGAGGGGAAGGAGGGAGAGGGGAAGGAGAGAGAGGGGAAGGAGGGAGAGGGGAAGGAGAGGGGGGGGGGAGGAGAGAGAGGGGAAGGAGGGAGAGGGGAAGGAGAGAGAGGGGAAGGAGAGAGGGGGGAAGGAGGGAAGGGAACAGGAAACCAGGGGGGAGGAGAGACATGGAGCCAAGCTGACTAAGCCTCACTGTGTTAACCACAGTTCATATAGACAGAAGCACAAACTCCATCCCCGCAGTGAACGTTATTATGTCGACCACATTTACATATTATATACCACGGAATGTTATCCTTTTCATTTAACCCTTTCACTACCACACTACCAAAGGGTTAAGCCTTTCACTGTGACAATACAGAATGTTAACCCTTTCACAGCCACACTACAGAAGGTTAACCTTTCACTACCACACTACAGACTGTTAATGGTAGTGAAAGGGTTAACCGTCTGTGTAGTGTGGTAGTGAAAGGGTTAACCTTCTGTAGTGTGGTAGTGAAAGGTTAACCTTCTGTAGTGTGGCTGTGAAAGGGTTAACCTTCTGTAGTGTGGTAGTGAAAGGTTAACCGTCTGTGTAGTGTGGTAGTGAAAGGGTTAACCTTCTGTAGTGTGGTAGTGAAAGGTTAACCTTCTGTAGTGTGGTAGTGAAAGGTTAACCGTCTGTAGTGTGGTAGTGAAAGGGTTAACCTTCTGTAGTGTGGTAGTGAAAG
Source organism: Notolepis coatsorum (assembly GCF_963971535.1). NCBI lineage: Eukaryota > Metazoa > Chordata > Actinopteri > Aulopiformes > Paralepididae > Notolepis > Notolepis coatsorum. Next base: position 224,151,607 of record NC_140166.1, read on the forward strand.
GTTAACCTTCTGTAGTGTGGCAGTGAAAGGTTAACCTTCTGTAGTGTGGTAGTGAAAGGTTAACCTTCTGTAGTGTGGTAGTGAAAGGGTTAACCTTCTGTAGTGTGGCTGTGAAAGGTTAACCTTCTGTAGTGTGGTAGTGAAAGGTTAACCTTCTGTAGTGTGGTAGTGAAAGGTTAACCTTCTGTAGTGTGGTAGTGAAAGGTTAACCTTCTGTAGTGTGGCTGTGAAAGGTTAACCTTCTGTAGTGTGGTAGTGAAAGGTTAACCTTCTGTAGTGTGGTAGTGAAAGGTTAACCTTCTGTAGTGTGGTAGTGAAAGGGTTAACCTTCTGTAGTGTGGTAGTGAAAGGTTAACCTTCTGTAGTGTGGCAGTGAAAGGTTAACCTTCTGTAGTGTGGTAGTGAAAGGTTAACCTTCTGTAGTGTGGCAGTGAAAGGGTTAACCCCATCCTCGCTGATCCAGGAGCAGTGGGGGCAGCCACCTTGGTCGAGGACACAGCATCGGGAGTCTGTACCCAGCAAGCATGTCTTTTATGGTGTGGGAGGGAACCGGAGAACCCGGAGGAACCCCCTGGGAACCGGAGGAGAACATGTAAACACACACACACACAGAACACCGGGGGTTCCAACCACAGGACCGTGTTGCCGCGAGGCAGCAGTTTACCTCCGAAACGCATTATATTCTTTCATATTAAACATATTTTAATTTAAAGCATGCGGAAAAACTTGCTGAGAAAATACAATGCAATACAAATACTTAATACTCAAAATAAATGATGAAAAAGTCAAATGAACAAGAATACAAAACAACAAAAACGAAAACATGGAGGTTTATAGAAATATACAAGCAAAACAGTCGCTCTCCAACCAGAATTCGCACTATGGTCGGGACATCCTGGGTTTGGATCCGACCCTTGACCTTTGTTGCCGGATCACTTTCATAATGTGATCCTAAATCAGATACAGGTCAGATTTGTTGCAATGCGACCTCAGTCTGAACAGTCACTCTTACGTCACTAGTCTAGATTGACATCACAATTCTTTACGTCTATCTTCTTTATAATTCATTTGTGCACGTGGGTCAATTCAGGAACCTGACCACCAGCCCACACTGGAATCTGATATTGGCCACATTTAAAAAGAATTATGTGGGGGAGCTCCCGTAGCTCACTGCATATCTCTGCGCTATTTCTGCGTCGGGGAAAACCGTGCTCGTCACGCATCTGGGGGACATGAGTTCGATTCCCGGACCCGCCGTCATTTCTCAGAATGTCTTCCCCTGCTCTACATCCCATTTCAACCTGTTTCTGTCGGTCATGCTTGACCAGAAAAAGCAATAAAGTTAAAAAAAAAAAAAAAAAAAATTATGTGAACAGCCAAGCAAAAAAACATCTGATCTGAGCAATAAATCAGAATTGAGCGCTAAGGCTTGCAGTGTGAACGCAGCCAAAGGGGAGAATGTGCAAACTCCACGCAGGACAGCCCTCTGTTGGGTTTGCCTACACAGTGTACTAATCCCAGGACCTACTTGCTGTGAGGAAACGGTGCTGCTAACCACTTCTTGTGTGGTGTGGAATAAAAGTATTGCTTTTCCCCCCAAGAATGAATTTATTATTTAACAGGAACTCCAGGTTCCACAGAGAGGGGGCAGCAACAGAGAATGACCTGTCACCCCAGGTTCAACAGCAGAGACCCGTCACCCCAGGTTGGGCGATCGGTCTGGGGGCCGGTTGACAGGAGGTGGACGTCAGGGAGTGTGTTGTAACTTCAGGCCCGTCTCTAAACTACCATCTCTAAACTATCATCTCTAAACTACCATCTCTAAACTACCGTCTCTAAACTACCGTCTCTAAACTACCATCTCTAAACTACCGTCTCTAAACTACCATCTCTAAACTACCATCTCTAAACTACCGTCTCTAAACTACCATCTCTAAACTACCGTCTTTAAACTACCGTCTATAAACTACCGTCTCTAAACTACCGTCTCTAAACTACCGTCTCTAAACTACCGTCTCTAAACTACCGTCTTTAAACTACCGTCTCTAAACTACCGTCTCTAAATTACCGTCTCTAAACTACCGTCTCTAAACTACCGTCTCTAAACTACCGTCTTTAAACTACCGTCTTTAAACTACCGTCTCTAAACTACCGTCTCTAAACTACCATCTCTAAACTACCATCTCTAAACTATACTGGCCATTATGTAATACTCATCAACTGTTTGTTTGATTGATTGATTGATTGATTGATTGATTGATTGATTGAAAACCTTATTAACAGATTGCAGAATGGGTACAATACAGTACGGCTCAATACACACAATTGTTAAGGGGATGCAGACCAGAGAAAGACTTTCGTCTTGTTTACATCAGGGTCCCCCATTTTCAATTCATCATAACATATATGACATTATGCAACATACAGATATATATCATGACATTTCTGACATACATGACATACAGGTATACAGTACTGTTAAATTTCTGACATACATGACATACAGCCAGGTATACAGTACTGTTAAACAGATGATGTTATGTCTGGTTTGTCTATATTTCACTATTCATGTGTCACAAATAGTTCAGCGCTACATTCATTTCAAATCTTACAAACGGTAACTGGACATTTCTTGTTTTCTTTGTTTGAGTTTATTGATGCAGGTGCTCCTGTTTATTTGATCATCCAAGCAGGTGTGTTCATGGTGACAGGAGGCCTTTTCAGAATAGTACCTGCACATGGTGTGTCCAGCCTTGTCACGTTAGCCTAGCTTAGCACAATGAATGGAAGCGGACAGTGCCAGTTAGCCTTCGGGAGAGGTGTTAGTTGGACAATGCCTAGGCTAACCGACACTGTCCGCTTCCTTTCATTGTGCTAAGCTAGGCTAACGTGCAGCCAGATAGCTTTCTACTGAACGCACAGAGAGGAAACTGGTATCTATCTTCTTGTCTCTCTGGAGAAGACAGTAATAATAATAATAATAATAACTTGGTTTTATATAGACCCAAGGTCGCTTTACATAGGGGAAAAAACAAACAAAAGTAACAAACATAGTGGACAGACACAACATACAAAGTGGTAAATTAGGGGTTAAAGTCCAGAGTTGGGGCGTTGCAGAGTTCTGCGGGGAGGGAGTTCCAGAGGGTGGGAGCTGCCACACTGAAAGCTCTGTCCCCAAAGGTCCGCAGTCTGGTTCAGGGAATGGAGAGCTGACCAGTGTCCGAGGATCGCAGGGACCGTGACTGAGGGTAGGGGTGGAGGAGGTCAGTGAGGCCAGAGCGTGGAGGAATTTGTAAGTGAGCAGGAGGGTTTTTGTAGGTGATGCAGGATTTGATGGGGAGCCAGTGGAGGTGGACGAGGGTGGGGGTGATGTGCTGCCAGGGTTTGGTGCGGGTGAGAACCCTGGCAGCTGAGTTTTGAGTAAGCTAATTTCCCAAAATGTTGCCGTGTTCCTTTAACCAGCGACATATTCGCTCAGGGCTCTTCACAGCACAGAGTCTGCTCTCTTGAGAGTAACTACTGACCTGTCAGTCACAGCTAGCCCATGAGCAACGCACCCCTGGTCACAGCCCATTCACTGGGGTCCATGTCTACTGTATGTTGGGGCCTGTCTGCCATTGAAACCAACACGTAACCTGGACCTTATCAGGCAGCTGTTTATCTTCAGTAGCTACTCCAGGAATCTAGGTCGCCGGTTCGATCCCCGGGACCGGCAGGAACACCAACCGCTGAAGTGCCCTTGAGCAAGGCACTTAAACCCCAACCGCTCCAGTGGAGTTGCTCAGTGGCCAACGGTGTCGACTGTGTGAAACCGGTCTCATTTGACATGATGCCCTGAGGTGAACTCACCTCCCGGGGAGTGAGTTTACTTGCAGTACCGCTTAACGTCCACAGCCACTTCACTACAGGGTTCCCAAACTTTTCAGGCCGGGACCCAGAAAATAAGGCGTCAGAGAGCCGCGGCCCAATGCACATCGTCAGGCTTTTTTTTTCTTTTTTTTTGCCAGGCGACCGATTTATTAAGCCAAATATCACTTCAATCCTATTAAGTTAGTTCAAGTTAGTTATTCATTTATATGTGCTATTTATGAGAGGGCTAACTTGTTGCAAAATAATAATGATAATAATAATAGCCTCATTAAAATACTATTGTTGCTTCGGTTGTTTTCAGCGTTTTATGTGCATAATCTGTTATTTAGTTTGAAATGTTCGTTGAAATAAGTAGATTTTTCGTTTTTGTTTATTTATTAAGTTAATATAAAACCATATAGTCACATTTTAGAATACAATAGAATAGAATTTTAGAATACAACTAGAAACACTGTCCTGGCCTGCTTCTAAGTTCAGTGGCCTGACAAAAAAAAAATAGATTTTTTTTTTTTTTTTTTTTTAAATCATCTCGCGGCCCTCCCGTGGCTGCTCGCTGCCCACCTTTGGGTCGCGACCCCGACTTTGGGAACCACTTACACTGTCCATCGTGACTGTGGATAGACACGCGGTACCTCCGTTACATGTGGTTGTAAATGTACTGGGCAGCTCCCAGGTGTGAATGGAACTGTGTGAATGTGAAGCAGCAGGGCGTTCCTGAAAAAGAGCATCTGTGCTCAGCGAACCTACCCTGGGTAAATAAAGGTTAAACAATCTAATCCTCTTTTTTGTTTTGTTTATTCAGTTGTAGAGTTACGATACTGTGGACATCTTTCACTTCTCCGACTCTCCCCCGAAGCTACATATTGCACATTCAATAATGCAAGGTTATGCTGCATTACAGTCCTCCTGCCTGGGAGACGCCCAGCGAGCTCGGAGATAAGGGTTCGTCTGGAAAGTTAGCTTCACTGATACAATCTGTTCAGGAAGTCCTTTATTTGTGTTTGTGTTGTAGGGTTTCTATGCTATGACATAGACCTTATCAACATAGATCTACATGGTATGACATGTAGAACCTCAATGTGTCTACGGTGGCGTAGTGGTAACACTGTCGCTTCACAGCAAGAAGGTCCAGGGTCCGATTCCCGCTTGGGGACCAGGTTTCCGCGATGCCAGGTACCCAGGTGGGTGATCTCCCGGGCCTTTCTGTGTGGAGTTTGCATGTTCTCCCCGTGCTCGCAAGGGTTCCCCCCCCCCCCCCCCCCCGATAAGAGAAACCCAATGGAAAAACATGCACAACAGCAGATCACTAACGCTGTCGCGTCCGTGACGAAGACGGGCATGGAGCACTTGGATGGTCCCCGGGCGTGGCTCACGCCACCGCCCTCGTCTGCTCCCGGCTGCCCTTGGGGGGAAGGACGACGCCGGGATGGGTTAAGCGCAGAGGAGTATCGCATCGGCGATCCTAAAAAGACAATGCATGCGTGTGTGTTCCGGTGTGTGTGTGTTAAAAACGAACGACTGTGTGTGCCGCTAAAACATTGAGTGTCGTTGAATGCCGAATAAAGACCTCTGCGACAGGTCCTGCATTACTATTATTATACCTTATCTACATAGATCTTGTTTTCATCATGATTATTTAGGAAGCTCCATGGATTCCTGATTGCTATTAACTGTGTTACAAAGCCTGTATATTGTGGGAGTTTTTCTGCCTGGCTAATCCTGGCAATATAGGATTTAGCGAGCTAACGATTTATAGTTCAAAGGTCACGGGAAAGTTGAAACCATATCACAAGACTGAAAACTGGGGGAGAAATGGTTATTTTTGGAATTTGTTAATACATTTGTATTCTTGGAAGATAGAATGTTGATCACTGACTCCCCCAAAACCCCTATCAGCCACTACACTTCTGTGCCATTATTATTATTATTATTATTATTATTATTATTATTATTATTATTATTATTATTATTATTATTATTATTATTATTATTATTATTATTATTATTATTATTATTATTATTATTATTATTATTATTATTATTATTATTATTATTATTATTATTATTATTATTATTATTATTATTATTATTATTATTATTATTATTATTATTATTATTATTATTATTATTATTATTATTATTATTATTATTATTATTATTATAATTTCATTATTATATTATTATAACTATTTCTATTATTATCTTTTTTCCTGCCTGTTAGAGTCACAGTGTTAGAGTCACGGTGTTACAGTCACAGTGTCAGTATATCGATGTTACAACCATGCTACAAATAAAATGTGTGCAAGATTTGTTCAAATGTAATCATGGCTGTAAACAGAGCTGTTGATAGGATGGTTTGTCCAGATACTCAGGGCGCCCTTGCTTGTATTCTTGACACTGAAGCGTATATGAAACGCCAGTGTCTGAACGATATGTATCTCTGGCTGTCGTTTGTTTAACATTAGTGTCCTAACGCTGTGTATCTACGGCTCTGGCTGTGGTTTCTTTAACGTTAGTGTCCTAACACCGTGTATCTAAGGCTCTGGCTGTCGTTACTCTAAGGTCAGTGTCCGAGCGCTGTGTTCTGGCTGTAAAGTCCCTCAGAGAAAGCATTAGGAAACTGGCCTCCGACCTTTCTGCCTCTCCGATATCACCCACTGACACACAAACTGTCAAGTCACCCTGAAGTCACTCTGAAGTCACTCTGAAGTCACTCTGAAGTCACTCTGAAGTCACTCTGAAGTCACCCTGAAGTCACTCTGAAGTCACTCTGAAGTCACTCTGAAGTCACTCTGAAGTCACTCTGAAGTCACCCTGAAGTCACCCTGAAGTCACTCTGAAGTCACTCTGAAGTCACCCTGAAGTCACCCTGAAGTCACTCTGAAGTCACCCTGAAGTCACCCTGAAGTCACTCTGAAGTCACCCTGAAGTCACTCTGAAGTCACTCTGAAGTCACCCTGAAGTCACTCTGAAGTCACTCTGAAGTCACCCTGAAGTCACTCTGAAGTCACTCTGAAGTCACTCTGAAGTCACCCTGAAGTCACCCTGAAGTCACTCTGAAGTCACCCTGAAGTCACCCTGAAGTCACTCTCAAGTCACCCTGAAGTCACCCTGAAGTCACTCTGAAGTCACTCTGAAGTCACCCTGAAGTCACTCTGAAGTCACCCTGAAGTCACTCTGAAGTCACTCTGAAGTCACCCTGAAGTCACTCTGAAGTCACCCTGAAGTCACTCTGAAGTCACCCTGAAGTCACCCTGAAGTCACTCTGAAGTCACTCTGAAGTCACCCTGAAGTCACTCTGAAGTCACTCTGAAGTCACTCTGAAGTCACTCTGAAGTCACCCTGAAGTCACTCTGAAGTCACCCTGAAGTCACTGTGAAGTCACCCTGAAGTCACCCTGAAGTCACTCTGAAGTCACCCTGAAGTCACCCTGAAGTCACCCTGAAGTCACCCTGAAGTCACTCTGAAGTCACCCTGAAGTCACTCTGAAGTCACCCTGAAGT